>NC_086126.1:11415234-11715234 GCF_963921235.1 Mobula hypostoma | reverse complement strand
GCAGCACGCTGCTGTACAGAGGGACTCGGGAGTGCTTGTGCATGAATCACAAAAGGTTGGTTTGCAGGTACAACAGGCTATCAAGCAGGCAAATGGGATGTTAGCCTTCATTGCTGGAGGGATTGAATTCAAGAGCAGGGAGGTTATGCTGCAACTGTACTGGATACTGGTGGTGTGTGGCCAAGTGGTTAAGGCGTCGGTCTAGTGATCTGAAGGTCGCTACTTCGAGTCTTGGCTGAGGCAGCGTATTGTGTCCTTGAGCAGGGCACTTAACCACACATTGCTCTGCGACGACACTGGTGCCAAGCTGTATGGGTCCTAATGCCCTTCCCTTGGACAACATCGGTGGCGTGGAGAGGGGAGACTTGCAGCATGGGCAACTGCCGATCTTCCATACAACCTCACCCAGGCCTGCGCCCTGGAAACCTTCCAAGGCGCAAATCCATGGTCTCATGAGACTAACAGATGCCTATATAACATAGGGTACCGGTGAGGCCGCATCTGGAGTACTGTGTGAAGATCTGGTCTCCATACTTGAGGAAGGATATACTGGCTTGGGGAGGCAGTGCAGAGGAGGTTCACCAGGTTGATTCCAGAGATGAGGGGGTTAGACTATGAGGAGAGATTGAGTTGCCTGGGACTATACTCACTGAAATTCAGAAGAATGAGAGGAGATCTTATAGAAACATATATAATTATGAAAGGGGTAGATAAGATAGAGGCAGGAAAGTTGTTTCCACTGGTAGGTGAGACTAGAACTAGGGGACGTAGCCTCAGGATTCAGGGCAGTAGATTTAGGACGGAGATGAGGAGGAACTGATTTTCCCAGAGAGTGGTGAATCTGTGGAATTCTCTGCCCAATGAAGCAGTGGAGGCTGCCTCAGTAAATATATTTAAGACAAGGTCGGATAGATTTTTGCACAGTAGAGGAATTAAGGTTTATGGGGAAAAGGCAGGTGGCTGGAGATGAGTCCAAGGTCAGATCAGCCATGATCTTATTGAATGGCGGAACAGGCTCGACGGACCAGATGGCCGACTCCTGCTCCTATTTCTTATGTTCTTATCTGTTATGGTAGGGGTTCCCAAACTCGTTATGCCAAGGACCAACACTATTAAGCAAGGGTCCGTGGATCCCAGGTTGGGAACGTCAGAGTTCTGGATTTGACTGTCACCTTGGATCTCGCACTCCGTGCTTTTCCTCTTCCTGCCCTACAACGTACCTGTACCTGCCCGTGTCTCCCCCACCCCATCCTGTCCTTATCGAAGTTCAGAGTGAAGTTTATTGTCAGAGTACGTACACCACATCCAACCTCCGGAATCCCCTTCCCGCAGGCGCCCCAGGCACGCCATCGTATCCGCCAAAAGCCCCACGCAACAGAGGACAGACCGGACAAAGAATTAACAATAAAAAGGTGCACGAACAATATATATCGAACGCGAACTGCAGAAAGTGAGTCCCGGGGCTGTGGAGCCAGTTCAGCGCGGCGGAGAGCGAAGTCGGTCCAGGACAACAACTGCCCCCAACCCCGGCGGCGTGGGACCCAGGCCTCAAATCCTCCCCCTCGCGGCTCGCTTCTCTTCCATACTTTTCCCCGCTTCCCTCCCTGTCTCCTTTTCTGCTTCCTTCCAACGTCTCTGTTCTCACCTTCCTCCCATTTCTCCCTCGTTCGTCCTTGTTCTCTCCCTCTCGTTCCTCATTACCTCCGGCATCCCCATCTCTCATTTCCCCGTCGTTCCTCTTTTTCCTTTGCTTTCGCTCTTGTTAACTATTTATCTATTTCTTGCAAAGCTCCCTCATTTTCTTCAATTCTTCCACTCTCTCACTTTAGCTCTTTCTCACTCTCTCCACTTTTCTCACTCTCTTTCTCACTTTCTCCCTCCCCTTCTCTCATTCTCCCTCTTTCTCACTCTCTCTCTCTCCCCCCCTTTTCTCACTCTCCCTCTCTTTCTCTCTCCCCACACATTCTATTCGTCTCTCACTTTCCCTCTTTCTCCATCTCTCCCCCCTCTATTTCTTTCTCCTCTCTCTCCCACATACTCTTTCTTACCCTCCCTTTCCCTCTCTCACAATCTCTCTTTCTCTCTCTCATTCTCCCTCCTCCTCTGTCTCCCTCCCTCCCTCTCTTTCTCACTCCTCCTCTCTCCCCTCACTCTCTCCCTCTCTCACGTCTTTCTACTCTCCCTCCCCCTTTATCTCTCTCACTCCACTCTCTCTCTCACTCCCTCCCTCTCTGACTCACTCTCTCGCCCCCCCCTCCCCCTCACTCTGACATATCGCGCCAGTTACCATGACAACTACAGAACACTAAGAACGACCGGGTGCAGACCGTAACATGTCAAAACACGCGCCGACTGGGAACTCCGAAACTTTATCCGACGCCCCTCGCGGTCTTTCCCGAGAAAGCGCGGAATTACGGACATCACTGCTATGCTCCTGACCAGGGCTGAGTTTAAACGATTAAAAATAAAAATGATCTGATGCCAGAGGAGACATCACTGGGGAGAAACGACTTTCTCTGGCGGGGTAGGGCCGGGATGTTAGCAAGCATTTTCTTTACACAAAGGGGAGTGGAGATCTGAAACTTAACTCCAGCAAAGCCGTTGAGGATGCAGAAGGTCAACTGGGACCTGAAAGCTGACAGATTTTTGTTTGATTATGAAGCTCAAGCCGGTCAGATAGAATTACCAAACAGCTCAGCTATGTTCTAATTGAATGGTGGGACTGAATGCCTCCTCTGTCTTGCTTGTTGTGAACGATTGGTGTTTGTATCTCAAGCTTCCGGTTCCTGGGGAGCTGGTTTTTAACTCTTTCAGGCCCTCATCCCCCACTCCCTGCAACCCCTCCACGTCACCTCTGCAACCTCGCTCCTCTTCATTGTCAACTGGATCCCCGGCTTCCTAACCAGAAGACCACAATCTATGCACCTTGGACAATCAACACTGGTGCACCTCAGGGACGGGTGCTCAGCCCACTGCTCTACTCTCTCTCTCTCTGTCTGCACCCATGACCGTGGGGCTAGGCACAGCTCCAGTGCCAATCACAGATCTGCTGACGGTACAGCCATCGTCGGCTTAACCTCAGACGGTGACGAGAGGGCGTACGGGAGCGAGACAGATCAGCTGGTTGAGTGGTGGGGTAAGTCGAGGGAACACGCACCAGTCCTCGTAGAGGGGTCAGAGGTGGAAGGAGTGAGCAACTTCAAGTTCCTAGATGTCGACGTCTCTGAGGATCTAACCTGGACCCAACATATCGATGAGGCTACAAGGAAGGCACGAACAGCGGCCATATTTCATTGGGAGGTTGAGGAGATTTGGTTTGTCACCAAAAAACGCGCAAATTTCTACAGATGTACTGTGGAGAGCATTCTGACTGGCTGCATCACTGTCTGGTATGGGGGGGTCGAGAGGCTACTGCACAGGATCAAAGTAAGCTGCAGGGAGTTGTAAACTCAGTCAGCTCCATCATGGGCACCAGCCTCTGTAGTATCCAGGACTTCTTCAAGGAGCGGTGTCTCAGAAAGGCAGCGTCCATCATTAGGGACCCCCACCACCCAGGACGTGCCCTCTTCTCATTGCTACCATCAGGGAGGAGGTACAGGAGCCTGAAGGCACACACTCACCGATTCAGGAACAGCTTCTTCCCCTCTGCCGTCCGATTTCTGAATGGACATGGAACCCGTGAACACTACCTCACTACTTTTTAATTTCTATTTTTGCACTCCTTATTTAATTTATATAAACTTACTGTAATTCACAGCTTCGTTCTCTATTATTACGTATTGCTTTGAACTACTGACACAAAGACAACAAATTTCACCATATGTGCCGGTGATATTAAACCTGATTTTGGCTTCACGCTCCACTGCCCCCTTTTCAGCCTTGAGTTACATTCCTCAAGCCTTGCTCCTGTGAGAAAGCATTGCAACCCTTTTTACAGCAGCTGTCAAAGACACACAACCAGGTGACGGCGGCGGGGGAGTAGTCTAGGACTACCAATGACTGCCAATAACGTCTTTACTAATACAACGGAAACCAAAAGGACCGGAGACCGGACAATTGCGGAATCTGCACAGAGCTCGATTGAACTGAACTGAACTGGATGTGCCTGGACTGGTTGGAGGACTCTGTGGTTCGATGTTTTAGGTTCTGTGCTTTGTTTTTTGCCGTTCGCGCGATTCGCTCTTTCGCTTTGCACGTTGGAGGTTTAACGTTTGTCTTTGAATGGGTTCCGTGCTCTTTTCTTTCGCGTTTCGCGGCTGTCTGCGGGGGAGACGAACCTCAGGGTTGGACACTGCATGCATAGTTCGGTAATGAATGCCATTTGAATCTTTGAACTGCATTCAGGTCGAAAGGCAATGAATCTAAAACAGGGTTCCCAGTCTTTTTTTATGCCACTGAGCCTTACCATTTACTGAGGGGGGGGGTGTACGTGGACCACAGAGAAACAGTGTAAAATAACAGGACGGGACTGTAGGGTAGCGCGTATGACAGCCCCAGCTGTAAGATCAGGGTTCGATTCCTGCTGCTACCCGTAAGGAACGTTCTCCCCATGACCGCGTGGGTTTCCTCCCACATTCCGGAGACGTAGGAGTGAGTAGGTTAACGAGTCATGGCAAATCGTCCCGTGAATTGGCCCGCCGGAGCAATGCATCTCAGCCAACCCGTTCCATTGCGAGGGCGTTACCGCACAGTTGGGGGTCAGCGGGCTGCCGGCGCGCTACGTTGGCGCCCGGAGGTGTGGCGACGCCCGCGGGCTGCCCGGCGCAGTCCCCGCTGACTCGCTTCAGCGCAAGCGACGTCCTTCGCGGTACGTAGCGATGTGCGCGCGGGGAAACAAAGCCGATCTTTTCCCCCTCTCTTTTGGCCCCTCCCCTGTCGAGGCCTTCCAACATTCGACAAGGCTGGGCGCAAGCACGAAGTGGCTCATTGTCTCTGAAAGCGGATTCCTTGCCAGGTCAGGATGAAACACGTGTGAAAGGAAGGAATTCAGGTAACCCCAGAGGCTCTGGCTGTACATTTTCAACCCCTCCTCCCTGGCTAAAACAAAAACACGCCAGCAGCCTGAAGGCACACACTCAACGATTCAGGAACAGCTTCTTCCCCTCTACCTCACTACTGAATGAGCAGTGAATCCATGAACACTACCTCACGACTTTTTTAATATTTTTTCACTGCTTAATTAATTTACCTCCAAGAGGACCACAACATTGTCGTAGAGTTTGGAGGCTTGCGGTCCTTAAAGAAACATATAAAATTATGAACGGGATAGATAAGATAGAGGCAGGAAAGTTGTTTCCACTGGTAGGTGAGACTAGAACTCGGGGACAAAGCCTCGAGATTCAGTGGAGTAGATTTAGGACGGAGATGAGGAGGAACTGCTTTTCCCAGAGAGTGGTGAATCTGTGGAATTCTCTGCCCAATGAAGCAGTGGAGGCTGCCTCAGTAAATATATTTAAGAGAAGGTTGGATAGATTTTTGCATAGTAGGGGAATTAAGGGTTATGGGGAAAAGGCAGGTAGGTGGAGATGAGTCCATGGTCAGATCAGCCTTGATCTTATTGAGTGGCGGAGCAGGCTCGACGGGCCGGATGGCCGACTCCTGCTCCTATTTCTTATGTTCTTGAGAGCTACGTTGGCTGGAGTCAGGGCTTTGTGCTTTGGCTCTTGGTAGGGTCACCCATGCCAAACAGGGTCAAAGGGTAGAGGTCAGGCTAAGAGTGGCCACACCGGTCCTCCAGGTTCGGGGCCAACAACCCTGACTGGTCAGACAAAACTGTTACAGAAACAGCAGCGAAGAATCCTTCTACATCTGAGCGACCAAGGATAGACAGGGAATGGAGGATCTTCATCGATGCCCTCAACACCAGCGGTGTAATGGGCAGTACGTTAATTAATTTAACTTAAAAAAAATATCTATCTACTTAACGTAATTCACATTTTTTTCTGTTATCGTGTATTGCATTGTGCTGCTGCCACAAAGACGACAAACACATTTCACCGTGTACGCCAGTGATATTAAGCCCAATTCTGATCAGATTATAATATTATTTATAAAGGGAGGGTGTGAGCATGGGGCCAAGTGGTTAAGGCATTGCACTAGCGACCTGAAGCTCGTGGGTTCGAGCCCCAGCCGAGGCAGTGTGTTGTGTCCTTGAGCAAGGCACTTAACCACACATTGCTCTGCAACAACACCGGTGCCAAGCTGTATGGGTCCTAATGCCCTTCCCTTGGACAACATCGGTGTCGTGGAGAGGGGAGACTTGCAGCACGGGCAACCGCCGGTCTTCCATACAACCTTGCCCAGGCCTGCGCCCTGGAGAGTGAAGATTTTCCAGGTGCAGATCCGTGGTCTCGCAAGGCTAACGAATGCCTTTATTTATTTACACTTTATAAAGGGAGGACGGGATCAACTGAGAAATTTCAGATTTCCACCGTCTACATCGTTAAATTGATAGTGATTTCCTCAGACAGTGAAGCAGTTCAGACCCAAATGCAGCAGGACTTGAACAATATCCAGGCTTGGGCTGACAAGTGGCAAGTAACGTTCGAGCCACACAAGTGCCAGGCAATGACCATCTCCAACAAGAGAGGCTGTAACCATCGTCCCTCGACATTCAGTGGCATCACCATCACTGAATCCCCTACTATCAACATCCTGGGGGTGACCATTGACAGCAAACTGAACTGGTCCAGCCATATAAACACCGTGACTACCAGAGCAGGTCAAAGGCCAGGAATCCTGCGGCGTGTAACTCACCTCCTGACTCCCCAAAGCCTGTCCACCATCTACAAGGCTGAGGTCAGGAGTGTAATGGAATACTCGCCACTCACCTGGGTGAGTGAAGCTCCACCATCACTCGAGAAGCTCGACACCATCCAGTACCAGGCAGCCCACTCGATTGGTACCCCTTCCACAAGCATCAAATCCCTCCACCATCCACGGACAGTTACAGCAGTGTGTACTATCTACAAGATGCACTGAAACAACACACCAACGTTCCCCAGGCAGCACCTTCCAGACCAACGACCACCACCATCTAGAAGGACGAGAACAGCAGATACCTGGGAACACCACCACTTGGAAATCCCCCTCCAGGTCACTCACCATCCTGACTTGGAAACATATCACCGTTCCTTCATTGTCTCTGGGTCAAAATCATGGAATCCCCTCCCTAACAGCTCTGTGGGTGTCCCTACACCTCAGGGACTGCAGTGGTTCAAGAAGGCAGCTCATCACCCACCTTCTCAAGGGCAACTAGGGATGGGCGATAAATGCTGGCGACGCCCGTGTACCGTAAATGAATTTTTAAAAAATAATTACAGATTATCAGAGGGGTGGAACTGATCCTGAGCGACATTTGGGTTGGTTTAGAAAATCACAGATCAATCAGGAAGAGTGATCCTTGGATTTACGAAGGTAAGATGCTCCCCCTCTGAGCAGGTTAAGGTTTTTTTTGGTCTAAGTGGTGGAATACATAAAACTTTATGCCGGACGGTGGCGTAGAGTTTAGCGCGGTCGTTTCACAGCGACCCGGGTTAACTTCCCGCCGCTGCCCGTTGTTAGAGTGTACTTTTTTGGGTAGATGATTCGTTTACACTTAAATGACTTTGACTACCAGACTTCTATTTGACAAATGCAGGCCAGGCAGCATCTCTAGGAAGAGGTGCATCGACGTTTCAGGCCGAGACCCTTCGTCAGGACCATCTGAAGGAAGTTAGTAAGAGATTTGAAAGTGGGAGGGGGAGGGGATATCCAAAATGATAGGAGAAGACAGGAGGGGGAGGGATGGAGCCAAGAGCTGGACAGGTGATTGGCAAAAGGGATATGAGAGGATCATGGGACAGGAGGTCCAGAGAGAAAGACAAGGGGGAGGGGGGAAAAACCCCAGAGGATGGGCAAGGGGTATAGTCAGAGGGACAGAGGGAGAAAGAGGAGAGAGAGAGAGAGAGAGAGAAAGAATGTGTGTATAAAAATAAATAACAGATGGGGTACGAGGGGGAGGTGGGGCGACCCGACGCAGAATGGGAGACCGCTTTGCTGAACACCTACGCTCTGTCCGCCAGAGAAAGCAGGATCTCCCAGTGGCCACACATTTTAATTCCACATCCCATTCCCATTCTGATATGTCTATCCACAGCCTCCTCTACTGTAAAGATGAAGCCACACTCAGGTTAGAGGAACCTTATATTCCGTCTGGGTAGCCTCCAACCTGATGGCATGAACATCGACTTCTCAAACTTCCACTAATGCCCCACCTCCCCCTCGTACCCCATCTGTTATTTATTTTTATACACACATTCTTTCTCTCTCTCTTTCTTCCTCTGTCCCTCTGACTGTACCCCTTGCCCATCCTCTGGTTTTCCCCCCTCCCCCTTTTCTTTCTCCCTGGGCCTCCTGTCCTATGATCCTCTCGTATCCCTTTTGCCAATCACCTGTCCAG
Source organism: Mobula hypostoma (assembly GCF_963921235.1). NCBI lineage: Eukaryota > Metazoa > Chordata > Chondrichthyes > Myliobatiformes > Myliobatidae > Mobula > Mobula hypostoma. The sequence goes on along the minus strand of NC_086126.1, from coordinate 11,706,794 downwards.
CTCTTGGCTCCATCCCTCCCCCTCCTGTCTTCTCCTATCATTTTGGATCTCCCTCTCCCCCTCCCACTTTCAAATCTCTTACTAGCTCTTCCTTCAGTTAGTCCTGACGGAGGGTCTCGGCCCGAAACGTCGACTGCGCCTCTTCCTAGAGATGCTGCCTGGCCTGCTGCGTTCACCAGCAACTCTGATGTGTGTTGCATGAATTTCCAGCATCTGCAGAATTCCTGTTTTTATTTGCCGAAGTACTGTGGATTGAGTTCACAACAATGGGCTTCCTAAAAAGGTGTGGATACCAGATGCTTCTGGCGCAGTAGTTTGACCCGATGCGGTAGTTTCGAAGACAGTGTTATCTATACATTATAAATATTAATTGTCTTCTATGTTAGCATGGGAAATGCCAAATAAATGTATGGTAGACTTAACTTACATTCCTAAAGGCTGTGGATACCAACCCAGACATGTTGGCGTTGGAAGGAAAGGATGGTGTGATATTTTGTATGTAGCTTCAAAGGGAAGCATTGTCTATGCATTGTCTATAACTTTTTAAGTAGCGATTGCCTTTGTGTTTAGCATATAAATATCGAGCCCACGCTGAGCTAGCAGACCTTTCTGCGGAAAGCGTCTCTGTCCGTATGCCTGCTTGTTGTGTCGAATAAAGAAGCTGGTTTGTATCTACCAGTGACTCTGTCTCTCCAGTGATTTCATCCACGCTACAACACCTGTGAGGAGTTTGTACGTTCTCCCCGTGACTGCGTGGGTTTCCTCCGGGTGCTCTGGTTTCCTCCCACTGTCCGAAGATGTACCGGTCGGTACACTCAACTGGGATTAAATCGGGTTGGTGGGAGGGGGGATGTGTGTCTCGAGAGGCTGGAAGGACCCACTCCACACAATAAACAAACAGATAGATAGATAAATAAGCCCGATAAATTGGATCGAAAGATGCGCGCAAGAACTTAAGGAAAAGGAGCAGGAGTCGGCCTTTTGGCCCGTCGAGCCTGCTCCGCCATTCAATACGATCCTGGCCGACCTGGCACAAGTTCACACGTGGATTTACTATCGAAGAACGTGTCTGTCACCGTATACTACCCTGAGATCCATTTTCTTGTGGGCATTCACTGGCAAGTAACACCCGGGGGACTCAGCAGGTCAGGCAGCGTCTATGGAGGGGAATGAACAGCCGCTGTGTCGGGCCGAGACCCTTCTTCGGGACTGACCCTGAGCTAATGAGGGGCCCTGGTCCTGAAATATCGACCGCCCCCCCCCCACCCCCCCCCCCGGTTCCCCTCCGCAGATGCTGCCTGACCTGCTGAGTTTCTCCAGCGTTATGAAGGGGGCACAGACTGGGTAAATGCAAGCAGACCTTTACTTTCCCCACCTCCCCTCCCACCCCCACTGAGGTGGGGCAGGGCGACAACCAGAGGTCAGGGGTTAAGGGTGAAAGGTGAGAAGTTGAAGGGGAACGTGAGAGGAAACTTCTTCACTCAGAGGGTGGTGAGAGAGTGGGATGAGCTGCCAACACAAGTGGTGCATGTGAGCTCGAGTTCAACATTTAAGTAAAGTTTGGATAGGTACATGGATGGGAGGGTTATAGAAACATAGAAACATAAAAAATAGGTGCAGGAGTAGGCCATTCGGCCCTTCGAGCCTGCACCGCCATTTAGTATGATCATGGCTGATCAACCAACTCAGAACCCCGCCCCAGCCTTCCCTCCATACCCCCTGACCCCCGTAGCCACAAGGAGGGCTTTTGTCCCGGTGCAGGGCAATGAGAGTAGGCTTCAGCAAGGACTAGATGGGCTGAAGGGCCTGTTTCTGTGCTGTACCTTTACATGATGAGTTTGTGCGCGTCACGTGAGATTTAAGGTAAGGGTAGAAGCAAGGTGACATCGTTGCCCCTCTCCCAGACCGAGCAGGGGTCGGAACTGGAAGCTCTCACCGCACTTACACGCCATCTAGGTGTGCACTCGAGGAGCGTGACCCGGTGACAGAAGGCGGGATTACGCCGGGCGTCGCAGGCAACTGCCCCCACCCCCCCCCCAACAGGCTGTGTTTAAACCTTCAACGATTTCGCGACAGGCTCCGAGGGAAACAGAGTGGTTTCTGTCAAACAGGCCGGGTGAGTTTCACTCAGCCCCTGGACCTGTCCTGACGCAGATGGCGTGATCCAGGAATACACTTACTTCCTGTTTTTCTCTCGGCCAGACTGATTCAAAACCAGCCACTGCAAAGAGGAACCTCGGTCGGAGCAAGTCGGGACACAGAGCTGGCGGGCACAGACCTGTCACCCCCCCTCCCCCACCCCCGCCCCCAGGCAAAAGTCCGTCACCACATAACGCCAGGGGTACACGTCGGTCGATGTGTCCCGTCAACAGGCAAGACATGGAAGGATATGGTGTGAATGGGACAGTGGGACTAGTGCGGACAGCCCGAAGGGCTATCACTGGCACGATGGGCTGAAAAACCCATTCTGTACCGTATGATACTCTGACCTTTAACACAGCAGGGGGCTCAGACAGGACTGACACAAAAACACTGGGCTCCTAGGCTGGTCGATATGACAGCAAACCTCCAAAGCACCCTTAACATATAAATTATACAACCTTGAGATTCACCTGCCTAGAGGCAGCCTCAAGGCAAGAGACCTGAAAGAAGCCGGTTTAAAAAAAAAGACCAACATCAGATGCACATTTTGGGGGGGGGGGTGCAAATAAATCACACAAACAACAGAAATGGGCAGCCGTTCCGAACCAAATTGAGATCTAAGGAGCAGCCCAGAGCAGGCCCGAAGCCTTGGTATCAGCCATCTTGTTAGCAGGCGCTGAGCATAGCAGGTGGGGGCAGCCATCATGGCCTCATGGACAGAGGACTTTAATAATTGAGTAAAGCATTGGTTGCTACAGTACTGATAGAACATAGAACATAGAACAGTACAGGCCCTTCGGCCCACAATGTTGTGCCGACCCTCAAAGCCTGCCTCCCATATAACCCCCCACCTTAAATTCCTCCATATACCTGTCTAGTAGTCTCTTAAACTTCACTAGTGTATCTGCCTCCACCACTGACTCAGGCAGTGCATTCCACGCACCAACCACTCTCTGAGTAAAAAACCTTCCTCTAATATCCCCCTTGAACTTCCCACCGTTTAAGGCTGATTTATACTTGTGCGTCAAATGGACGCCGTAACCTACGCAAGTGGCCTACATGCGTGGTGAGCATTTACACCTGTGCGTTGGCGTGTCTGCGTTGCTCTGCAATTTGGGCACGTCATGGTAGTCTTTCTCGGGGTAAACAAGTTTAAAGCGAGCGTCTTTTTTCATAAAAGCAAGATGTGTCCTCCATAATTTCGGAGGTCTGTAAAGCTTTATGGAAAGCATTGCAGCCAGAGTTCCTTCCCTGCCCTTCAGTCGCCCACTGGGAAGCTATTGCAGCGTAGGAGGAAATGCGATGCTACCAAGCGGACCAATCACAGTTGTTGCGGTCTGCGTTGCCGCGACGCGTAGTTACATTTTGGGAGAGGTGCGCGTCAGGCTACGGCGTAGGGATCTGCGTAGGGTTCGCGGCGACGCAGTACGTACGGCGTCGAGTTGACACAAAAGTATAAATCAGCCTTTACCTTAAAGCCATGTCCTCTTGTACTCTGGGGAAGAGGCGCTGGCTGTCCACTCTATCAATTCCTCTTAATATCTTGTACACCTCTATCATGTCTCCTCTCATCCTCCTTCTCTCCAGCTACAGCTATCACCTGCCAGTAAAAGCACATGTTCGGCAGAGCATTGTACTGTGCTGTAGGTTTTCCATGTTTCTGTGCTTAGATTTATTAATTACTTATTGAGATACGGGGCGGAATATTCCGGCCCTTCTGCCCCCTGGCAACACCTCACCCCCCCCACCCGGTTTAATCCCGAGCCTAATCACGGGACAATTTACAACGGCCTATTAACCCACCAACCGGTACGCCTTTGGACTGCGGGAGGAAACGCGCGCGGTCACGAGGAGGGGGCGGCACCGTAGTGTGGTGGCGACTGGGGTTCGATGTCCCGCTGCTGCCTGTAAAGGAGTTTGTACGTTCTCCCCCTCCGTGACCGCGTGGGTTTCCCCCGGGTGCTCCGGTTTCCTCCCACACAGTCCAAAGACCCACTGGTCGATAGGTTAATCGGTCACTGTGAATTGTCCCGTGACTAGGTTAGAGTTAAATCAGAGCAAAATGGCTCGGTGCCGGAATATTCTCAATAAATAAATAAATAAATAAATAAGGTACAAGTTCCTTACGGGCAGCGGCAGGAATTGAACCCGGGTCGCAGGTACTGTAAAGCGTTGTGCTAACCACTATTCTACCGTACTACCATACCAACCCCCCCTAACAGTATCGTAACCAGGTCTTTAACAGCATAGCTATGATATTTCTGGAGGGGGGGTAGCCAATTTCTTGGAACGCGCTGTGGAGTATAATCGGGTAATCATTACACCAAGGGACACAGCCCTTTACGACTCGCGTTCCTAGTAGTCTTTTCATTTATTCGCACAACTTGTCCTCTTTTGCACCTTGGTTATTTGTCAATCTTTGTTTGTGCATGTTTTTCTTTTGGTAAATTCTATTGTATTCCTTTATTTTCCTGTACCGGAGGAGGGGCGATACTTTGCTCCTGCTCCTGTGCGGGAGGGGGCTTCGGGGTTTTAACGCTTTCCTGTCGGCCGTGCTTTCCGGGTTTCTCTGGTTGCCGTGGATGTCCGTGAAGAGTAAGAATTCCAGGTTGCACACGGTGTACGTTCTTTGACATTAGAGGGAACCGTTGGACCAGGGGATTTGAATATCACCAAGAAAAGTGAACCTCAGGGTTGTATATGGTGACATATCTGCACTTTGACAATAAATTTGACTTGGTCATTGCACAAAGTGTGTACAGGTCTGATATTGAGGCAAGAGTCGGTAATTGTACTAACTAGCCCTGGAGTACTGTTAGATAAAAACTACAGCACAGAAACAGGCTTTTCGGCCCATCCAGATAGGGGCAGCACACACCAATCCTCACAGAGCAGCGGTCCCCAACACCAGGCTGCGAACTGGTACTGGGCCGCGAGGAAACGATACGAGTCAGCTGCACCTTTCCTCATTCCCTGTCACGCACTGTTGAACTTGAACATAGGGTTGCCAACTGTCCCGTATTTGCCGGGACATCCCGTATATTGGGCTAAATTGGTTTGTTCCACACGGGACCGCCTTTGTCCCGTATTTCCCCCGCTAACGTACAGCGTTCCTATGAAACCTTTCGTGCCAAAATGGTGTGAAGCGAAGAAGCAATTACCATTAATTTATATGGGAAAAATTTTTGAGCGTTCCCAGACCCAAAAAATAACCCAACAAATCATACCAAATAACACATAAAACCTAAAATAACACTGAACACATAGTAAAAGCAAGAATGATATGATAAATACACAGCCTATATAAAGTAGAAATAATGTATGTACAGTATAGTCGGGAAGATTAAGGCAAAACTGATTTGTGGGGGAAAAAATCGGCACGTACGTGCATGCGCACACAGGTTCCCACGCAAGGCTTCATGGTCATTGTAGTCTTTCCTGGGGTAAAGTGTCCCGGGATTTGACTGCTACTTTTGTCCCTTATTTGGAAGTGAGAAAGTTGGCAACCCTAACTGTAAAAGACACGTTGAGGTGAGTTTAACCCCACTTGAACACCACCCCCTCCCCCAGAGTCGGCCGGTCCGCAAGAATATTGTCAATATTAAACCGGTCCGTGGTGCAAAAAAGGTTGGGGACCCCTGCTGTACAGGGATCAGAAGTGGAGGGAGTGAGCAGTTTCAAGTTCCTGGGTGTCAAAATCCCTGAGGACCTAACCTGGTCCCAACATATCGATGCAGCTACAAAGCAGACGAGACGGCGGCCATTTTAGGAGTTTGAGGAGATTCGGTTTGTTGCCAAAAGCACGCAAGTTTCGACAGATGTACCGTGGAGAGCATTCTGACTGGCCGCATCACCTTCTGGTATGGAGGGGGAGGCCACCGCACAGGATCGAAATAAGCTGCCGAGAGTTCTAACTTCTCATCAGTGAGCCCACAGTCAGTCCCTGAGGGCAGCCGCATCTCTCGTCCCGTCACGCCAAGCGCCGGCGCTCCCCGAGGCTCTGCGTGCTCAGTTCACGCTGCTGACGCAGGACTGTGTCGCGAGGTCCAGCTCAAACCATGCCGTCAAGTGTGCGGACGACACAACAGTGTCTTATCAAGAACAATGACGAGACGGAGTATAGAGAGGAAGTGGGGCGGCTGGTGGACTGGTGTGAGAAGAACAACCTGAGCCTGAACGTGGAGAAGACAAAGGAAATCATTGTGGACTTCAGGAAGGTGTGGTCAAACCATCCCCCTCTGTGAATCCATGGCTGCTCCGTAGAGAGAGTTAAGTGCACCAAGTTCCTGGGAATTCACATCACGGATGACCTCACTTGGTCCCTCAATATCACCTCCCTGAACAACAAGGCACATCAGCGCCTCCACTTCCAAGTGAGGCTTCCCTCCCCATCTTAACCGAATTTTACAGGAGCACCATTGAGAGCGTCCTGACAAGTTGCATCTCCATCTGGTCTGGGAGCAGCCGAGCATCGGACCGGAAGCCCCTACAAAGGACCGTGAGAATGGTCGAGAGGATCATAGGGGTCTCCCTACCGTCCATCGGGGACATTTATCAGGAGCACTGCGTACGCAGGGCCCTCAGTATTATCAAGGATCCCACCCATCCATCCAGCATCCTCTTTGACTTTCTACCATCAGGCAGGAGACTCCGATGCGTAAAGACAGGAACGGTCAGGGCGGGAAACATCCTCAGACCATCAGGCATCTGAACTCCCTGCTGCATCACATTCGAACTGTCACTGGTTAATCTGTTCTGTACCTGACTCCAAGGTTGTCAAGCCGAGGAGTGGTAGCGGGGACAAGCTCCCACTACCTAAAGTGCTCCTCACAGCATGCGCCTCAAATAGCCTCTGACAACCGAGTCCAATTCCTGGCCTTTTCCTGTGGCTTAGCCTCTAAGCCCAGCGGAACTGTTTCTACTGACAGGAGAAGAGGCGAAGGCGGGTTCTGGCGCCTTAAAACCAGTGCGTCGGGTAGATGGAGCTCGTCAGCCCGAGAAGGCAGTCCACCTAAGAGAGGATTTCAAGCCTCCGCTGCCTTGCGGCCATACCCACTCATGGGAAAGGCTTCGGGAGTAAACCCTGAGGACAAATCTGGAGCTGGAGTCCCTAAGGCAGTCCGACGTTGCCTTCAACCTCGTTCTGGCAACTCCTGCGACGACACCGGTGCCAAGTTGTATCGGCCCTTGCCCTTCCCTAGGACAACATCGGTGTCGTGGAGAGGGGAGACTTGCAGCATGGGCAACTGCCGGTCTTCCATACAACCTTGCCCAGGCCTGCGCCCTGGAGTGTGGAGACTTTCCAGGCGCAGATCCATGGTCTTGCGAGACTAACGGATGCCACCATCACCTGATAATATTTAATATTAATGCACTTTAGGTTGTTATTGATGTGTGATTCATCTGTGGATTTTATCTTCACCCCCATAAGTTATTGTATGTTATGTTATGTTCCAGTGGTTCAAAGAAACACTGTCTCATTTCTATATACATTATATGATTATATACATTATAGACATATATATAGTTAAATGACTTGACGACTTGACCTAAACTCAGTTGGCTCCATCTTGGGTACTAGCCTACAAAGTACCCAGACATCTTTAGGGAGCGGTGTCTCAGAAAGGCAGCATCCATTATTAAAGACCTCCAGCTCTCCCTCTTCTCATTGCTACCATCAGGAAGGAGGTACAGGAACCGGAAGGCACACACTCTGAGATTCAGGAACAGCTTCTTCCCCTCTGCCGTCTGATTCCTGAACAGACACTGAACCCATGAATACTACCTCACTGCTTTTTCAATTTCTAATTTTGCACTGCTTATTTAATTTAACTATTACAAATACGTCCATTTACATTTATATAGTGATTGTTATTCACAGTTCTTTCTCCCTGCTATCATATATTGCGTCGTGTTGCTGTCGCAGAAAACGACGACTTTCGCAACACGTGCCGGTGATATTAGACCCGATTCTCATTCTGACTGTCAGTGCTAAGGGCTGGTCTTGCATCTCGGTCCCGTCTTCCACTAGTTTCCCACATCAGCTGCTTCGCTTAATGTCCAGAAATTCTCCAAATGGAATGAAGTCGTTCTCTGACCGTTACTGAGCACGCTGTCGGAGCAGTGCTGCCAGGATAATCAAGGACACGACCCACCCAGCCAACACACTTTTCGTCCCTCTTCCCTCCGGGAGAAGGCTCAGGAGCTTGAAGACTCGTACGGCCAGATTTGGGAACAGCTTCTTTCCAACTGTGATAAGACTGCTGAACGGGTCCTGACCCGGATCAGGGCCGTACCCTCCAAATATCCAGATCTGCCTCTCGGTTTTTTTGCACCATCTTACTTTCCATTTTTCTATTTGTAATCCAGGGAGCGGGAAGCGCAGAATCAAATATCGCTGTGGTGATTGTACGTTCTAGTATCAATTGTTTGGCGACAATAAAGTATAAAGTATTTGGGGATACCGCACAGAGTGGGCCTTTCCGGCCCTTTAAGCTGGGCTGCCCGGCAAACCCTCGGTTTAACCCCAGCCTAGTTTACAATGACCAGTTAACCTGCCAACCGGCACGTCTTTGGACTGTGGGAGGAAACCAGAGCATGCGGGGACGGTCTGAAAACGTATCGGTTCGTAGGTTAATTGGCCTGTGATTTCGGTTGGGGTGAAATTGGCGGGTGGCTGGGTGGTATGGCTCCTCAGGCCGGAAGGGCCTGTTCCGGCCTATAACACCATTGCTATGGTGATTTCCCACAACCTCTGTGGTTGATAATCCAAAAGAGCTTCACCACCATTTGAATGGGAGGATTTCTCCTCATATTCTAAATGGCCTTCCCCTTACTCTAAGACTGCGGCCTTTGTTCTGGGTTCCTCAGTTTGCAGAAACCCGTCCTCCCCACGTCCAGTTTGCCAGGCCGTGTATTTCAATGTTTTTATGACAGTCACCTCTCATCAAGCCCAGAAGCAGGCCCCTCAGCCCAACTTGAGCGCACCAACAAGTCGTCTATCAATTTGCCTGCGCTTGGCCATTATCCATATAGGTCTCGTGTCTAAGCGGCTTTTAATTGTCTCGTAATCGCGCCCAACTCCACAGTTTCCTCTTATGGTGCACCCACACAACGTATATCGCGCAGCACATGAGCTAAAATACTACCACAAATAGCACAAACAAGAGAAAATTTGCCGATGCTGGAAATCCAAACACACGCACACACACACGCGCGCCGCACACACGAAGTGCTGGAGGAACCCAGCAGGCCGGGCAGCATCTATGGAAAAGAGTGAACAGTTGACGTTTCTTGCCAAGGCCCCTCATCAGGGCTGGAAAAGAAAAGGTGAAGAGTCAGGGCAAGAAGGTGGGGGGAGGGAGAGGAAGTAGAAGGTGGTTAGGTGATAGGTGAAACTGGGAGGGGGGGAGGAGTGAAGTAGAGAGCTGGGAAGTTGAACTTCGAGTAATTGTCCCCCCCCCCATTCCCATTTCCCTCTCTTACCTAATCTCCTTACCTGCCCATCACCCTTCCCTCTGTCCCTTCCCTGTCTTCCATGGTCTTCTGTCCTCTCCTGTCAGATTCCCCCCTTCTCCAGCCCTTTATCCCTTTCACCAATCGACTTCCCAGCTCTTTACTTCAACCCCTTCCCCTCTGCTGTTGTCTTCCATGCTCTTGTTCTTTCATTAATCCTGTTTACAGTTACTATTCTATAGATTTGCTGAGTATGCCCGCAGGAAAATGAATCTCAGGCTTGTATGTGGTGACGTGTATGTACTCTGATAATAAATTTCTATTTGAACTTTGAATAAGACCATAAGAGGTGGGAGCAGAATTAGGCCATTTGGCCCATCGAGTCTGCTCCGCCATTCCATCATGGCTGATTTATTTTCCCTCCCAACCCCATTCTCCTGCCTTCTCCCGTGTGGTGTATTTAATATTACAGTAGTCTCCTGTATATAAGATTATAAGCATTCTTGTTCATTTAAAGGTGATACGTGCTTAACTTGCTTAAAAAATAAACTCGAAGTCAGATCCATATTCCAGGACTCTCGTGTTTTCCTTTGAGTTAGTCTAATGTTTTGAAGTTACGCCCTGTAACATTTTAAACCCCTTACTAATCAAGAACGTATCCACCTCTGCCTTCAATGTACTCAATGACTTGGCCTCCCACAGCTATCCACGGCAAGGAATTCCACAGATTCACCATCAAGTACCAGCACTAGGTCCCAGGAGAAATTAGAAATCAAGCTCTGTTTTTCATTGCAGAGAAGGAGCAGGGTGGTGGCTCCAAACAGAACGTCTGATTGGATGAAGAACAGGACGTCCCCACCCTATCACAGACACTGACAACCGTCCGCAGTAGCACAAGACACAGGAGCAGAATTAGCCACTCGGCCCATTGGTTCTGCACCACTAATCAGTCACGGATGATTTATTAATCCTCTCAATCCCATCCTGCTGCCTTCTCCCCATAACCTTTGACCTATCACTTTAACCAAGAACCTATCAATTCACTTCAAGTTCAAGTTTAATTGTCATACTCATGAATACAGCCAAACGAGACAGTGTTCCTCTGGGGCCAAGGTACAAAACATAATACCAACAGTCACACACAGCACAAAGCACGCATAGCACATATGAGACAGCAAGCATAGGGGCAATGGGTAGCGAGGAGAGGCTGTTAATCAGGCAAAGTGCAGTCAACAGGATGAGTTGCAACATAAAAGGCGGGCTAACTCGAAAAGGGTGTAACTGAATGCATGCAGTATATGGAATAAGGCAGATGAACTTTCAGCACAGTTGCAGACTGGTATGATGTTGTAGGCATCACTGAATCATGGGTGAAAGAAGATTATAGCTGCGAGTTTAATGTCCAAGCATACACGATGCATCAAAAGGACAGGCAGGAAGACAGAGGGGGCGGCGTGGCTCTGTCGGTATAGCGTCATTGTGGATAGAGCTAAGGAACTGCAAGGGTAAAAAGACCCTGATGGGAATTGCATACAGACTACCAAACAGTGGTAAGGATGTGGTCTACAAATTACAATGGGAGATAGAAAATGTATGCCAGAAGGGCAATGTTACAGTAGTCATGTCAACATGTAGGTAGATTGGGAAAATCAGGTTGGTGCTGGATTACAGGAGGGGGAATTTCTAGAGGGCCTACAAGATGGCTTTTTAGAGCAGCTGGTGGTTGAGCCCACTTGGGGATCAGCTATTCTGGATTGGGCGTTGTGCAATGATCCAGAATTGATGAGAGAGCTTAAGGTAAAAGAACCTATAAGGTAAAATGATCATAATATGATCGAATTCACCCTGAAATTTGAAAAGGAGAAGCTACGTCAGACGTATCAGTATTACAGTGGTGTAAAGGGAATTACAGAGCCATGAGAGAGGAATTGGCCAGAACTGATTGGAAAAGAACACTGGCAGGGATGACGGCAGAGCAGCAATGGCTGGAATTTCTGGAAGCAATTCGGAAGGCACAGGAGATATACATCCCAAAGAAGAAGAAGTGTTCTAAAGGAAAGATGACACAACAAGACAAGTCAAAGCCAACATAAAAGCCAAAGAGAGGGCATATAATAGAGCAAACATTAACAGGAAGTTAGAGGATTGGGAAGCTTTTAAAAACCAACAGAAGCCAACTACAAAGTCATTAAGAAGGTAAAGATGGAATACGAAAGTAAGCTAGCCAATAATATTAAGGAGGACACCAAAAGTTTCTTCAGATATATACAGTGTAAAAAAGAGGTGAGTTGATATCGGACTGCTGGAAAGTGATGCTGGAGAGGTAGTAATGGCGGAAGAACTGAATAAGTATTTTGCATCAGTCTTCACTGTGGAAGACACCAGCAGCAGGATGGAAGTTCCAGCTGTCAGGGGTCATGAAGTGTGTGAAGGTACCATTATTAGAGAGAATGTTCTTGGGAAACTGAAAGGTCCAAAGGTAGATAAGTCACCTGGACTAGATGGTGTAGACCCAGAGTTCTGAAAGAGGTAGCTGAAGAGATTGTGGGGGCATTAGTAATGATCTTTCAAGAATCACTAGATTCTGGAATGGTTCTAGAAGACTGGAAAATTGCAAATGTCACTTCACTCTTCAAGAAGGGAGAGAGGCAGAAGAAAGGAAACTATAGGCCAGTCAGTCTGACCTCAGCGGTTGGGAAAATATCGGAGTTGATTGTTAAGGATGAGATCTCAGGGTACTTGGAGGCACATGATAAGATAGGCTGTAGTCAGCATGGTTTCCTCAAGGGAAGATCTTGCCTGACAAATCTGTTGGAATTCTTTGAAGAAATAACAAGCAGGATAGAGAAGGGAGAATCGGTTGATGTTGTGTACTTGGAATTTCAGAAGGCCTTTGACAAGGTGACACACGAGGCTGCTTAGCAAACTACGAGGCCATAGTGTAAGAGGAAAGATTCCAGAATGGATGAAGCAGTGGCTGATTGGCAGGAGGCAAAATGTTAGAGTAAAGGGAGCCCTTTCCTAGCCAGCTGCCGTTGGCTAGTGGCATTCTACAGGGGTCTGTGTTGGGACCGATTCTTTTTACACATCAATCATTTGGATATTGGAATTGGTGGCTTTGTTGCAAAGTTTACAGACGATATGAAGATAGGTGGAGGGGCAGGTAGTTTTGAGGAAGAAGAGAGGCTACAGAAGGATTTAGACAGATTGGGAGAATGGTAAATAAATGGCAGATGCAATTCAGTGTTGGGGAGTGCATGGTCATGCATGTTGGTAGAAGAAATGAAAGGGTTAACTATTTTCTAAATGCAGAGAAAATACAAAAATGTGAGGTGCAAAGGGACTTGGGAGTCCTTGTGCAGGATTCCCTGAAGGTTAATTTGCAGGTTGAGTCTGTGGTGAGGAAGGCAAATGCAATGTTAGCATTCATTTCAGGAGAACTAGAATATAAAAGCAAGGATGTAATGTTGAAACTTTATAAAGCACTGGTGAGGCCTCACTTGGAGTATTGTGAGCAGGTTTGAACCCCTTATCTTAGAAAGGGTGTGCTGAAACTGGAGAGGGTTCAAAGCAGATTCATGAAAATGATTCCAGGATTGAATGGCTTGTCATATGAAGAGCATTTGATGGCTCTGGGCCTGTATTCACTGAATTCAGAAGATTGAGGGCTGAATTGAATCCTATCGAATGGTGAAAGGGCTTGATAGAGTGGATTTGGAGAGGATGTTTCCTATGGTGGGAGAGTCTAGGACCAGAGGACACAGCCTCAGAATAGAGGGGTGTCCTTTTAGAACAGAGATGAGGAGAAATTTCTTCAGCCAGAGAGTGGTGAATCTGAGAAATTCTTTGCCACAGGCAGCTGTGGAGGCCAAGTCTTAATGTATATTTAAGGCAGAGGTTGACAGATTCTCTTTTGGTCAGGGCATGAAGGGATACAGGGAGAAGACTGAGAGAGAAAATGGATCAGCCATGATGAAATGGAGGAGCAGACTCGATGGGCCAAATGGCCCAATTCTGCTCTGGTATCTTAGGGTCTCAGGGTCACACAAAGGAATCAGGAAGATATGGCCGCACAATAAAAGAGTCCAAGCTTGAGTCATCCAATGCGGCAGAAACCTGCAGCCCAGCGCAACAGAACTTGCCTTCTGTTGAGCGAACACTGGGGGGCAGCACCGACTCCAGCCTGGACGCACCGTCTCTGACGCCTCCCTCTTGGCAGCTGTAAGCAGGCGAGGCTGCAGCTCGAGGCCTACTCCCTGCACATACGAGGCAGCAAGCCACAGACAATAAAAATAAACCACGCAAGTCAGAAGAGGGATAGTCTGGACCCCAAGTCCACCACAGGTCGCAGAAATCTTCAGTCAACCACAATAGACCCCTCGTCTTTTGCCAAGTGAACTCCAGCTTGGTATCCGTGCCACACTGACCCCACAGCCATCTGTGGCAAAGAACTCCACCGACTTGCCACCCTCTGGCTAAAGAAATTCCTCCTCATCTCCGTTCTAAAGGGAACTAGAGCTCTGGTCTTTTGCCCTCTGCTATGCCCACTCCGTCTGGGCATCTTGCTGCATTTTCTTGTTGGTTTTCAGTGTACGCAGGGCACCCAGGATCTTCGAACAATTGACATTCCCCACTCCCTCACCATTGTTACCCATCACGTGTAGATTGGCCGGTGTTTGGCTTATAACAAAATATGTATATGATCTGATTAGCTTCACAGGAAAATTACAAAATCAAAATTTGACGTCAAAACTTCAGTTAAAATGATAAGATTAAAGTGGCACCTTAAAGAAGGAGAGAGGTAAAGGCTGAGGGAGGGGATTCTGGACCCTAAGGGACAGGTAGGTTAAAGCACTGATGTCCAAACAGAGAAATGAAATCTACATTTTCAAACAGAGACACAGCACATACAGTCAGTGGCCACCTTTTTGGGTGCCTCCTGTACCTGATGAGGTGGCCACTGGGTGTACACCCGTGATCCACTTCAAGCTCCGACGTGTTCATGTGTTCAGAGATGCCCTTCTGCACCCCGCTGTCAGCTCAAGCCAGTCTGGCCCTTCCCCTCTGACCTCTCACGTGGACGAGGTGTTCTCGCCCACGGAACTGCTCTCTTCGCCATTCCCGGTGAACTCCAGGGCTGGGTTCCTAATCCCGTTTTTATGCCAAAGGGCCCCCCGGATTGTGAACCCCCTGCTCTGGAGACTGGTGTGCTTGAAAACCCCAGGAGATCACCAGTTTCTGAGATACTCAAACCTCCCCATCTGGCACCAACAATCAAAGTCACATTTCTTCCCTGTTCTGATGCTTGGTCTGAACAACAACTGAACCTCTTGACCACATTGGCATGCTTTTACGCATTGAGTTGCTGCCACCTGATTGGCCAGTTAGATATTTGCATTAAAGAACAGGTGTACCTAACAAAGTGGGCTATGTCAGGAATGCACGTTTTAAAACCGGGACACTGTTTAAAAGGAGCGGAGGGAGCAAGCACACAGACGATGGATCGATTGTGCTTGGTTAGGGCAAAGGGGTGACACGGTCGGCGTAACGCTCCCTCTGCTGTCCGTAAGGAGGGGTATCCTCCCCGCGACCGCGTCTGTTCCCCCACCCCCCCACCCCCCCCCGAGCGCTCTGGTCTCCTTCCGCGTTCGACAGATGGATAGGTCAGTAGATGAATTGGTGGCAACACGGGCACATTGGGCCGGAAGGACCAGTCACGGTGTGGTGTCCCGACAAAGGACCGTGAGAACGGCCGAGAGGATCATAGGGGTCCCCCTACCACCCATCGGGGACATTTATCAGGAGCGCTTAGTATTATCAAGGATGCCACATCCATCCAGCATCCTCTTTGACTTTCTACCATCAGGCAGGAGACTCTGATGCATAAAAACAAGAATGGTCAGGACGGGAAACATTTTCTTCCCTCAGGCCATCAGACTTCTGAACTCCCTGCCACATTGCATTCAAAGTGTCACCGGTTAATCTGTTCCATACCTGACAATATTTAATATTAATGCACTTTACTCTGTTTATTGTGTGTTTAGTGCAGTATTGTGTACTACGGTAGCATTCACATCTACAGTGATGAAATGTTTTGAGAGGTTGGTCATGACTAGACTGAACTCCTGTCTCAGCAAGGATCTGGACCCATTGCAATTTGCCTATCGTCACAATAGGTCAACGGCAGATGCAATCTCACTGGCTCTTCGCACGGCCTTTGACCACCTGGACAATACAGACACCTACGTCAGGAAGCTGTTCATCGACTATAGCTCAGCATTTAACACTATCATTCCCACAATCCTGATTGAGAAGTTGCAGAACCTGGGCCTCTGTACCTCCCTCTGTAATTGGATGCTTGATTTCCTAACCGGAAGAGCACAGTCTGTGTGGATTGCTGATAACATATCCTCCTCACTGACAATCAAAACTACAGCACCTCAGGGGCGTGTGCTTAGCCCACTGCTCTACTCTCTGTATACACATGACTGTGTGGCTAGGCACAGCTCAAATACCATCTATAAATTTGCTGACGACACAACCATTGTTGGTAGAATCTCAGGTGGTGACGAGAGGGTGTACAGGAGTGAGATATGCTAACTACTGGAGTGGTGTTTCAGCAACAACCTGGCACTCAACATCAGTAAGACGAAAGAGCTGATTGTGGACTTCAGGAAGGGTAAGACGAAGGAACACATACCAATCCTCATAGAGGGATCGGAAATGGAGAGAGTGAGCAGCTTCAAGTTCCTGGGTGTCAAGATCTCTGAGGGTCTAACCCAGTCCCAACATATCGATGTAGTTATAAAGAAGGCAAGACAGTGACTATACTTCATTAGGAGTTTGAAGGGATTTGGTACGTCAACAAATACACTCAAAAACTTCTATAGTTGTACCATGGAGAGCATTCTGACAGGCTGCATCACTGTCTGGTATGGAGGGGCTACTGCACAGGACCGAAAGAAGCTGCAGAAGGTTGCAAACCTAGTCAGCTCCATCTTGGGTACTAGCCTACAAAGTACCCAGGACATCTTCAGGGAGCGGTATCTCAGAAAGGCAGCGTCCATTATTAAGGACCTCCAGCACCCAGGGCATGTCCTTTTCTCACTGTTACCATCAGGTAGGAGGTACAGGAGCCTGAGGGCACACACTCAGCGATTCAGGAACAGCTTCTTCCCCTCTGCCATCCGATTTCTGAATGGACATTGAACCCTTGGACACTACCTCACTTTTTTAATATATAGTATTTCTGTTTTTTCCACAAAATTTTTAATCTTTCAATATAGATATGCTGTAATTGAGTTACTTAATTATTATTATTTTTCTTCTATATTATGTCTTGCATTGAACTGCTGCTGCTAAGTTAACAAATTTCACGACACATGCCGGTGACAGTAAACCTGATTCTGATACTGATTATGTTCTGGTCCAGAGAAAAGTCTCGTTTGACGGTATACCATATGCGATTATATGAGACTATAGTTAAATGACAATGAACTTGAGCTGACCTGAAATAAGAAGAGGAATGACAGTTTCCATGCACCGACAGCATAGATCAGGGTTCAGCTGTGGCTGAACTGAAGTAAAGGCAGGATTGGACAATGTTTTGACTCGTCTCTCCGCTGGGGAATTTAAATAAAAGCTTGCCTGCCCCCTCTTAAAGTATTCCTTGTCGGTGTTTCGAGAAGGAGTTGGCAAGTTATGCCTGGGGCCCATATTTACCCCTCTCCCGATGTTTCTGATGGTTCCTTAAGGTTGTTCTAGCCGGTGGTAGCAGTGGGGACAAGCTCCCACTACCTATTAAAAGCTCCCAATGGCGTGCGTCTCAAACAGGTCCAGCTCCCGGCCTTCACGTGTGGCTTAGCCGCTAAGCCCGGCGGAACTGTTTCTACTGACAGGTGAAGGGGCAAAGGCGGGTTACTGGTGCCTTAAAACCAGTCGCTTCCAGCTCGTCAGCCGTGGTTGGCAACTCATTTAGCAGAAGGAAAATTGATCTCCGACCTCCGCTGCCTTGCGATGGTCCCACTCTCGGGGGAGGCTAGACAGCGAGGATACAACATCCACGGTTGACCTTGGCCGACAGGAGGCCTCATCCTCAGTCGTTGCTTCTGCAATAAACCTGGGCCGCACCCATTTGCTCTTTGTTGGCAGATCGGTTTTAATGACGCTCGCACGTCCCGAGGTACCGCGAAAAGCTCGTCTTATGTGTCGTCCATCCAGACCGGAGTCTTACAGTCACACAGCGAGGGCGGCACGGGCAGGCGCGAAGGCGCAAGGCTGCAGCGAGGTAGGTTCTGACGCCAAGGGTCCACCCATCAAACGAGGGAGCCGTTCAGCATCAGAATCCGGTTTAATATCACCGGCGCATGTCGTGAAATCTGTTAACTTTACGGCAGCAGTACAATGTAATTTATGATAACAGAGGAAAAAACTCTGAATTATGGTGAATATATATAGTAAGTATAGAAACATAGAAACCCTACAGCACAATACAGGCCCTTCGGCCCACAATGCTGTGCCGAACATGTACTTATTTTAGAAATTACCCAGGGTTACCCATAGCCCTCTATTTTTCTAAGCTCCATGTACCTCTCCAGGAGTCTCTTAGAAGACCCTATCGTATCCGCCTCCACCACCGTCGCCGGCAGCCCATTCCACGCACGCACCACTCTCTGCGTAAAAAACTTACCCCCGACATCTCCTCTGTACCTACTTCCAAGCACCTTAAAGCTGTGCCCTCTCGTGCTAGCCATTTCAGCCCTGGGAAAAAGCCTCTGACTATATAGACTCAAATATAAAAACACTAAATATATATATAATTATATATTACACACAAGAAAATCTGCAGATGCTGGAAATCCATAACGCTGGAGGAGCTCAGCAGGTCAGGCAGCCTCTTTGGAGATGAATAAACAGTCGACGTTTCAGGCCGAGACCCTGCTTCAGATGTTGGAAATCTGGAGCGACACGCACGGCAAACCTTGGGAATGAATAGGTAGTTGACGCGTCGCGGCCCGAAACTTCGACGGGTTACTCTCTGCGGATGCTAAGTTCCTCCAGCTGTGTGTGTGTGTGTGTGTGTGTGTGTGTGTGTGTGTGTGTACACATATAAAATGTTAAATTCAATAAGTAGTGCAAAAAAGTGGTGAGGTAGTGTTCACGGGTTCAATGTCCATTTATGAATCGGACGGCAGAGGGGAAGGAGCTGTTCCTGAATCGTTGAGTGTGTGTCTTCAGGCTCCTGTACCTCCTCCCTGATGGTAGCAATGAGAAGAGGACATGTCCTGGGTGGTGGGGGTCCTTAATGACGGACGTTGCCTTTCTGAGGCATCGCTCCTTGAAGATGTCCTGGACACTACGGAGGCTGGTGCCCAGGATGGAGCTGACTGAGTTTACAACTCTCTGCAGCTTCCAGAAAACCCACGCAACAAATACTGTCTAGCATCCCAAAAAAGAGCAAGCAATTTTAAAAAATTCAACAAATAACACGCAGAACGTGAACTGCGGAGTTCCCGAAAGTGAGCCCACAGCCACGTCACGCAGCACGGCACACAATGAAGGAGTTAACGCCATTGGAAGCTGAGGGTCAGGGAAGGTTGACTACAATATGTCCCGGTATGAGGCTGTCTTATTATCAGATTGCGAAGAGAGCACAACAGTGCCTCCACTCCATCAGGAGTCTTCGGAAAGTCATCAAAAAACCTTGGCAAACTTCTACAGATGTGTGGTGGAAAGCATGCTGACTGGCTGGTACAGGAACACCGATGTCTTTGAGCAGAAAATTCTACAAAAGGTGGTGGACTTGGCCTAGTCCATCACGGGTAAAGCCCTCCCAACCATTGAGCAATCTACGTGAAACACTGTCGCAGGAAAGCAGCGTCCATCGTCAGACCCAGGCCGTGCTCTCTTCTTGCCGCTACCATCAGGTAGAAGGTACAAGAGCCTCAGGACTCGCACCACCAGGTTCAGGAACAGTTACCACCCCTCAACCACCAGGCTCTTAACCACACTCATTTAAGGACTTTGTTAAATTGTTAATTCACGCTCACCATTTATTGCTATTTATTTATTATCTGCATTTGCAGTTTGTTTACACTTCCAGTTTACAGCTTACAGATCCCGTTTACAGTTACCGATCTACAGATTTGCTGGGTATGCCCGCAAGGGAAAAAGAATCTCAGGGGTTGTGCTTGGTGCCTCCGACAATAGGTTCAGCTTTGAACTTTGAACTTTATGAGCAAAGGTTAGGTTTAGGAGCAGAAGTAGGCCATTTGGCCCGGTTTAGAGTGAGGCCCCGAGGGGTCTCTACAAAATAGAGGCACATATAGTGTTTCCTCTGGTGGGAGGATCACTGTTTAAAAATAAGGAATTTCTAGTTTAAGACAAAGATGAAACTGATATTTTTTTTCTCTCAGTAGGCCGTGCGTCTTTGGACCTCCCCTCGGAGGGCGGTAAAAGCCGAGGCTTTGAATATCTTTACCACATGGTTGATAATCGAGGAGCTCCCCAGGGGTGGAAGGGGTCACCACGGTCAGATTTGCCTCAGCCTTGTCAAAGGCTGGAGAGGCCAAGCCCTCTCCTCTCGTCAAACGCCAAGCGATTCTCCAGAAGCCGGAAATCCAAAAGTAACACACACACACACACACACACACACACACAATGCTGGAGGGACTGAGCAGGGCCGGCAGCAAACCGACAGCTGTCGGTCTAGGCCGAGGCCTTTCTTCAGGACCCCTGCTCCGGGTTCACTGACTGGTTGCCGCACTCCCCGCACAGAATAACTACACCGAGTTTCCCCCGAAACCTTTAGGGACATCGGGCGCTGTGGAAAAAAGATGTAAATCCTTCTGGAAGGGCCTTTAGGTTACCAGAGAAATCGCTGGCAGGCGGTGCACATTCTTGACCTGCCACAGGTCAGACATCATCTGGACTCCCCTTGGCAAAATGCCTGACTGACAATGGTACCCAGACTGGCTGTGGACTTCAGAAAGGGTAAGATGACAGACATCCCACCTCTCCCGGAAGTTCCGGGAGTCTCCCTCATATTAATAGCGGCTCCCTGATGCCCGCAAGTCATACACAATGTCCCGGAAATTGATTTGTTTGAGAGCGAGCGAGAGAGAGCGCGCGAGAGCGAGACAGCGCGCGTGAGAGAGAGAGAGAGAGAGCGAGAGAGTTCCAAAAAAAATTCAGAGTGGCAGAGTGTTCCAAAAAAAGAAAATATAAAACGTACGTCACCCCAGACTACACTAAAGCGTACCTCTGCCTAATAGGGGTCAAAATAATGACAGTGTTGCTCGCTGCACTGTTTGCAACAGTGACTTTTCTATTGCCCGTGGTGGGTTAAGACTGTAAAAGACGTGTTGAGGTGAGTTTAACAGGTGTCATTTGTTCATTAGCAAAGCTAACGTTATTTAAACTAGCTGGCTAGCTGCTAAGGAGCTACTCTATTGCAGACATCCCACCTCTCCCGGAAGTTCCGGGAGTCTCCTGCAAATTGATGGTGCTACCCCCCTGAAATGAGTTTTTGCAGGGTGGGCTGTCTGAGACGAGGGAACACACACCAATCCCCATCGAGGGATCAGAAGTGGAGGGAGTGAGCAGTTTCAAGTTCCTGGGTGTCAGCATCTCCGAGGACCTAACCCTATCGATGCAGCTACAAAGAAGGCGTGACAGTGTCTATATTCCACCAGGAGTTGGAGGAGCTTCTGGGTTTGCCACCAAAACACTCAAAAACCTCGGCACAGCCCTCAAACTGGCCGGGCTGCCGAACAGAGTCAGGAAGTTGTGAAATCAGCCAGCTGCATCACGGGCGCTGGCTTCCGTAGTATCCAGGACACCTTCGAGTAAGCGGGGCCTCAAAAAGGCTTGGACAACGTCTCCCATCCACTACATAATGGACTGGGTGGGCACAGGAGTACATTCAGCCAGAGACTCATTCCACCGAGATGCAACACAGAGCGTCATAGGAAGTTATTCCTGCCTGTGGCCGTCAAACTTTACAACTCCTCCCTTGGAGGGTCAGACACCCTGAGCCAATAGGCTGGTCCTGGACTTATTTCCTGGCATAATTTACATATTACTATTTAGCTATTTATGGTTTTATTACTATTTAATTATTTATGGTGCAACTGTAACGAAAACCAATTTCCCCCGGGATCAATAAAGTATGACTAGGACTATTAAGGACCCCCATCACCCAGGACGTGCCCTCTTCTCATTGCTACCATCAGGGAGGAGGTACAGAAGCCTGAAGACACACACTCAACGATTCAGGAACAGCTTCTTCCCCTCTGCCATCCGATCTCCGAATGGATATGAACACTACCTCACTACTTTTTTTAACTTCTGTTTTTGCACTTCTTATTTAACCATTTAATAAACTAGCTGCAATTCAGCATCTTCCTACGTTAATCGTGCCTTGAGCTGCTGCCGCAAGGTTAACAAATCTCACGCCGCGTGCCGGTGACGTTCAGCCTGCTGCTGACAAAGGCAGCTCAGCGCCAGGTCCATCCCATGGAGGCGGTAGGGTTAGGTAGGCTGGCGAGCTCGAGAGCCCTCCCGGCAAGAGTGTGCACCTTCCTCTGCCTGTGAGTCTGCTCGCTGCGCCTGCGGCAGGAGCACAGGGGCCGCGTGACGCCCTTCCGAGCTTCCTGCCCTGACCACCAGACGGGGCCGGGCCCCGGTTGGGGAACGTTGAGTGGCAGGCCTGGATTGCTTCCGTTTCGCCCCTCCCACTTCCCGCCCAGCCGCGGGCCAAGAGGGCAGAGGTTGAAGGAGACTGTGCGGAAGAGAGTGGGAATTCGATACCGGCGGGGGGGGGGTGGCGGAGGCCAGGGAGGGGCCAGCCGCTCAGCAACTTTACCAGGCACAGGAAGTATGCTCGTGGTCTTCTGCTGCTGTAGCCCATCCGCTTCAAGGTTCGACGGGCTGCGCACTCACAGATGCTCTCCCGCAGACACCTCTGTGGTTATTTTGAGTTACTGTCCCCTTCCTATCAGCTTGAACCAGTCTGGCCGTTCTCCTCTGACCTCTCTCTCATTAACAAGGCGTTTTCGCCCACAGAACTGCCGCTCACTGGATTTTTTTTTTTTTGCTGTTTTGTTTTCTGCACCATTCTCTGTAAACTCTCGAGACCGCTGTGCGTGAAAATCCCAGGAAAATCAGCAGTTGCTGAGATACTCAAACCACCCCGTCTGGCACCAACAATCGAAGTCACTTCGCTCACATCCCTTCCCACATTCTGATGTTCGGCCTGAACAACAACTGAACCTCCTGGCCGCGTCGGCATGCTTTCAGGCACTGAGACGCTGCCACGTGATTGGCTGATTAGATACCCGCATTAACGAGGTGTACAGGTGTACCTAATAAAGTGGCCATAAGCCTAACGTTTCAGCGCACCAGCGACCTGGGTTCAATCGCCGCAGCAGAATATAAAGAGATTGTATGCGTTCTCCCCGTCACCGCTTGGGTTTCCCCCGGGTGCTCCAGTTTCCTCCCATATTCCAGAGACGTACTGGTTATTACGTTAATTGGTCATACGGGTGGATGTAATTGAGACGTTCCCACAACCGATGATCTCACTTTCAAGGACTCTTTATCTCACGGTCTCGTTATTTACTGCTATCTATTTATATTTGCATTTGCCCAGTTTGGCGTCTTCTTGCACTCTGGTTGATCTTTCACCGATCCTGTTTACAGTTACTATTCTATAGATTAGCCGGGGATGCCCGCGGGAAAATGAACCTCAGGGTTGTGTGTGGTGACGCCTATGTACTCTGATAATAATTCTTCGCTTTGACTTTGAGATCCCCCAGCATTCTGTGTGTTGTCTTCCCACCTCCCCCGGTGAGCCTCACCCGGCTGTGACTGAATTCCTGTAAAATGGCTGTGAAAATCTCAAGGATGTACCGGGAGAGGCGCGTTGGAAGGTGCTATAGGAGCCCTCTCTCTTTTTTTAAAAAAAAAACAAAGATTTCAGTGCTCCAGCCAGGTCCCGATTGTCCCAGAAGCCTCCCGTGCTGCAGGGACAAAGGAATTTACAACAGGAAGTGGAGGGGAAACGAGGGAACAGAATCATGACTTGGCAGGGTGGGGGGGTGGGGGCGCGGTAGGTCTGTTGCTAAGTGGAGGAATGTCAAAGGTCAAAGCCAGACAAAAGCAGTCAGTTCCTGTCAAAGGGACAGGCTGCTTAACTTTGACAGGCTGTGGGCTGTCGGACCTCATGGGTCTGACACACACACACACACACACACACACACACACACACACACACAACTGACACAATCAGAAACTTGCTCGGCAACCAGAGAAATTCGACGTGGTTTTTTTTCTCTCTCTCTCTCAGGAGCCCGGGAAGGCTGCTATTTTTAACCCCGATCCTGTTATTTTCTTCCCTTTCTCAGCTTCTGCTATCTGCACCTCAACCACTAACACACTCCGAGTCGCAAAATACCGGGTAGCCAGCCGGTCTGCAACTGTGCCCCGACGGAGGGTCTGGGCCCGAAACACGTCGACTGTTTACTCTTGTCCGCAGATGCTGCCTAGCCTGCTGAGTTCCTCCGGCATTTTGTGTATGTGTTACTTTGGATTTCCGGCATCTGCAGATCTTCTCACGTTTATGAGATGAAGAGTGTCTTTACTCTAAATAGCTTGGGGGTTGGGGTCGACAGTTTGACAGGACTAAAGGCATCCATTAGCCTTGCGAGACCATGGATCTGCGCCTGGGAAGTCTTCACTCCCCAGGGTGCGGGGTTGTGTGGAAGACCGGCAGTTGCCCATGCCGCAAGTCTCCCCTCTCCACGCCACCGATGTTGTCCAAGGGAAGGGCATTAGGACCCATACAGCTTGGCACCGGTGTCGTCACAGAGCAATGTGTGATTAAGTGCCTTGCTCAAGGACACAACACGTTGCCTCGGCTGGGGCACGAACTCACGACCTTCAGGTCGCTAGTCCAATGCCTTAACCACTTGGCCATGTGCCCACAACAGGACACAGCCTCAGAATAGAGGGACGTCCCTTTAGGACAGAGATGAGGAGGAATGTCTTTAGCCAGGGGGTGGCGAATCTGTGGAATTCATTGCCACGGGTGGCTGTGGAGGCCAAGTCGCTGGGTACATCTAAAGCAGAGGTTGATAAGTTCTTGATTGGTCGGGGGGGGTGGGTCAAAGGTTATGGGGAGAAGGCGTGAGAGGGAAAATAAACCAGACTTGACAGGCTGAATGGCCTAGTTCTATTCTGACATCTTATGGACGTTACTCAGCACCTCTTCCATGCCCGAGTGTGATCGATGGGAAGCAGGAATTTTGCAAGTAATCAGCTGAACCAAGTCCAACTTTGTGACAGGTTGGAAAGTCGAAGAGGTTCCCTTCGCTTTTGCCAGGCCCCCACCGGCGTGCACCTCCCATCCCCCTGACGGCTTCCACCTTCCAGAGTCGGGCGATCCCAGGTCTATTTCTGTCGCGCGTTTCAAGAGAAAACGTGAAAACAAGACGGGCGGCCGCTCACACAAAGGCAGCGTTATTTAAAGTGCTCGTTCGCCTCAGTTTACTTCCCCTTGAAGCTTTGCTGTGCTTCCTCCCATTGTTGTTGCTGGGCTGAGCAGCTCGCGTTGTTTGTGCTTCAAAATTTCACAGTTTCAAGGTGTGTAAGTCTCTCTCTCTCTCAGACACACACACACACACACACACACACACAAACACACACACACACACAGAGGCCGAGAATGGTCAACGTAATTTTCAGTCCATATTATTACATATTATTAGTCCAACATATTATTCTCCGTAACTTCCACCGCCTCCAACGGGATCCCACCGCTAAGCACATCTTTCCCTCCACCCCCCCCCCGCTTTCCGCAGGGATCGCTCCCTACTTGACTCCCTTGTCCATTCGTCCCCCCCATCCCTCCCCACCGATCTCCCTCCTGGCACTTATCCGCGTAAGCGGAACAAGTGCTACACATGCCCTTACACTTCCTCCCTTACCACCATTCAGGGCCCCAGACAGTCCTTCCAGGTGAGGCGACACTTCACCTGTGAGTCGGCTGGGGTGATATACTGCGTCCGGTGGTCCCGATCTGGCCTTCTATATATTGGCGAGACCCTACGCAGACTGGGAGACCGCTTTGCTGAACACCTACGCTCTGTCCGCCAGAGAAAGCAGGATCTCCCAGTGGCCACACATTTTAATTCCACATTCCATTCCCATTCTGACATGTCTATCCACGGCCTCCTCTACTGTAAAGATGAAGCCACACTCAGGTTGGAGGAACAACACCTTATATTCCCTCTGGGTAGCCTCCAACCTGATGGCATGAACATCGACTTCTCAAACTTCAGCTAATGCCCCACCTCCTCCTCGTACCCCATCCGTTATTTATTTATATACGCACATTCTTTCTCTCACTCTCCTTTTTCTCCCTCTGTCCCTCTCACTATACCCCTTACCCATCCTCTGGGCTCCCCCCCTCCCCCTTTTCCTTCTCCCTGGGCCTCCTGTCCCATGATCCTCTCATATCCCTTTTGCCAATCACCTGTCCAGCTCTTGGCTCCATCCCTACCCCTCCTGTCTTCTCCTATCATTTCCGATCTCCCCCTCCCCTCCCACTTTCAAATCTCTTACTAGCTCTTCCTTCAGTTAGTCCTGACGAAGGGTCTCGGCCCGAAACGTCGACTGTACCTCTTCCTAGAGATACTGCCTGGCCTGCTGCGTTCACCAGCAACTTTTCTGTGTGTTGCTTGAAATTCCAGCATCTGCAGATTTCCTCGTGTGGCCGAGAATGGTGTCCGCTTGCCACTCTGTCGTCAGTCTCTCTCAAGCAAGCCTTCCCCCATGATCATGGATTTCTTCCCCCCCCCAACTTCCCTCTTTGTCCATCCCCCATTCTGACTCCTTCCTTTCCCCCTCTCTTCTCAGGCTGGAGGAGTGACACCTCATATTCCACCTGGGGAGCCTCCAACCTGACGGCCTGAGCGTCGATTTCTCTGACTTCCAGCGATTCCCCCCCCTTCCCCTTCCCGCTTTTTCCGTTTCCCCAATCTGGCCCCCCCCACCCCTTCTCTTCTTCTCACTTCCCTCTGGCTCACCTCCCATGGTCCTATCAGATTCCTTCTTCTTCAGGCCTCTACCTTCTCCACCTATCACCTCCCAGCTTGTTACTTCATTGCCCCCCCGCCCCCACCCGGTCTCACCTATCACATCCCAGCTTGTACTCCTTCCCCTCCCCTTCCCACTTCCTTATTCCAGCTTCTGTCCCCTTTCTTTCCAGTCCGAATGAAAGGGCTCGGCCTGAAACACTGACCGCTCATTCCCCTCCACGGATGCTGCCCGACCTGCTGAGTTCCTCCAGCAATTTGTGGGCCTTCCCTGGTACTCCTGGGAGAGAGCGAGGCAGCTCCCTCTCCAACCCCACAGGAAGTTGCTGACTCTACTCAAGACAATGGGAGTGGGGTCGTGAGTCTGTTGGTCTAACCTCACGTCTAATTCATTCATTTGCAGAGAGATTCAGGCCAGTTAGAAGAGTGGGCTGAAAGATGGCAGATGGAGTTTAATGCTGATAAATGTGAGGTGCTACATTTTGGTAGGACTAATCAAAATAGGACATACATGGTAAATGGTAGAGCATTGAAGAATGCTTTAGAACAGAGGGATCTAGGAATAATGGTGCATAGTTCCCTGAAGGTGGAATCTCATGTGGATAGGGTGGTGAAGAAAGCTTTTGCTATGCTGGCCTTTATAAATCAGAGCATTGAGTATAGGAGTTGGGATGTAATGTTGAAATTGTACGAGGCATTGGTGAGGCCGAATTTGGAGTATTGTGTACAGTTTTGGTCACCGAATTATAGGAAAGATGTCAACAAAATTGAGAGAGTACAGAGAAGATTCACTAGAATGTTACCTGGGTTTCATCTCCTAAGTTACAAAGAAAGGTTGAACAAGTTGGGTCTTTATTCTTTGGAGCGTAGAAGGTTGAGGGGGGACTTGATAGAGGTATTTAAAATTATGAGGGGGATTGATAGAGTTGACGCGGATAGGCTTTTTCCATTGAGAGTGGGGGAGATTCAAACAAGAGGACGTGAGTTAAGAGTTAAAGGACAAAAGTTTAGGGGTAACGTGAGGGGGAACTTCTTTACTCAGAGAGTGGTAGCTGTGTGGAACGAGCTTCCAGCAGAAGTGGTTGAGGCAGGTTCGATGTTGTCGTTTAAAGTTAAATTGGATAGATATATGGACAGGAGAGGAATGGAGGGTTATGGGCTGAGTGCGGTTGGTGGGACTAGGTGAGGGTAGGAGTTTGGCATGGACTAGAAGGGCCGAGATGGCCTGTTTCCGTGCTGTAATTGTTATATGGTTATATTTGTTGCACACGGTTTTGTTTGACGTGGGCGATCATGCTCTTTCCAAGATCATAATTGTTCTTGGCAAATTTTTCTACAGAAGTGGTTTGCCATTGCCTTCTTCTGGGCAGTGTCTTTACAAGATGGGTGACCCCAGCCGTTATCAATACACTTCAGAGATTGTCTGCCTGGCGTCAGTGGTCGCATAACCAGAACTTGTGATCTGCACCAGCTGCTCATATGACATCAGAACATCAGAAATAGGAGCAGGAGTCGGCCATCCGGCCCGTCGAGCCTGCTCCGCCATTCAATAAGATCATGGCTGATCTGACCATGGACTCATCTCCACCTACCTGCCTTTTCCCCATAAACCCTAATTCCCCTACTATGCAAAAATCTATCCAACCTTGTCTTAAATATATTTACTGAGGCAGCTTCCACTGCTTCATTGGGCAGAGAATTCCACAGATTCACCACTCTCTGGGAAAAGCAGTTCCTTCTCGTCTCTGTCTTAAATCTACTGCCCTGAATCTTGAGGCTATGTCCCCTAGTTCTAGTCTCACCTACCAGCGGAAACAACTTTCCTGCCTCTATCTTACCTATCCTTTCATAATTTTATGTGTTTCTATAAGATCTCCTCTCATCCTTCTGAACTCCAGCAGTCCCGGGCGATTCAATCTCTCCTCATAGTCTAACCCAGTGGTCCCCAACTTCCGGGCCGCGGACCGACACATTGCCGCGAAGCATGCAGGGGTACAGCGGTAGTCAGAGTGCACCCAGCACATCTTTAAGAAAAAAGCCGAATAAACAATCTAATTAATTAGGTTAATCTCCCACCCGGCACTTATCCCTGTGAGTGTAAGCGCTACACCTGTCCCTACACCTCCTCTCTTGGCACCATTCAGGGCCCAAACAGTCCTTCCAGGTGAGGCAACACTTCACTTGTGAGTCTGTTGGGGTCATCTATTGCATCCGGTGCTCCCGGTGCGGCCTCCTCTACATCGGTGAGACCCAACGCAGATTGGGGGACCGCTTCGTCGAGCACCTCCGCTCCCTCCGCCAAAACAGACAGGATCTCCCAGTAGCCACCCACTTCAACTCTGCTTCCCATTCCCATTCAGATATGTCCATACATGGCCTCCTCTACTGCCATGATGAGGCTAAACTCAGATTGGAGGAGCAACACCTCATATACCATCCAGGTAGTCTCCAGCCCCTTGGTATGAACATAGAATTCTCCAACTTCTGGTAATTCCCTCCCCCTCCCTTCCCCTATCCCTATGTCACTCTGCCCCCTCCCCCAGCTCCCTCATGGTTCCGCCTCCTTCTTCTACCACCCATTGTTTTCAGGGCTACGACGTCAATGCTTCCCCTCCCCCACCCCTTTGTCTTTCAAATTACTGGTCTATAAACTGACGCTACAAGCATTCTTCAAATCCTTCCCCATCTTTCATTCTTCCGTCCTGACGGAGGGTTCCGGCCCGAAACGTCGACTCATCGTTTCTGACTGATGCTGCCCGACCTGCTGAGTTCACCCAGCTGCAGATTATTTTGTGTTTGTAATTAATTAGGTGCCGCCCGGCACGTAAATGTCGGCCCTGATCTGGTTGTTTAGCTTGTTTATTTCGGCTTTTTTCTTGAAGATGCGCTGGGTGCGTCCCGGCTACCATTGTACCCCTGCATGCTTCGCGGCAGTGTATCAGTCCGCAGCCCGAAGGTTGGGGACCACTGGTCTAACCCTCCATCTCTGAAACCAACCTGGCGAACCTCGTTCGTACCACCTTCAAAGCCAGTATATCCTTCCTCAAGTAAGGAGCCCAGAACTGCACACAGTACTCCAGGTGTCATGTCACCAGTACCCTGCACAACCTCCCTACTCTTAAATTCAGTCCCTCTAGCGATGAAGGCCAATGTTCCATTTGTCTCCTCGATAGCCTGCTGCACCTGTAAACCAACCTTTCAACGTCTGCCCACGTGGCTTCACGTGACCCTGATGGGGCTAGGGGGAGGGAGGCTATGCAGGTGCTACACCTTGTCCAAGGTGACCTACAGACTCACACCTCCCCCGGTAGAGACACTTTTCCACCCCGCCACCCACAAGTATCATCTGCCCACCTTTCGTACAATCACCAAGTCCCCCTGGAGCGCACAAAGAAAGATCACACAGCCTTCAACGACCACAGATCACGGGCGTGCATGGACGAACAAAAATCACGCGACCCTCGGAAAACAGATCCCGCCCCCACCTGACGGTGGATTTCTTATCCCAGATCGCCAGCCCGAGAAGCAAAGATTCAGATTCAGATCCGCCTGTCAGCTGGACTGAATCAGAGTCACGATCAGGTTTAACATCCGGCGCACGCCGTGAGATGTGTTAGCTTCGCGACAGCAGTCCAACGCAATGCGCGATACAGTGAGGTAGCGTTCATGGGTTCAATGTCCATTCAGAGATCTGTTCCTGAATCGTTGCGTGTGTGTCTTCAGGCTCCTGTACCTCCTCCCTGATGGTAGCAATGAGAAGAGAGCATGTCCTGGGTGGTGGGGGTCCGTAATGATGGACGCCACCTTTTTGAGACACCGCTCCTTGAAGATGTCCTGGATACGACGGAGGCTGGTGCCCGTGATGGAGCTGACTGAGTTTACAACTCTCTGCGGCTTACTTCGATCCTGTGCAGTAGCCCCCACCACACCACCCCCCCATACCAGTGATACAGCCAGTCAGAATAAGACCAAGGAACTGATTATAGACTTCGGGAGAGGGGAACCAGAGGTCCATGAGCCAGTTCTCATCGAAGGATCAGAGGTGAAGACTGCCGGTAACTTTAAATTCCTGGGTGTCACTGCCTCAGAGGACCTGTCCTTGACCCATCATATAAATATAATTGCGAAGAAAGCACAACAGTGCCTCTACTTCCTCAGCAATCTGCAAACTTCTATAGATGTGTGGTGGAAAGTGTGCAGACGGGCTGCATCACAGCCTGGTGTGTAAACACCAGTGCCTTTGAATGGAAAATCCGACAAAAGATAGTGGATTCGGCCCAGAACATCACGGGCAAAGCTCTCCCAACCACTGAGCACGTCTACATGAAAAGCTGTCGTAGGAAAGCAGCGTCCATCATCAGAGATCCCCACCACCCAGGCCGTGCTCTCTTCTCACTGCTGCCATCAGGTAGAAGGTACAAGAGCCTCAGGACTCACACCACCAGGTTCAGGAACAGTTACTACCCCTCAACCATCAGGCTCTTGAACAAAAGAGGATAGCCATACCCATTTCAGACTCTGATATCTTGTTATCTCATGTTCTCGTTATTTATTGCTGTTTATTTATATTTGCATTTGCACAGTTTGCTGTCTTCTGCACTCTGGTTGATCTTTCACTGATCCTGTTTAGAGTTACTATTCAAAGTTGCTGGTGAACGCAGCAGGCCAGGCAGCATCTCTAGGAAGAGGTACAGTCGACGTTTCAGGCCGAGACCCTTCGTCAGGACTAACTGAAGGAAGAGTGAGTAAGGGATTTGAAAGTTGGAGGGGGAGGGGGAGATCCAAAATGATAGGAGAAGACAGGAGGGGGAGGGATGGAGCCGAGAGCTGGACAGGTGATTGGCAAAAGGGGATACGAGAGGATCATGGAACAGGAGGTCCAGGAAGCGAGTCTGAGTCAAAGTGTGGTTGAAAAGTTGAAGAGCCGAAGAAATTACAGATGGGGAGCAGTGAGAGATGGTTTCACTGAACTCCCGTCGAAGAGAGGATCTAAACTTCTTCGGTGTAGGCATCACCGGAAGAGGCTTCGCAGTAGTGAATTTAAACGCCACACTTTGACTCAGACTCGCTTCCCGGACCCCTGTCCCATGATCCTCTCATATCCCTTTTGCCTATCACCTGTCCAGCTCTTGGCTCCATCCCTCCCCCTCCTGTTTTCTCCTATCATTTTGGATCTCCGCCTCCCCCTCCCACTTTCAGATCTCTTACTAGCTCTTCCTTCAGTTAGTCCTGACGAAGGGTCTCGGCCTGAAACGTCGACTGCACCTCTTCCTATAGATGCTGCCTGGCCTGCTGTGTTCACCAGCAACTTTGATGTGTGTTACTTGAATTTCCAGCATCTGCAGAATTCCTGTTGTTAGAGTTACTATTCCATAGGTTTGCTGAGTCTGCCCACAGGGTTGTATGGGGTGACGTGTATGTATTCTGCTAATAAATTTTGAACTTTGAATGCTCTCCATGGCACATCGGTCAAAATTTTCAAGTGTTTTTGGTGACATACCAAATGAGGGTGTGGGCACGTGGCCAAGTGGTTAAGGCATTCGACTGGCGACCTGAAGGTCCTGAGTTCGAGCCCCAGCCGAGGCAACGCGTTGTGTCCTTGAGAAAGGCACCTAATCACACATTGCTCTGCGACGACACCGATGCCAAGCTGTATGGGTCCTAATGCCCTTCCCTTGGACAACATCGGTGGCGTGGAGAGGGGAGACTTGCAGCATGGGCAACTGCTGGTCTTCCATACAACATTGCCCAGGCCTGTGCCCTGGAGAGTGAAGACTTTCCAGGCACAGACCCATGGTCTCGCAAGACTAACGGATGCCTTTACGAAATGAAATATACCCTTCATTGCAGCTACATCAATAAGCTGAGTCCAGACAGATCCATGAAACATTAAAAAATCCCGAAGAATGAAAGACAGGAAAACGTTCGAGCCACAAAGCCCTCTCCCCCTTCCCAGCCACTACCCCCACCGTGCAAACAACAGCAAAGCCCCCCAGAGAGATCTGGAGTCCCATCGAAAGCTCCAGTCCACAACCCAGCACTCGGACAAGCTATGGGTTCTCTCTTGCCAAGGAGGGAGGGGGAGAGGTGTCACCCGTCACCGCGAGAGGGAAGCCCAACGTCTCGCTGTTCCGATGTTCTTGTCGTTGCCTGTACTGAGCGCTGTGTTGCCGCTGGAATGCGTGGCGACACCTGGCGCCCCTAGGCCATGCGGGCTGCTAACGCAGACGATGCACGTCCCTGTGCGGTTCGATGTCCACCTGGTGAATAAACCGGAACCTGAATCTTGCTTCACGGGCTGATGTTCCAGGATAAGAAATCCACCATGAGATGCGGTGCAAACTGTTCTCTGACAGCGGTCAGTCTTTGGTAGTCTGTACGCCCGTGATCTGTGGTTGTTCAAGGCTGTGTGATGGTTTCTTTCAGTACTCTGAGGGAATTGATGGCAAGACCATAAGACGTAGGAACAGAATTGGGCCATTCAGCCCATCAAGTCTGCTCCGCCATTCCATCATGGCGGATCCCGGATCCCACTCAACCCCATACCCCTGCCTTCTCGCCCTATCCTTTGATGCCCTGACCAATCACGAAACGATCAACTTCTGTCTGCAGCAGAGCATTTCCACAGAGTTACTACTCTCTGGCTAAAAAAATCCCTCCTTACCTCTGTTCTAAAGCGTTGCCCCTCAATTTTGAGGCTGTGCCCTCGAGTTCTGGATACCCCCACCATAGGAAACATCCTCTCCACATCTACCCTATCTAGTCCTTTCAACATTTGGTAGGTTTCAATGAGATCTCTCTGCATTCTTCTAAATTCCAGTGAGTACAGGCCCAAAGCTGCCAAACGCCTCTCATATGTTAACCCCTTCATTCCCAGAATCATCCTCGAGAACCTCCTCTGGACTCTCTCCAACGACAACACATCCTTTCTGAGATATGGGGCCCAAAACTGTTGACAATACTCCAAGTGCGGCCTGACTAGTGTCTTATAAAGGCTCAGCATTATCTCCTTGTTTTTATATTCTATTCCCCTTGAAATGAATGCCAACATTGCATTTGCCTTCTTCACCACAGACTCAACCTGTGAATTAACCTCCTGGGAGTCTTGCATGAGGACTCCTAAGTCCCTCTGCACCTCTGATGTTTGAACCTTCTCCCCATCTAGATAATAGCCCGCGCTTTCGTTCCTTTTACCAAAATGCATCATTATATATCTCCCAACACTGTATTCCATCTGCCACTTCTTTGCCCATTCTTCCAATTTGTCTAAGTCCTGCTGCAATTACATTGCTTCCTCAACACTACCTACCCCTCCACCTATCTTCGTATCATCTGCAAACCTTGCCACAAAGCCATCAATTCCATCTTCCAAATCATTAACTACTATTGCGTCGACTCAGGCCTAGGGGGCTGGCGTTGGACACGATGACAGACCCTCTCCCTCATCAGTGTGTTCAGTTCACCTACATTAGCCGCGCCGCTGTCTTCTAGGAGCGCGTTGACCATAGTCTTGGGAGGGCGCCCAGGGTTCATCCTCCCGTGCTTGGGCTCCCATATGATGACTAGGCTGGCAGGTAGCTCGGGGTGGCGTAGACAGTGCCCTGCTAGTCGCAGTCTTCTCCCCTCGATTTTAGTGGTGAGCGTCGGTAGGTCGTTATAGAGCTCGACGTTCGTCATGTGCTGTTGCCAACTCACGTCAAGAGCCTCCCGGAGCATTCGTGCGTAGCAACCATCTAGAGACTTCCGCATAGTCTTGGTGAGTGTCCACGTCTCGCATCCGTACGTGAGAGTGGACTCTATGACTGCTACGAATCATGGACAAACAATGTGTAAAGCAGCGGTCCCAACAGTGACCCCTGAGGAACACCACGAGTCACCGGCAGCCAACCAGAAAAGGCCCCCTTTATTCCCACTCACTGTCTCCTGCCTGTCAGCCATTCCGCTATCCATGCCAGTATCTTTCCTGTAATCCCACTGGATTTTATCTTGTCGAGCAGCCTCATGACTATGCAAAAAGGCAAGTAGACATGTGGCTGAGGGTGGCGGGGTGGAGATGCGTCTCGACCAGGGGAGGTGTGAGGCGCCTCCTCCCTCCACCGGCCTGCAGGTCACCCTCGGGCGAGGTGTGGCACCTGCTTAGCCCCCCCGATCAGGGTCACGTAAAACTGTAGGAGCAGGTGGGCGGATGCAGATCACAAGTCCTGGTTACTGCAGGCAATCTCTCAAGGGTCACCCGCCTTGTAAAGGCACACACAGAAGAAGGCAACAGCATACCACCTCTGGAGAAAAAATTTGCCAAGAACGATCACGGTCAATAGAGCCTGGTGGTCCGCAGACCGCGTGCTAAACGGAATTCGTGCAAGGCTAGCAAAAGCTTGGAAATCTATTTATCTGTTTATTGAGATACGGCACGGAATAGGCCCTTCCGGCCCTTGGAGCCACGTCGCCTAGCAACCCCCGATTTAATCCCGGCCAAATCACAGGACAATTCACAATGACCAATTAACCTAGCAACCGGTCGGTCTTTGGACTGTGGGAGGAAACCGGAGCACCCGGAGGAAACCCACGCAGTCACGGGGAGAACGTACAAACTCCTCGCAGGCAGAGACGGGAATCGAACCCGGGTCGCCGGGACTGTAAACCGTCATGCTAACCACTATGCTACTGTGCCACCCCAGGGAACCCCCGCAACAGGCCGCGATGGCCCACCTGGTACAATGACACGGCTCACAACAATGATGGCGGCAGTTACGGCTTCTGCCTCCTGGCGTCAGCGACCCACGTTCGGTCCTGACCTTTGCGTGGGCTTTCTTTGACACAATCCACTCCCACCCCCACCCCATGACAGGTTGGGGTTCCCCTGGGGTGCTCCGCTTTCCCCGTCCGACCTTCGGTCATGCAGTTCGGTCGGTCAACTGGCTGAGGTGCACTTATTCGAGTCTCTGAATGAGGGGCAGAACCTGGGGAAGTGGAAGGGTATAAACTGGAGATAGTATCAATGATTCTTCACGAGGTCCACCACCTCGTCGTAGGGTCTGGAGGCTTTCCTGCCTCAAAGACCCGGAGAGCTGTGCTGGCTGGAGTCAGGGCTTTGTGCTTTGGCTCTTGGTAGGGTCACCCATGCCAAACAGGTCAAAGGGTAGAGGTCAGACTGAGAGTGGTCCACGGGTCCTCCAGGTTCGGGGCCGACAACCCTGACTGGTCGAACAAAACTGTTACAGAAACAGTAATGAAGACTCCTCACTGTATAACACTGGGGTACGGTACCGGTGGGGACGGGTCTGTCACTATAAAGGGGTATGGTACCGGTGGGGACGGGTCTGTCACTGTATAACGCCGGGGTACGGTACCGGTGGGGGCGGGTCTGTCACTGTATAACACCGGGGTACAGTACCAGTGGGGACGGGTCTATCACTATGAACACCGGGGTACGGTACCGGTGGGGACGGGTCCGTCACTGTATAACGCCGGGGTACGGTACCGGTGGGGACGGGTCTGTCACTGTATAACGCCGGGGTATGGTACCGGTGGGGACGGGTCTGTCACTGTATAACACCGGGGTATGGTACCGGTGGGGACGGGTCTGTCACTGTATAACGCCGGGGTACGGTACCGGTGGGTCATGGCCTTTAACACGTGGACAGAAAACTGGTCAGAGACGGGGTCGGAGAGCAGGCGCAGGATGTTTTATTCGAAAACAGCACGGTTCTGGATGTTTCAAACCCTCTGTGTGAACTGCATTTCACCTGCGCTATCTCGGGGAACAAAAGTAAGCGTAACCTGCTGGGCTGCTGTTCTCGGAGCCGAGGTCACTGAGAGCTTTGTTGTGTTTGGCTGGGACTGCTTGAGGAAGTCCCTTCTCCAGGGACACAGATGGTGCACTTCTGATAAGGGAATGACTGCAGAGCCGCACTAACCCCCGGAAAAGAAAACAAACAGCCACCAGAGCTTTGGCTGATTTTCCACCACAGGCATGCAGCGAGGAGTCCGGTGCCCTGGGAGGACGTGCACAGAACTGCCGGCAGACCTCGGCCGATCAGGAGCGCCCGTGGAGGGAGGACCCCGGCCCGAGGTGTCTCCGTGGACGCTTCCTGACTTTCAGCTCCTGCAGCGGTCCGTGTCTGTTGCTCTGGATTTCTGGCATCCTCGGCCAGTCAGCCGTCTCTCACCACCGGGGAGCTGGGGTTGGATTGGAGATGTGGCCCGGTGAAGGGATAAACCCCACAGACCTCCGACAACTTGGCCCCGGCCTTCCCGATGGGCCTGCTACTGCACAACTACGTCTAATACGGGACATCCCTTATACTGGGCTAAATTGGTTTGTCCCGTACAGGACCGCCCTTGTCCCGTAATCCCCCGCTGAGGTACAGCGTTCCTATGAAACCGCCTGTAAGCCAAAATGGCGTAAAGCGAAGAAGCAATTACCATTCATTTATACGGGAAAAACTTTTGAGCGTTCCCAGACCCAAAAAATAACCTACCAAATCATACCAAATAACACATAAAACCTAAAATAACACTAACATATAGTAAAAGCAGGAATGATATGTTAAATACACAGCCTATATAAAGTAGAAATAATGTATGTACAGTATAGACGGGAAGATTAAGTCGAAACCGGTTTGTAGAAAAAAAATCAGCACGTACGCGCATGCGCACACAGGTGCCCGCGCAAGGCTTCATGGTCACGGTAGTCTTTCTCGGGGTAAACACAACTGTCCCGTATTTGACTGCTACTTTTGTCCCTTATTCGGGAGTGAGAAAGTTGGCGACTCTATGCACAACACCTCCACATAAACACGCCCGAGCCTCGAGCAAGGGCCCCACAGAGCCACGCGGATAGAAGTCTCGTCTCCGTATTTATTTACTTCCTGAGGTACAGCACAGAATAGGCCCTCTGAGCCGTGCCACCCTGCCTGGTCACAGAACAGTTTACAACGACCCACTAACCTACTACCAACCGGTACGCCTTCGGACTGTGGGAGGAAACTCCCGCGGTCACGGTGAGAGAACGTGCAAACTCCTCCCAGGAGGGAACCGAACGCGGGACGGCGGGACGGTAAAGCGTCGTGCTGCCTCCATGTCTGTCGCCCCCTTTCCCCCGAGATTAAGGCCCGGGGAACCTCCTGTCGCCCTGCCTCCGGCCTCGGCGTGACTTCCGCCAGCACCCGCTGCACCGACAACGCCGGGCGCGGGCCAGCCCCGGGGCAGACGGAATGCCTGGCGGGGCGTGGCTGCTGCCAGCAACACCGCGCTGTTAATAGCCAGCCGCTCTCGGCCTGCGCGGCAGCTTGGAACTTGGGGGAGTGTGTCGGCCGCGCTCTTGACGGCGGGCGGGGAGCCGCACTGCGCTACAGTGGGTACTCGGTCGGTGTCAGAACGGAGTCCGGCGTTGACCGGTCTGGTCCTGGTGCAAGATCTTAGACCCAGCAGGATCAAAGTGGATCAAAGTATTCACATGTTACCAGCATCTGCGCCGAGATTAATTTCCTAGGCAGATATTCACTGGAAAAAATAAAATACTAAAGAAT
Source organism: Mobula hypostoma (assembly GCF_963921235.1). Classification (NCBI taxonomy): domain Eukaryota; kingdom Metazoa; phylum Chordata; class Chondrichthyes; order Myliobatiformes; family Myliobatidae; genus Mobula; species Mobula hypostoma. Next base: position 11,668,570 of record NC_086126.1, on the reverse strand, counting down.
CTAAGAAAAAAAAACATGCATTAAAAAAAAGTGACGAACAAACAATGTTCAAACAGAGGACAAACTCTGCAAATTAAATAATACTGAGAACATGAGCTGTAGAGTCCTTGAAAGTCTGTGGAATCGGTTCAGGGTTGAGGTGAGTGAAGTTATCCTCACTGGTTCAGGAGCTCCTGTATATCGGTGAGACCTGACGCAGATTGGGAGACCCCCTCCGTCAAGCACCTGTGCTCCGTCCCCCAGAAAAAGCTGGATTTCCCCAGTGGCCGCCCACTTCAAATCTACCTCCCGTTCCCATTCCGACACGCCAGCCCACGGCCTCCTCTACTGTCGCGACGAGGTTGTGGGGAGAATTACCTTATATTCCCTCTGGGTAGCCTCCAACCTCACAGCCTCAAACATCCCCCCCCCCCACTTCTTCTCCATTCCCCATTCCTGCTTCCCTCTGCACCTCCCCGTTCCCTTTCGTCCACGGCCTTCTGTCCTCTCCAGACTTCCCACCTCTCCAGGAAGTTCCGGGAGTCTCCTGCATTTCATAGTGGCTCCCTGATGCCCGCAAATTATATACAATGTCCCGGAAATTGATTTTTTTTGAGAGCGAGTGTGAGAGAACGCGCGAGGAAGAGCGAGAGAGCGAGCGCGAGTGAGCGACCACGAGAGAGAGCGCGCACGCAAGAGAGAGCGAGAGTGTTCCAAAAAAAGAAAATATGAAACGTACGTCACCCCAGACTACACTAAAGTGTACCCCTCCCTAATAGGGGTCAAAATAATGACAGTGACTGTTTGCAACAGTGACTTTTCTGTTGCCCATGGTGGGTTAAGACTGTAAAAGACATGTCGAGGTGAGTTTAACAGGTGTCATTCGTTCATTAGCATAGCTAACGTTATTTAAACTAGCTGGCCGGCTGCTAAGGAGCCATTGCAGACATCCCACCTCTCCCGGGAGTCTCCAGCAAATTGATGGTGCTACCTCCCTGAAATGAGTTTTTGCAGGGTGAGATGTCTGCCTCTCCGATTGGACTCCCCCCACACTTCTCCGGCCCTTTATCCCTCTCACCAATCGACTTCCCAGCTCTTTACTTCACCCCTCTCCCGGTTTCACCTAACACCTGCCACCTCGTACGTCTTCCTCTCCTCACCACCCCACCCACCCCCCACAACTTCCTAATCTGACTCCTTTCCCCCTCCCTTCCCAGTCCTGATGAAGGCTCTCGGGCCTGAAACAGTTCGCTCTTTTCCACAGACACCGCCTGGGGTGTGTGTGTGTGTGTTTGTGTTTTGCTCTGGACTCCGCAGATTCTCTCGAATTTGCCGTTCAGAAGCCTGATGGTTGAGGGGGGTAGTAACCATTCCTGGACCAAGGAGGTGTGGGACCTCCTGTAGTGAGGGGAGGACATGGTCTGGAGGGTGGGGACGGCGGGGGGGCGGCATCTTTGATCACGGATTCTGCGTTCTCGTGACACCAAGGACGAAAGACCACAACGAGACTTCAGTTTCCCCCGCAGGGCTGGGCGAACAGGCCCCTCCGTCACCAGGGGCCTGGTCTGAGCGTGACCGCTGGGGGAAGGCAGAGCCAGCCGGCCTTCTCCTGCAGGCTCAGAGCCAGCGAGAGCCCCGGGACTACAGCCGCCGCAGTTGGCCTGCCCTGACTCAGCACTCCCAGGAATCCTTTCGGAGGGAGCTGACTTAAAAGGCAGAGTGGGAGGAGAAAGCTGGCAAGGCCACGGAAGGCATTTCCTTCAGCACAGCCACGCCTCCCCTGTCAGCCAGCTGCCGTCAGCAGCACAGCTCTGCAGAGTACTCCGATGTTCCCTGCCCTCAACCCTCACCGTCACCGCCTGAGGAACCCCGCCGGCCCCACCCCACCCCCTCACCGTCACGCCCTGACGCACCCTGCGCCCTTCGGGCGCTCACTGATCACGCGCCCCTCAGCAACACCCTGATCGACCCCCCGCACCCCTCAGTTTTACTCCACGTACTCCACCACGGGTGCTCCCAGCGAGGAGTTTTTCTATCTCCTTTGCGTAATGATTCAGGAGAGAAAGGAAGAAGAGAGGCCTGCTTTACTGGTCAAGGTTACACCGAAACGCACGGTCGAGTTCGTTGTTGGCGTCAAATCAGATCAGCCCGGACGGTGCCAGGCAGCCCGCGAGTGGCGCCACGCCTCTCGCACCAGCGCCGCGTGGCCACAACTCAGTAACGCTAACTGGGACGTCTTTGGACTGTGGGAGGAAACCAGAGCACCCGGAGGAAACCCACGCGGTCACGGGGAGGGAACATACAAACTCCTTGCAGAATGAGGTGGGGCTCGGACCCTGATCTTATAGAGGTGCAGTAACACTACACCACCGTACTGAATGGAGGAGTCCATTCGGCCTATCGGAGCTGTGCCAGCCCCCAAGGGACCGGCTTCAAACCTATTCAGCCAGTTCCCCGTGCCTCATGCTACAAATAAGCTTTCGTACACGCCCTTCAACCTCCCCTTGGACCAGCCCTGCATTAGAGAGAGGTTAAAAACTTCCACGTGCATTTATTATGAAAGTATGAAAGCCTTGTACAAGCTTGAGATTCGTCTCCTTACAGGCAGCCACGAAACAAGAAACACAAAAGAACCCGTCATAAAAAAGTCCAACAAACACCCAATGTGGGGAGGGGGGAGTGAGAGAGACAGGGGGGGAGGGGGAGAGAGAGAGGGGGAGGGGAGAGAGAGAGGGAGGGACAGAGGGAGGGAGAGGGAGAGAGGGAGGGGACAGGGTAGAGAGGGGGAGGGGAGAGAGAGAGAGGGAGAGGGAGGGAGAGGAGGAGAGAGGGAGAGAGAGAGAAAGAGAGAGAGGAGGAGAGAAGGAGAGAGGGGGAGGGGAGAGAGGGGGGGAGGGGGAGGGGGAGAGGGCGGGGAGAGGGGGAGGGGAGAGGGAGACAGGGGGAGAGGGGGAGAGGAGAGAGAGAGGGAGAGGGAGAGAGGGGGGAGAGGGAGAGGGAGAGAGAGGGGGGGGGAGAGAGGGGGAGGGGAGAGAGAGGGGGAGGGGGGAGAGAGGGGGAGGGGGAGAAAGGGAGAGAGGGAGAGGGAGAGAAAGAGAGAGAGGGGGGAGGGGGACAGTGAGAGGGGGAGAGAGAGAGAGGGGGGAGGGGGACAGTGAGAGGGGGGAGAGAGAGAGAGGGAGAGAGAGGGAGAGGGGGAGAGGGAGAGGGAGAGAGGGGGAGAGGGAGAGGAGAGAGAGAGGGAGAGGGGGAGAGGGAGAGGGAGAGAGGGGGGAGAGGGAGAGGGGGAGAGAGGGGGAGGGGAGAGAGAGGGGGAGGGGGGAGAGAGGGGGAGGGGGAGAAAGGGAGAGAGGGAGAGGGAGAGAAAGAGAGAGGGGGGAGGGGGACAGTGAGAGGGGGAGAGAGAGAGAGAGGGAGGGGAGAGGGGGGGGGAGGGAGAGAAAGGGAGAGAGGGGGGAGGGAGAGAAAGAGAGAGGGGGAGGGGGACAGTGAGAGGGGGAGAGAGAGAGAGAGGGAGGGGAGAGAGGGGGGGAGGGAGAGAAAGGGAGAGAGGGGGGAGGGAGAGAAAGAGAGAGGGGGAGGGGGACAGTGAGAGGGGGGAGAGAGAGAGGGAGAGAGGGGGAGGGGTAGGGGGAGGGAGGGGGAGGGGAGAGAGAGGGAGAGAAAACCATAGATCGTGTAAATAACTAAAGGAAGCAACGGCATTCGGAACTAAAGTGAGGCCGTAGACACGAAGCCTGGAGCAGGCCCCAAGCCTCAGCCTCAGTTCGTCACCCAGCAGAGTGAAACGGGGCCATTTAACCTCTCCGCAAACCTCTGGGCTGCAGGAGGCACCAGGGCACAGGGGCACAAGGAAAATGAGGGAATTAGACACACACACACATAAATTGAACTCAATATCAGGATCACAGAACGCAGAGCAACGCTGCACAAGAAAAGGCCCTTGTTCGGCACACGGAGGCGCAGCGGTCAGCGCAACTCTGAACAGCACCAGTGACTCGGGTTCGATTCCCGCCACTGCCCCTAAGGAGTTTGTACGTTCTCCCCGTCACCGCGTGGGTTTCCCCCGGGTGCTCCGGTCTCCGCCCGCATTCCGAAGGGTTAGCGAGCCGTGGGGGTGCTGTGTCAACCCTGGACGCATGGCGCCACTTGCGGGCTGCCACCCCCCCACCCCAGCATGCCGCCGGACGGTGCCGGTCGTCGACAGAAGCCGCGCATTTCACCGTACGTGTCGAGCTCCGCGATGTCTATCTGATCCCACCCGCCCAGCACGGCCTGCGTCACTCTGTTCACTGCCCGTTCACACTCAACTTATTGTCAAAGTAGGCATACTGTACGTCACCACACACAACCCTGGGATTCATTTTCTCGTGGGCATTCATATTAATTACAAAGAAAGGCAATAGAATCAGTGAAAGGCCGCCCCCCCCACCCCCCCGACAAGACGGACAAATGCCACTGTGCAAAAGACGACAAACTCTGCAAATACACGTTGACTACGGATCTTTGCGGGAATGGCACCCGCCCTCAGGGTTTCACGGCTGGCTGGTACTTGACATGCCAAGGTCTGAGATTTCGTGGCTCTGGAGACGGGGGGGAAATCGAAGGTCCATGTCCCGGCAGGAAATCAATGCGTCATGGGGAGTCAGAAGATCTAAGGCCGTGTTCCCAGAGACCTGAGATCTTCGGGCACAGAGCTCGGAAAAAGCGACGCAACGGACTTTTAACACTATAAACCAGCGAGTTGTTTGTTATGTCTCCCCTCTCGCTGTGAAACAGGGGCACCTCTTTCTCCCTTGTTAGGGAGAGAGAGAGAGAGCCTGTGGTATGTCAAATACCGGGTGCATGAGTAGTCTTTGGGGTACTGCAAGTCTGTGACTTTGCTGTTGCTTTGCTGCACGCTTGAGTGCTCGGTGGTGGGTGCCGATGATTTATTTTTTGCTGGTGGGGGGAGGAGGATCGTTGCTTTGCTGATGCTTACACGCGGGAGGGGGGAGCTGGGGGGGAGGACTTTGGGGTTCTAACATTTTACTGTCATTCATTCTTTGGGGCACTCCTCTGTTTTCGTGGATGTTTGCGAAGAAAAAGCATTTCAGGATGTATATTGTATACATTTCTCTGACATTAAATGTACCAATTGAAACCTTTGAAATACACAAGGAGAGGGAAATAATGATAAATTAGTAAGCAATAAGTATCGGGAACGTGAGACCGGCTCAGGGCGCGACTGAACCTGGGTCCCTGGAACCGTGAGGCAGCAGATCTACCGGTTTCTCATTTCCGTAACCGTGACGCTCGGCCGCGTTCCACAACCCTCTTCGGGAGACGTTCGTGGTCGGACGTGGAAGGACTTCCAGAGGATGGGAAACCAGATCGCGGGCCGCAGAAGGACGGGTGATCCAAGAGCCCGATCGATGGGGTCTAATTCAATAAGGCACCCTAAGAACGGCGAGAGTGGAGGGGAGTTTTTTTCTTGGGCGGGGGAAGGTTTCCAGATGGCTTAAAAGTATGGCTGCCAGTTCTCAAAGGAGAGAGGGAGGCCTGAGATGGAAGAGCACGTCTACAAGGGACGCTGCCAAAAGAAATCCATGGACCCCCCCACCCCACCATCTATCCCACGCTCGCTTCTCACTGCTGCCATCAGGAAGGAGGTACAGGAGCCTCAGGTCCCGCACCACCAGGTTCAGGAACGGCTATCACCCCTCAACCATCAGGAAGGAGGTACAGGAGCCTCAGGTCCCGCACCACCAGGTTCAGGAACGGTTATCACCCCTCAGCCATCAGGAAGGAGGTACAGGAGCCTCAGGTCCCGCACCACCAAGTTCAGGAACGGCTATCACCCCTCAGCCATCAGGAAGGAGGTACAGGAGCCTCAGGTCCCGCACCACCAAGTTCAGGAACGGCTATCACCCCTCAGCCATCAGGAAGGAGGTACAGGAGCCTCAGGTCCCGCACCACCAGGTTCAGGAACCGTTATCACCCCTCAGCCATCAGGAAGGAGGTACAGGAGCCTCAGGTCCCGCACCACCAAGTTCAGGAACGGCTATCACCCCTCAACCATCAGGAAGGAGGTACAGGAGCCTCAGGTCCCGCACCACCAAGTTCAGGAACGGCTATCACCCCTCAACCATCAGGAAGGAGGTACAGGAGCCTCAGGTCCCGCACCACCAAGTTCAGGAACGGCTATCACCCCTCAGCCATCAGGAAGGAGGTACAGGAGCCTCAGGTCCCGCACCACCAAGTTCAGGAACAGCTATCACCCCTCAACCATCAGGAAGGAGGTACAGGAGCCTCAGGTCCCGCACCACCAAGTTCAGGAACCGTTATCACCCCTCAGCCATCAGGAAGGAGGTACAGGAGCCTCAGGTCCCGCACCACCAGGTTCAGGAACAGTTATCACCCCTCAACCATCAGGAAGGAGGTACAGGAGCCTCAGGTCCCGCACCACCAGGTTCAGGAACCGTTATCACCCCTCAGCCATCAGGAAGGAGGTACAGGAGCCTCAGGTCCCGCACCACCAGGTTCAGGAACCGTTATCACCCCTCAGCCATCAGGAAGGAGGTACAGGAGCCTCAGGTCCCGCACCACCAGGTTCAGGAACCGTTATCACCCCTCAACCATCAGGCCCCCGGACCAATGTGGATAACTTCACCCACCTCAACTCTGAACTGATTCCACAGGTGATACATACATATTTTGGAAAATAAATTTGCTTTGAACTTGAACTTCTGATGGTTGAGGAAGATCTGAAATGCGGGGAGGGATTTTTTTTCAAAGGTTTGGTTCGTTGGTTATCAGAAATCCGTGTGGGTGGGTGATCTCACGGTTTGACGGGTTTGTGGAGCTGGGTGCAAGTTGGGACACCGCTGTTACTGTGCGGGGGCCTCGGAGTTCAGAGCTCCATCTGTAAGAAGTTTGCACGTCCTCCCCCGACCGTGTGGGTTTCCTCCACGCGCTCTCGTTTCCTCCCACAGCCCAAAGACGTGCTGGTTGGTAGGTTAATTGGTCGTTGTAAACTGTCCGGTGACTAGGCTAGGGTTAAATCAGCGGGGGGTGGAGGGCCTGTTTAAATAGAGAGAAAGATGAGAGAGAGATAGAGAGAGACACAGAGATAGATAGAGAGAGATAGAGAGAGAGAGATTGAGATAGAGATATGCAGATAACATACATATATATATTTAGATAGATAGACAGATAGACAGACATGCGCGCGCGCACACACACACAGACGCAAACCGTCGACACCACCTGATTGAAGAGCACAGATGTGCTTCCAACCGCACCGATCGTCAGGTTGCCCTTCAAGGTGACAACAGGGACTTGACGGGACGAATACCCTGTGTCTTGCGGTCCTACGGTCTCTCCCAAGAACACCCTGAGGACTGACTCTCCCACGTGCTAGAGCATCGGCCCACAGGTCCCCAGCTCCTGAGCCAGTCCCCCGGGGTTGAGGACACAACTTGGGCAAATGCTGGAAGGAACGGCCTCAGGGACTGCTGGAATGATTGGCGCCTGTGGAATCTGCTCTCCTGGGAGGAGGGCGATGCAGGAAGCAACAGCCAGGAACTGACGGGAACTCTTGGGATATGCAGCAAACTACTAAGCTATTCGGCAACGCAGTCAAGAACAATACACTCCTGGTAAACTTGTTTCTGCAGCTCCGTCTCCAAACTTCACCAAAGGCTGGACAGTCCGTAGTGAGAGATTTCAAAGTGTTGTACATTTATTATCAAAATTCTACAACCTTGAGATTTGTCTGTTTACGGGAAGCCACGAAGCAAGAAACCCGAAAGAACCCAATCAAAGAAAAAAATTTAAAAAATTTAAGACCAACACCCGATACGCAAGAGAAAGAAAAAAAAAACAAATCACGCAAACAACAGAAGCCAACGACAAGATTGCCTCCTCAAATCTGAACTCCGGAGTAGGCCCGAAGCCTCACTATCAGTTCATCATATTAGCGGGCACGGAGCACAGCAGCCGGGGCAGATTTCGTAGCGTCAGCGCCATGGAGAGAGATGGGAGTGACCACCGTGGAGATCGAGCAAAATCGGCTCTCGCCCCTGACCCCGACACCCGGTCTTTTCAGTTGATCTGGGCCGGCGTTTAAATTGACCAAATGACAGAACAGCGGAGGGCTCCGGCACCCTGGAGAGAGGTGAGAACGTCGCGGAAGCGAGTGAAGTCGGCGCTCACCTCTGATCTGGGCCGCCGTTTAAACTGTCTAAACAGCGTATGGGACCTCGCCCCGGGACCCGGGCACCGCCGTTGCGAAAGGCTCCGGGCCTAGACCACGCCGCCCAGCGACGCGCCCCAGGCCCAGATTTCGCCGCCCAGCCCGAAGCCGCTCTCAACCTACTAGCGGGTACGCCTTTGGAACGTGGGGGGAATGCACACTGTCACGGGGAGAACGAACAATCTCCTTACGGGCAGCGGGAGAACTGAATCCGGGTTGCTGTCGCGTTAACAGGTTACGCTAACCGCCCCGAATTTGTTCATGGCTGATTTATTATCCCTCTCAACTCCCATTCTCCTGCCTTCTCCCCGTCACCTTTGACAGCCTAACTAAACAGGAGTCCGCTTTAGTATCCTGCCGACCCGAACCAACGGCACTTCCTCCAGATTGACACAATTTGGAGTCAAAACAGATAAGATCATCCTGGACTAATTCGTTAGACAGACAGGCACAAGTGCACACTATACATTCAAGCATTACTACAGAAAGAGAGAAAGAAAGAGGCTTTTTGACCCATCCTGTTTGCACTGATTCTTTCTAGGGCCTTCTAACCAGTCCCACTCCATTTCTTCTGATGCCGAGGCTGAGGGCCAAGGGCGAACCAGTGTTCAGCTTACTACTCTGCGAGGCTTCGCTTGCCTCTGCACTGAACTGACTCCGTGGCCTGCAACCATTGGCCCTCGCTTCAGGGCCGAACTGGCCTGATGGCTGTGGCCCGCAACCATCAGGGCTCCTGGACTGGCCACTGACCTGAACTGGCTCGAACAAGAGTTCCACATATTCACAAAACTATAATTTCAAGGTGATTGGAGGAAATAGTTGTGTGTGGGGGGGGGGGAATGTCAGAGGTAAGTTGTTTTTTTTACAGGGAGATCAGTGGGTGCATGGAATGTGCTGCCAGGAGGAAGATACATCAGGGATGTTTAAGAGACTTGTAAATTGGCAAATAGATGATAGAAAAATGGAGGGCTATGTAGGACAAAAGGGTTAGATTGATCTTAGAGTAGGTTAAAAAGTCAGCACAACACCATGGTCCAGAGGGCCAATTCTGAGCTAAAATGTTCTATATGTATAAGTGACCTGGTTGGGGTGGGGGGGGGGGGTGTCAATCATTCCCTGAAGGGCAATAGTGAACCTGATGGAGTTTTTTTAAAACAATCCAATAGTTTTACACTAACTATTACTAGTCCTGGTGACTTATCAATTACTGAATTCAAACCTAACGTGTCACGAGGAGATCTGAGCTCAAACCTTAGGATTAACCGTCTTGTGATTCGCAAAGATAGAAGCTGGCTGAAGTTGATTGCAAGGGGACACTAGCAGGGACGATGGCAGAACAGCTATGGCTGGAGTTTCTGGGGGGCAATTCAGAAGGGGCAGGATAGATATTGTACCACCCAAAGTTGAAGATGAAGGCTGGACACGGCAGCAAGTCAAATGGTCAATTCCTGTCCATTGGTTGTCTAACTCAAGAGTCTTAGAGCGCTACAGCAAAGAAAGAGGCCTTTCGGCCCAACTAGTCTGTACTGAACTGTCATTCTTCCTTGTCCCATCAACCCACACCTGGACCACGGCCCTCCACGTTCTTATTCAACCTTCTTAAACGTTGAACCCACACCCACTTCGCACTCACACCGCTCCCTAAAGTGCAGAAGCAACCCCTCAGGTTCCCCTTAAATATTTCACCTTTCAACCTTCGCCTATGACTCCTAGTTCTCGTCTCGCCCCCACCTCAGTGGAAAACGCTGGCTTGCGGTAAGCCTAACGGCTCGCTCGTTCGGTGCCACGTTGAATGACACCATCATTACGTGCCGTACCCTATGACGTCATCATTGTGCGCCATGTCACATGACGTGGGCGATCACGGTCTCATGACCATGATTGCTCCTGGCAGATCTCTCTACAGAAGTGGTCTGCATTTGCCGCCTGCTGGCCCAGCGTCCTTACAAGATGGGTGACACCCCCGGCCGTTATCAATACTCTTCAGAGATAGTCTGCCCGAACCGGGTCTTGTGATCTGCACCTGCTCCCACGGCTTCACGTGACCCGGATCGGGGGGCTAAGCCCATACTACACTTTGCAGGCCTTTTTTTTTTCCCCAGCAATGTCCCCTTGTTCTTCGATTGCTTTCACGTTCAGAGGTCTCACCGACTGAGATTCTAGAGTGAAGCCATTCCTCCTCAACTGAACCGTAACCAGCTGACTTCCCGTTCTGAGACTGTGCTCCGCTGGTCCAAGGCTCAGGCACCATACTCCTTGCCAGCAGCCTATCACGCCTTTAAAGAATTCCGTACAATCCCTTCCCCTAAACTCTGCAGAATAGAGATCTCGTCTCCTCTCTCCTCTTTCAGCAAATTGAGCATGCCGGGGATATCTATCATCAAAGATCTCCATCATCTGGCCCATGCAATCTTCTCACAGGTGTTACGGAAGCGTGAAGACCCACTCTCGAACAAGCTCAAGAACAGCTTCTTTCCATTTAAAACTTTGACAAACTTCTATAGATGTGTAATGGAGGGTACATTGACTGGTTGGCATGGAAACACCAATGCCCTCGAATGGAAAATCCTACAAAAGGCAGTGGATTCAGCCCAGTACGTCGCCGGTAAAGCCCTCCCAACCATTGAGCACATCTACATGAAACACTGTCGTAGGAGAGCAGCATCCATCATCAGAGACCCCCACCACCCAGGCCGTGCTCTCTTCTCACTGCTGCCATCAGGTAGAAGGTACAGGAGCCTCAGGACTCGCACCACCAGGTCCAGGAACAGTTACTACCCCTCAACCATCAGGCACTTGAACAAAAGGGGATAACTACACTCATCTATTGAGATGTCCCCACAACCAATGATCTCACTTTAAGGACTCTTTATCTCATGCTCTCGTTATTTATTGCTATTTATTTATATTTGCATTTGCACGGTTTGTTGTCTTCCGCACTCTGGTCGATCTTTCATTGATCCTGTTTACAGTTACTATTCTATAGATTTGCAGAGTATGCCCGCAGGAAAATGAATCTCAGGGTTGTATGTGGTGACACATATGTACTCTGATTATAAATTTACTTTGAACTTTGACTTCAACCATTTGCTACCCGGACCAACCTGCAAAATCCTAATCCCTACTTTCTCAGTATTGGAACACTATGACCACTTAGCACCACAATGGACTGTTTTGTTTTGTACAAACTTTCAAAAACGAGAAAAGTCTGTAGATACTGGAAACCCAAAGTGTTTGATTTTAAAAGCACTTCTCATTCAAAGGGGACATAGTTCGGGAACACCGAATTATAGGAAGGATGTCAACAAAATAGAGAGAGTACAGAGAAGATTTACGAGAATGCTACCTGGATTTCAGTACCTAAGTTACAGAGAAAGGTTGAACAAGTTGGGTCTTTATTCTTTGGAGCGTAGAAGGTTGAGGGGGGACTTGATAGAGGTACTTAAAATTGTGAGGGGGAATTGATAGAGTTGCCTTTTCCATTGAGAGTAGGGCAGATTCAAACAAGAGGACATGAGTTGAGAGTTAGGGGGCAAAAGTTTAGGGGTAACATGAGGGGGAACTTCTTTACTCAGAGAGTGGTAGCTGTGTGGAACGAGCTCCCAGCAGAAGTGGTTGAGGCAGGTTCGATATTGTCATTTAAAGTAAAATTGGATAGATATATGGACAGGAAAGGAATGGAGGGTTATGGGCTGAGTGCAGGTTGGTGGAACTAGGTGAGAGTAAGAGTTCGGCATGGATTAGAAGGGCCAAGGTGGCCTGTTTCCGTGCTGTAATTGTTATATGGTTATAGTTTGGTTTGAAGTTTAACAATTATTCTGGTTATCCTCCATAAGCTGTGGTGTAGCAACACTAAGCTGTGATTTGATAGGTGGAAGAACTGAAGAAGAGAGAATCTGATAGGGCAAACATGATAAAAATTGGCAGTAATTGGAAATCCAAAGAAACACACACAAAATGCTGGAAGAACTCAACAGGTCAGGCAGCATCTGTGGAAATGAATAAACAGCTGACGTTTCAGGCCGAGACCCTTCTTTAGGCTTGGAAAGGAAGGTGGGGGGTTGGGGGGGGGAGATGCCTGAATAAAAATGTGGAAGGAGGGGTAGGAGGTAGCTGGAAGGTGATAGGTGAAGCCAGGTGGGAAATGTTAAGAAGAAACAATCTGCTAGGACAGGAGAGTGGACCATAGGAGAAAGGGAAGGGGGGGGACTGGGGGAAGTAATAGGCAGGTGAGAAGAGGTGAAAGGTCAGAATGGGGAATAGAGGAAGGGGAAGCGGGGGGAATTGATTAATCAGAAGGAGAAATCAATATTCCTGTCATCAGGTTGGAGGCTACCAAGACAGAATATAAGGTGTTGCTCCTCGACCTCATCTTGGCACAAGAGGAAGCCACGGATTGACATGCCAGAACGAGAACAGGAATTAAAACGTCTGAAACACAGCGACATAGAATAATACAGGCCCTTCAGCCCACAAAGCTGTGCCGAACGTGTCCTTACTTTAGAAATTACCCAGGGTTACCCATAGCCCTCTACTTCTCTGAGCTCCGTGTACCTATCCAGGAGTCTCTTAAAAGACCCTATCGTATCCGCCTCCACCACCGTCGCCGGCAGCCCATTCCACGCACTCACCACTCTCTGCCCTTGGGAAGTCCTGCTTGTGGCCGATGGAGGGGAGGTGCTCGACGAAGTGGAACCCCCCCCCCCACAAGTTACCAATGTAGAGGAGGCATCACTGTGTACCTTCTCGTAAGAATTCTGCACAATTTATCTTTTTTTTTCTTGTGCTGCTGCTGCAAGTAAGTTTTTCAATTCACCCTTGAACTCGTGTACTCACGCACGTGACGACAAACCAGACTTTGACAACTGGGCGAGGATCACGGGATTCCCTCCATAGCCAGAACAGGTAAGGAGCCTTGGGCCTACTCCGGGGATTTGGTTCTATGGACTCAATTTGGTCTGGAATGCTGTCGCTCGGTTCTATTGTTTGCGTGATTTGTTTTTTTTTTCTCTTTCTTTCAGCATTGGGGGTTGGTCCTTTTCGTTAACTGGGTTACCTCGGGTTTCTTGCTTTGTGGCTGCCTGTAAGCAGACAAATCTCAAGGCCGTATAATTTATGCATAGTTTGATAACAAAATGTAACTGGGATTTAAATGGTTCACAATGCTCTAGGTGTTGTGCTACTGCTGCAAACAAATTTCCTCACTCGGTGCCCTAGGTGGCACGGTAACGTAGCGGTTGGCACAGTAACGTAGCGGTTGGCATAGCACCAGCAAATGCAATCGGGGTTCAATCCCTGCCGCTCTCTGTAAGGTTCTCACTGTAACCACATGGATTTCCTCCGGGTGCTCTGGTCTCCTCCCAACAGGTTAGGGTCGGTAAGTTGTGGGCGCGCTATGTTGGCGCCAGAAGCATGGCGACACTTGCGGGCTGCCCCCAGCACAAACCTCGGACTGTTGCGGACACAGACGCTACATTTCACGCTATATTTCGTCCTACATGTGAGAAATAAAGCTAATCTTTAAGCCCTATGAACCTCTCTTGTAACAAAGGCTAACAGCCACTTTATCCAGTCCACCCTGCTCGCTGACGCAAATATCTCATCAGCCAATCGTGTGGCAGCAACTCAGTGCATAAAAGCACGCCGACACGGTCAAGAGGTTCAGTTGTTGTTCAGATCAAACATCAGAACGGGGAAGGAAAGTGATCCAAGTAACTCTGATCGTGAAATGATTGTCGGTGCCAGATGGGGTGGTTTGAGTATCTCGGAAACCGCTCTGATCTCCTGGGATTTTCACGCACAACGGTCTCTGGAGTTTACAGAGAACGGTGTGAGAAACAAAAACATCCAGTGAGCAGCAGTTCTGTGGGCGAAAACGCCTTGTCAATGAGAGAGGTCAGAGGTGAACGGCCAGACTGGGTTCAAGCTGACAGGAAGGTGACAGTAACTCAAATAACCATTCGTTACAACAGCGGTGAGCAGAGGGGCATCTCTGAACGCACAACACGTCAAAGCTTGAAGTGGACGGGCCACAGCAGCAGAAGACCATGAACATACACTCACTGGCCACTATGGTACAGGAGGTAACTACTAAAGTGGCCGGCGAGTGTAGGATCCCCTGCTATGGCAAACAAGCACTCAGTCCCCAGTGACCGCCAGCACTCTCTGACCCACCATCTCACAAACACGGGTCCTTTCAAGATTAGGGCAGGGTCCTGTTATTGTAAACTGCTCACAGCCCAGGAAAGCAGCCACGAAACAAGTTCCCACACAGTACAAATCAGTGGTTAAGAATAGGCTGAACATAAGTCAGGCACTTGCGAGCTGGGGAGGACCTGTACTTTGCAATCCTGTGCCTAAAAGCGGATAAACTCATATTTTTCTGCCATCTTTCACACTCTCCCTCAATTACTCGTCCCCTCAAAGCCTCTCCCTGCTCATCATCTCGTCTAGGTTGGTGTCATTCGCAGACTTGGAAATGTGACATTTGGCCAATTGTAGTTGACAGGGATTGTGGAGGGCTGGGGTGACTGAGCGAAGGCAGTTCTCCAGCGGTCAGCGACGGCCCATTTGAGAAAGGCATGCCTGTTCCCACTCCCTGGCTTCTGTCCGAAAATCCGAACATTACTCCCACAGCAGGGACTGGCAGGAGAGAGGGAGGCTGACAGACAGACAAAGACACGTGAGACGGAGGGTGGGAGAGACACACAGAAACAAAGAGAGACAGAGAGAGTGGGGGAGGGAGGGAGGAAGGAAGACAGAAAGAGAAAAACAGAGATACTGCAAGAGAGAGACTCAGAGAGAGGGAGAGAGAGAGAGAGACAAAGAGAGAGAGAGGGAAGGAGGGAGGGGGACTGTCAGAGAGGCTCTGTTAGAGAGAGAAAGATACAGGGACTCTGTCAGAGAGAGTCAGAGACAGAGAGAGAGATACAGGGACTCTGTTAGAGACAGAGAGAGTCTGTTAGAAAGACAGAGAGACTCTGTCAGAGAGAGAGAGAGAGAGAGAGAGAGAGATGAGAGAGACGGACTGTCTGTCAGAGAGAGAGACAGAGAGATGAAAGAGACAGGGATTCTGTCAGAGAGAGAGAGAGATGAGAGAGAGAGAGATGAAAGAGACAGGGACTCTGTCAGAGAGAGAGAGATGAGAGGGACAGGGACTCTCAGAGAGACAGAGACAGAGAGACAGAGAGACAGGGACTGTTTGTCAGGGAGAGAGAGAGACAGAGAGATGAAAGAGACAGGGATTCTGTCAGAGAGAGAGAGAGAGAGAGACAGACAGACAGAGGGACAGGGACTGTCTGTCAGAGAGAGAGAGAGAGAGATGAGAGGGACAGGGACTCTCAGAGAGAAAGAGACAGAGAGACAGGGACTGTTTGTCAGAGAGAGAGAGAGACAGAGAGATGAAAGAGACAGGGACTCTGTCAGAGAGAGGGAGAGAGAGTGGGAGAGACAGAGATGAGAGGGACAGGGACTCTGTCAGAGAGAGAGAGAGAGAGATGAAAGAGACAGGGACTGTCTGTCAGAGAGAGGGAGGGAGAGTGGGACAGACAGAGATGAGAGGGACAGGGACTCTCACAGAGAGAGAGAGAGAGAGAGAGAGAGAGAGGGGGATTCTGTCAGAGAGGGGGAGGGAGAGAGCGACAGACAGACAGACACACGTAGAGAGGGAGGGAGAGAGATGGGAAAGAGTGGACAGTAAGAAAAAGAGGGGTGGAGAACGTAGCACACTACTGCTAACTGCCAAAACCCATAAAAGGGACACAGGCCGCTGATTTTAATGTTGTCCCTTTCATTTCGGCACTTGCCGCACGCAGACCCTACAATTTCTGCCCGTTTTCCTTACTGTGGCGGGCAGGCTCTTGCTGTTTGCCAGTCGTTGCAATGGTGACTCAGAGAAAGTGCTCAGTGGGCCGAGGAGCTTGTCGCAATGCCCCAGGGGCACGTGGAAGAGATGCGAGTCCCTTTATAAAAATATATCTTTAATTGCTACCCTGCGGTCCCTGGAAGGAACAGCAGAACCACAGAGAGCTCCAGTTACAACAATGCCGGCTGGGGCCTCCCTGGAAAGGCTGCCCACACAGATAGGCCGAAAGACGCCACAGTGACAATCAGCTTATTCATGCAGCCAGCCAGTGCCCCAGTAAACCCCAAGACCTCAGCCCCACGGGCTGTAAGCAAAGGGATGAGCTCTCATTCCCACTTGCAGGAGTGGCAAGGCCAGAAGATTGGCTTTATTGTCACGCGCACCCTCGAAGCACACAGTCAAATGGCTCTGTTCTCCCTGCAGCCATCAGGAAGGAGGTACAGGAGCCTCAGGACTCACACCACCAGGTTCAGGAACAGTTATCACCCCTCAACCATCAGGAAGGAGGTACAGGAGCCTCAGGACTCACACCACCAGGTTCAGGAACAGTTATTACCCCTCAACCATCAGGAAGGAGGTACAGGAGCCTCAGGACTCACACCACCAGGTTCAGGAACAGTTAATACCCCCCCAACCATCAGGGAGGAGGTACAGGAGCCTCAGGACTCGCACCATCAGGTTCAGGAACAGTTATTAACCTCTCAACCATCAGGAAGGAGGTACAGGAGCCTCAGGACTCACACCACCAGGTTCAGGAACAGTTAATACCCCCCCAACCATCAGGGAGGAGGTACAGGAGCCTCAGGACTCGTACCATCAGGTTCAGGAACAGTTATTAACCTCTCAACCATCAGGAAGGAGGTACAGGAGCCTCAGGACTCACACCACCAGGTTCAGGAACAGTTATTATCCCTCAACCATCAGGAAGGAGGTACAGGGGCCTCAGGACTCACACCACCAGGTTCAGGAACAGTTATTACCCCTCAACCATCAGGAAGGAGGTACAGGGGCCTCAGGACTCACACCACCAGGTTCAGGAACAGTTATTACCCCTCAACCATCAGGTTCCTGAATAAAATGGGATAACTATGCTCCTGTAGATCGGCCAAGTTATCTGTGATTTAACTACACTCAAATTCACTTTCCCCATCCACTGAGATGCTCCCACAACCAATGATCTCACTTTAAGGACTCTTTATCTCATGTTCTCGTTATTTATTGCTATTTATTTATATTTGCATTTGTGGTTTGTTGTCTGCTGCAGTCTGGTTGATCTTTCATTGATACTGTTTACTATAGATTTGCTGAGTATGCCCACAGGAAAATGAACCTCAGGGTTGTATGTGGTGAAACAGTGATGATAAATTTACTTCAAACTTTTTGAACTTTGAAAATCAAACCGGTGAGGTTTGTACTGAGGGGGCTGGGAGGCTGGGCGGGGGGAGCCCACAAGTCTCACTATGTTTCCGGTGCCAACGTAGCACGCCCATGGGTTACTAAACCCAGCCGTACATTTTTGGAATGGCGGGGCGAGGAGGGAGAACGGGAGCGCCCAGGGGAAACCCACGCGGTCACGAGCCGAACGTGCAAACTCCTCACGGGAATCGAATCCTGGGTCACGGGCACTGCAGAGTGTTGCGCCAGACACTGCGCTATGAGCTGGAGGAGGCCGTCCCCGCCGGGGGGGGGCGGGGTGGGGAGGGGGGCGCACAGAGGTCTTCCGCCCCAGCACAGAGCGCCAAGGCAAGGATAGACACTTCCTCAGGAGGCCGCGTCACCGCGGCTTCGAGAAATCACAGGGCACTGCGAACGCCACCCCGTCCATCGTGCAAACCACCCTCCTGCCTACTAACTCCGTCTATGCCTCCCGCGGCCCCAGGAAAGCACAATGAAGGATCTGTCGTCCCTCCCACACGGGTATTCCGTCTCCTCTCCTCTCCCGTTGGATTCTTTTTCCGGTCTGTTCCCGGTGCTTTCCTTGTTCCTTGAGTACTTCTCGCCTGTTTCGTTTCTGAGGCCGAGACACCAGCTCGATGCTCCACCCAGCGAGGGTAGAAAGCGCGCAAGGAGCCGGCGGGATTCGAACCCGGGACCACTAGGCTCGAAGCCCGGTGCTGATGCCACTACACCACCGGCCGGCCTTGCCCCATTGGATAGCAAAACGTACCACCTGACTCGAGGACAGATTCCATTGGCTGCTATAAACTGTTGAGTGGATCTCTCAAAGGGCTAACGAAGAACAGTGGATCTCCAAATCTACCCCATCACGGTCCCTCGGTTACAGTCTGTGCAACTGCAATCTGTTTCTTTCTTTTTCCTCCCTCCGTGTAAAGAGAGAGAGATAAAAGATTAGCTTTATTTGTCACGTGCACACCAAAATATACAGAGGAATGTGTCGTTTTGTGTCACCGTCTCGTCTGGTGAGGGATGGAGGGGGGAGGGCTACTGCACAGGATCAAAGTAAGCTGCAGGGAGTTGTAAACTCAGTCAGCTCCATCATGGGCACCAGCCTCCGTAGTATTCAGGACATCTTCAAGGAGCAATGCCTCAAAAAGGCAGCGTCCATCATTAAGGACCCCCATCACCCAGGACATGCCCTCTTCTCATTGCTACCATCAGGGAGGAGGTACAGGAGCCTGAAGACACACACTCAACGATTCAGGAACAGCTTCTTCCCCTCTGCTATCTGATCTCTCAACCCATGAACACTACCTCACTACTGTTTTATTTCTGTTTTTGCACTCCTTATTTAATTTAACTTTCTTATATAACGTATATTTAAGACCATAGGACATAGGACATACATGGTAAATGGTAGAGCATTGAAGAATGCAGTAGAACAGAGGGATCTAGGAATAATGGTGCATAGTTCCCTGAAGGTGGAATCTCATGTGGAGAGGTTGGTGAAGAAAGCTTTTGGTATGCTGGCCTTTATTAATCAGAGCATTGAGTATAGGAGTTGGGATGTAATGTTGAAATTGTACAAGGCATTGGTGAGGCCAAATCTGGAGTATTATGTACAGTTCTGGTCACCGAATTATAGGAAAGATGTCAACAAAATTGAGAGAGTACAGAGAAGATTTACTAGAATGTTACCTGGGTTTCATCTCCTAAGTTACAGAGAAAGGTTGAACAAGTTGGGTCTTTATTCTTTGGAGCGTAGAAGGTTGAGGGGGGACTTGATAGAGGTGTTTAAAATTATGAGGAGGATAGACAGAGTTGACGTGGATAGGCTCTTTCCATTGAGAGTGGGGGAGATTCAAACAAGAGGACATGAGTTGAGAGTTAAAGGACAAAAGTTTAGGGGTAACATGAGGGGGAACTTCTTTACTCAGAGAGTGGTGGCTGTGTGGAACGAGCTTCCAGCAGAAGTGGTTGAGGCAGGTTCGATGTTGTCATTTAAAGTTAAATTGGATAGATATATGGGCAGGAAAGGAATGGAGGGTTATGGGCTGAGTGCAGGTCTGTGGGACTAGGTGCGAGTAAGAGTTCGGCACAGACTAGAAGGCCCGAGATGGCCTGTTTCCATGCTGTAATTGGTATATGGTTATATGGTTACAGGAGCAGAATTAGGCCATTTGGCCCATCGAGTCTGCTCCACCATTTCATCATGGCTGATCCATTTTCCCTCTCAGCCCCTATCTCCTGTCTTCTCCCCGTATCCCTTCATGCCCTGACCAATCAGAAATCTATCAACCTCTGCCTTAAATATACCCAATGCTTACAACAATTCAGTTTTTAAAAAGTTATTATGTACTGGTGTGGCAAAAACAACACATTTCATGGCAAATGCTGGTGTAATTAAACCTGATTCCGATACCAAATCAAGTCCGCGTGGAATGTTATGGGCAGCCCGCAAATGTCGCCACGCTTCCAGCACCAGCGCAGCACGCCCACAACTCACTCACCCTAGCCGGCAGGCCTCTGGACTGTGGGAGGAAACCAGAGCACCCGGAGGAAACCCACGCGGTCACAGGGAGGACGTGCAAACTCCTTACGGGCAGCGGCGGGGAATCAAACGCTAACTGGTGATTGTCGGTGCCGCACTGTTTTCACGCCCTCAGTGTAATTATGTATGGCCTGATCGCAGGGCAGACAAAAGAGTTTTTTTACTCTTTCTTGGTGCACGTGACAATATTAAACCTATAACAAGTGACGTGGATTTACAGCGATGACGACAGAAGGCAAAAGCACAAGAAAGTCTGTTGATGCTGGCAACACAGACAAAATGCTGGAAGAACCCAGCAGGTCAGGCAGCATCTGTGGAAATGAGTCAACATTTTGGGCCAAGACCCAACTTCACGACTGAGGAGGAAGGCACCAGAATAAAAAAGGTTGGGGAAGTGGATCAAGGGTAGCTAGAAGGTGACAGGTGAAGCCAGGTGGGTGGGAAAGGTCAAGAGCTGGAGAAGAAGGAATCTGATAGGAGAGGAGAGTGGACCGTAGGAGAATAGGAAGGAAGTCACCAAGGGGAGGTGGTAGGCAAGTGAGAAGAGGTAAGAGGCCACAGTGGGGAATAGAAGGTGGTGGGTTGGGGGGGAAATTTCTTTTCAAAACTGGAAGGAGAAATTGATACTTATACCATTAGGCTGGAGGCTACCCAGATGGAATATAAGGTGCTGCTCTTTCACCCTGCTGGTGGCCTCATCATGGCACAAGAGGAGGCCGTGTCAGAACGAGAATGGGAATGGGAATTATAACGTTTGGCCACGGGGATGGCCTGCTCCTGTCGGATGGAGCAGGACGGCGCTCGATGAAGCAGAGTGCAGAAGAAGCTGAGAGTGCCCAGGAGGTTGGGCAGCGGCCGCGGAGGAGGAAGCAGGGTTGATATTTCAGATTGACGAATCTTTGTTAGGGAGTAAACGCAGGTGTTTTGAGCGGCAGGGAAGGGTGGGGTTTGAGAGCACAAAGGCTGCTGCTGTGACAAGGCAGAGACCAAACAGGTGACACACATACTGCTTCCATGCAAGAACAAGTGATGAAAACCTGCCAATGACAATAAAACTCAGCTCGAGGAATAGCATCGCATCTACAGCTTGGAGCTCTGTGCAGAATCCAACCACATCAGATACCCACCAGTCCTGTTTGTGACCAGTTCAGATACTCAGTCCTGTATGTGACCACTGCAGATACCCAGTCGGTCCTGTTTGTGACCAGTTCAAATACCCAGTCCGGTATGTGACTACTTCAGATACCCAGCCAGTTCTGTTTGTGACCATTTCAGGACATTCAAAGTTCAAAGTAAATTTTAGTATCAGAGTACACATACAAACTAGAGGTTCATTTTCCTGCGGGCATCCTCAGCAAATCTATAGAATAGTAACTGTAAACAGGATCAATGAAAGATCAACCAGAGTGCAGAAGACAACAAACTGTGCAAATGCAAATATAAATAATGAGACCGTGAGATAAAGAGTCCTTAAAGTGAGATCATTGGATTTGGGAACATCTCAGTGGATGGGCAAGTGAGTGTAGTTATCCCCTTTTGTTCAAGAGCCTGATGGTCGAGGGGTAGTAACTGTTCCTGAACCTGGTGGTGCGAGTCCTGAGGCTCTTGTACCTTCTATCTGATGGCAGCAGCGAGAAAAGAGCACGACCTGGATGGTGGGGGTCTCTGATGATGGATGCTGCTCTCTTACGACAGCGCTTCATGTAGAAGTGCTCAGTGGTTGGGAGGGAACTCAGTGTAACATCCAACAACTTCAGATGCCCAGCCTTTCCTGTTTGTGACTCAGGACATTCCTGAACCCAGAAAGTTAATTCAGTTTTTTTCTCTCTGCAACGTCCTACCGTCTGTTATTTCCCTCCAGTCTAACTTGATGAATTTTGCAGCCAACTGCTGCAACCTACTTTTCGCCCTCCTCCTTTGCCTCATCGCCCTCAACTAATAGCTCCTCAAGGCAGCTCAGCCGGAAGGAACACTCGCCCCCGGAGGGAGACAACAGAATTAGGGGAACCTCCCTGAAAACTGTTCACTTGTCACTCCTCACCCTCTCATTTCCAACCATCACAGAAACACATCCATGTGAAATCTTAACTTTGCTTCTATCTCCACAGATACCGCCTCACCTGATCAGTTTTTACAGGATGTAAAACTGGGCTGAGAAGTGGCAGATGGAGTTCAACCCAGGTAAGTGTGAGGTGGTTCATTTTGGTAGGTCAAATATGATGGCAGAATATAGTATTAATGGTAAGACTCTTGGCAGTGTGGAGGATCAGAGGGATCTTGGGGTCTGAGTCCATAGGACACTCAAAGCTGCTACACAGGTTGACTCTGTGGTTAAGAAGGCATACGGTGTATTGGCCTTCATCAACCGCGGGATTGAGTTTAAGAGCCGAGAGGTAATGTTGCAGCTGTATAGGACCCTGGTCAGACCCCACTTGGAGTACTGTGCTCAATTCTGGTCGCCTCACTACAGGAAGGATGTGGAAACTATAGAAAGGGTGCAGAGGAGATTTACAAGGATGTTGCCTGGATTGGGGAGCATGCCTTATGAGAATAGGTTGAGTGAACTCGGCCTTTTCTCCATGGAGTGACGGAGGATAAGAGGTGACCTGAAAGAGGTGTATAAGGTGATGAGAGGCATTCATCGTGTGGATAGTCAGAGGCTTTTCCCCAGGGCTGAAACGACTAGCACGAGGGTCATAGTTTAAGGTGCTTGGAAGTAGGTACAGAGGAGATGTCAGGGGTAAGTTTTTTACGCAGAGAGTGCTGGATGAGTGGAATGGGCTGCCAGCGGCGGTAGTGGAGGTGGAAATGATAAGGTGTTTGAAGAGACTCCTGGACAAGTACATGGAGCTTAGAAAAATAGAGGGCTATGGGCAAGCCTGGGTAGTGCTAAGGTAAGGACATGTTCAGCACAGCTTTGTGGGCCGAAGGGCCTGAATTGTGCTGCAGGTTTCCTATGTTTCTATGTTTGTTTTTCTGTCACTTTTTGCTGGAGGGGAACAAGTCTGTCAGTCTGTGGAACTGGTGTACAATACAGAGGAAACTGCTACCTTTAAATATCACGACACAGAACTGGTGGGGACGGGTCTGTCACTGTGTGACACCGGGGTACAGTACCGGTGGGGACGGGTCTATCACTGTATAACACCGGGGTACGGTACCGGTGGGGACGGGTCTATCACTGTATAACACCGGGGTACGGTACCGGTGGGGACGGGTCTATCACTGTATAACACTGGGGTACGGTACCGGTGGGGACGGGTCTGTCACTGTATAACACTGGGGTACGGTACCGGTGGGGACGGGTCTGTCACTATGAACACTGGGGTATGGTACCGGTGGGGACGGGTCTGTCACTATAAACACCGGGGTACGGTACCGGTGGGGATGGGTCTGTCACTGTGTAACACTGGGGTACGGTACCGGTGGGGACGGGTCTGTCACTGTGTGACACCGGGGTACGGTACCGGTGGGGATGGGTCTATCACTGTATAACACTGGGGTACGGTACCGGTGGGGACGGGTCTGTCACTGTATAACACTGGGGTACGGTACCGGTGGGGACGGGTCTGTCACTATGAACACTGGGGTATGGTACCGGTGGGGACGGGTCTGTCACTATAAACACCGGGGTACGGTACCGGTGGGGATGGGTCTGTCACTGTGTAACACTGGGGTACGGTACCGGTGGGGACGGGTCTGTCACTGTGTGACATTAGGGTACGGTACCGGTGGGGATGGGTCTGTCACTATAAACACTGGGGTACGGTACCGGTGGGGACTGGTCTGTCACTGTATAACACCGGGGTACGGTACCGGTGCGGACGGGTCTGTCACTATAAACACTGGGGTACGGTACCGGTGGGGATGGTTCTGTCACTATGAACACTGGGGTACGGTACCGGTGGGGACGGGTCTGTCACTATAAACACTGGGGTACGGTACCGGTCGGGACGGGTCTGTCACTGTGTAACACTGGGGTTCGGTACCGGTTGGGACGGGTCTGTCACTGTGTGACACCGGGGTACGGTACCGGTGGGGACAGGTCTGTCACTATAAACACTGGGGTACGGTACCGGTGGGGACGGGTCTGTCACTATAAACACCGGGGTACAGTACCGGTGGGGACGGGTCTGTCACTATAAACACTGGGGTACGGTACCGGTGGGGACGGGTCTGTCACTGTATAACACTGGGGTACGGTACCGGTGGGGACGGGTCTGTCACTGTATAACACCGGGGTACGGTACCGGTGGGGATGGGTCTGTCACTATAAACACTGGGGTACGGTACCGGTGGGGACAGGTCTGTCACTATAAACACTGGGGTACGGTACCGGTGGGGATGGGTCTGTCACTATAAACACTGGGGTACGGTACCGGTGGGGACAGGTCTGTCACTATAGACACTGGGGTACGGTACCGGTGGGGATGGGTCTGTCACTATAAACACTGGGGTACGGTACCGGTGGGGACAGGTCTGTCACTATAAACACTGGGGTACGGTACCGGTGGGGATGGGTCTGTCACTGTATAACACTGGGGTACGGTACCGGCGGGGACGGGTCTGTCACTGTATAACACTGGGGTACGGTACCGGTGGGGACGGGTCTGTCACTATGAACACCGGGGTACGGTACCGGTGGGGACGGGTCTGTCACTGTATAACACTGGGGTATGGTACCGGTGGGGACGGGTCTGTCACTATGAACACTGGGGTATGGTACCGGTGGGGACGGGTCTGTCACTATAAACACCGGGGTACGGTACCGGTGGGGACGGGTCTGTCACTGTATAACACTGGGGTACGGTACCGGTGGGGACGGGTCTGTCACTATGAACACTGGGGTACGGTACCGGTGGGGACGGGTCTGTCACTATAAACACCGGGGTACGGTACCGGTGGGGACGGGTCTGTCACTGTGTGACATTAGGGTACGGTACCGGTGGGGATGGGTCTGTCACTATAAACACTGGGGTACGGTACCGGTGGGAACTGGTCTGTCACTGTATAACACCGGGGTACGGTACCGGTGGGGACGGGTCTGTCACCATAAACACTGGGGTACGGTACCGGTGGGGACAGGTCTGTCACTGTATAACACCGGGGTACGGTACCGGTCGGGACGGGTCTGTCACTGTGTGACACTGGGGTACGGTACCGGTGGGGATGGTTCTGTCACTATGAACACTGGGGTACGGTACCGGTGGGGACGGGTCTGTCACAATAAACACTGGGGTACGGTACCGGTCGGGACGGGTCTGTCACTGTGTAACACTGGGGTACGGTACCGGTGGGGACGGATCTGTCACTGTATAACACTGGGGTTCGGTACCGGTTGGGACGGGTCTGTCACTGTGTGACACCGGGGTACGGTACCGGTGGGGACAGGTCTGTCACTATAAACACTGGGGTACGGTACCGGTGGGGACGGGTCTGTCACTATAAACACCGGGGTACAGTACCGGTGGGGACGGGTCTGTCACTGTGTGACACTGGGGTACAGTACCGGTGGGGACGGGTCTGTCACTATAAACACTGGGGTACGGTACCGGTGGGGACGGGTCTGTCACTGTATAACACTGGGGTACGGTACCGGTGGGGACGGGTCTGTCAGTGTATAACACTGGGGTACGGTACCGGTTGGGACGGGTCTGTCACTGTGTGACACCGGGGTACGGTACCGGTGGGGACAGGTCTGTCACTATAAACACTGGGGTACGGTACCGGTGGGGACGGGTCTGTCACTATAAACACTGGGGTACGGTACCGGTGGGGACGGGTCTGTCACTATAAACACTGGGGTACGGTACCGGTGGGGACGGGTCTGTCACTGTATAACACTGGGGTACGGTACCGGTGGGGACGGGTCTGTCACTGTATAACACTGGGGTACGGTACCGGTGGGGACGGGTCTGTCACTGTATAACACTGGGGTACGGTACCGGTGGGGATGGGTCTGTCACTGTATAACACCAGGGTATGGTACCGGTGGGGACGGGTCTGTCACTATAAACACTGGGGTACGGTACCGGTGGGGACGGGTCTGTCACTGTATAACACTGGGGTACGGTACTGGTGGGGACGGGTCTGTCACTATAAACACTGGGGTACGGTACCGGTGGGGACGGGTCTGTCACTATAAACACTGGGGTACGGTACCGGTGGGGACGGGTCTGTCACTGTATAACACCGGGGTACGGTACCGGTAGGGACGGGTCTGTCACTATAAACACTGGGGTACGGTACCGGTGGGGACGGGTCTGTCACTGTATAACACCGGGGTACGGTACCGGTGGGGATGGGTCTGTCACTGTATAACACCAGGGTATGGTACCGGTGGGGACAGGTCTGTCACTATAAACACTGGGGTACGGCACCGGTGGGGATGGGTCTGTCACTATAAACACTGGGGTACGGTACTGGTGGGGACGGGTCTGTCACTGTGTGACACCGGGGTACGGTACTGGTGGGGACAGGTCTGTCACTGTATAACACCGGGGTACGGTACCGGTGGGGATGGGTCTGTCACTGTATAACACCGGGGTACGGTACCGGTGGGGACGGGTCTGTCACTGTGTGACACCGGGGTACGGTACCGGTGGGGATGGGTCTGTCACTATAAACACTGCGGTACGGTACCGGTGGGGACGGGTCTGTCACTATAAACACTGGGGTACGGTACCGGTGGGGATGGGTCTGTCACTATGAACACTGGGGTACGGTACCGGTGGGGACGGGTCTGTCACTATAAACACTGGGGTACGGTACCGGTGGGGACGGGTCTGTCACTATAAACACCGGGGTACAGTACCGGTGGGGACGGGTCTGTCACTGTATGACACCGGGGTATGGTACCGGTGGGGACGGGTCTGTCACTATGAACACTGGGGTACGGTACCGGTGGGGACGGGTCTGTCACTATAAACACTGGGGTACGGTACCGGTCGGGACGGGTCTGTCACTGTGTAACACTGGGGTTCAGTACCGGTTGGGACGGGTCTGTCACTATAAACACTGGGGTACGGTACCGGTGGGGACGGGTCTGTCACTATAAACACCGGGGTACGGTACCGGTGGGGACGGGTCTGTCACTGTATAACACCAGGGTATCGTACCGGTGGGGACAGGTCTGTCACTATAAACACTGGGGTACGGTACCGGTGGGGATGGGTCTGTCACTGTATAACACTGGGGTACGGTACCGGTGGGGACGGGTCTGTCACTGTATAACACTGGGGTACGGTACCGGTGGAGATGGGTCTGTCACTATAAACAATGGGGTACGGTACCGGTGGGGATGGGTCTGTCACTGTATAACACTGGGGTACGGTACCGGTGGGGATGGGTCTGTCACTATGAACACTGGGGTACGGTACCGGTGGGGACGGGTCTGTCACTATAAACACTGGGGTACGGTACCGGTGGGGACGGGTCTGTCACTATGAACACTGGGGGTACGGTACCGGTGGGGACGGGTCTGTCACTATAAACACTGGGGTACGGTACCGGTGAGGACGGGTCTGTCACTATAAACACTGGGGTATGGTACCGGTGGGGACGGGTCTGTCACTATAAACACTGGGGTACGGTACCGGTGGGGACGGGTCTGTCACTATGAACACTGGGGTACGGTACCGGTGGGGACGGGTCTGTCACTATGAACACTGGGGTACGGTACCGGTGGGGACGGGTCTGTCACTATGAACACTGGGGTACGGTACCGGTGGGGACGGGTCTGTCACTATAAACACTGGGGTACGGTACCGGTGGGGACGGGTCTGTCACTATAAACACTGGGGTATGGTACCGGTGGGGACGGGTCTGTCACTATAAACACCGGGGTACGGTACCGGTGGGGACGGGTCTGTCACTGTATAACACCAGGGTATCGTACCGGTGGGGACAGGTCTGTCACTATAAACACTGGGGTACGGTACCGGTGGGGATGGGTCTGTCACTGTATAACACTGGGGTACGGTACCGGTGGGGACGGGTCTGTCACTGTATAACACTGGGGTACGGTACCGGTGGAGATGGGTCTGTCACTATAAACAATGGGGTACGGTACCGGTGGGGATGGGTCTGTCACTGTATAACACTGGGGTACGGTACCGGTGGGGATGGGTCTGTCACTATGAACACTGGGGTACGGTACCGGTGGGGACGGGTCTGTCACTATAAACACTGGGGTACGGTACCGGTGGGGACGGGTCTGTCACTATGAACACTGGGGGTACGGTACCGGTGGGGACGGGTCTGTCACTATAAACACTGGGGTACGGTACCGGTGAGGACGGGTCTGTCACTATAAACACTGGGGTATGGTACCGGTGGGGACGGGTCTGTCACTATAAACACTGGGGTACGGTACCGGTGGGGACGGGTCTGTCACTATGAACACTGGGGTACGGTACCGGTGGGGACGGGTCTGTCACTATGAACACTGGGGTACACTATCCTGGGGAGACGTCAACACACAATAGACGTCCAGCCTCTGCAAGTTTTGCACAATCACAGAACAACCCAACCGGATGCAGAGTTGCACCACCACAACGTTCGTGCCCTCCGCACAACCTCGTTCAACGCGGACCACCCGTTGCAGTGCACGCGCGGCAGGAAAATGCAAACTCCGAGTAATTCAACCGCCAGCGCCCGGCGGCAAACGGGTGCGGCCCCATCCCCGCCCAGCCCCAGACCCCAGCTCCTTACCGTTGTTGGACTTGAGGTCCCGATGGATGACCGGGACGATGGCTTCGTCGTGGAGGTACTTCATGCCCTGGCTGATCTGCACGGCCCAGTTGACCAGGACGTGGGGCGGGATCCGGCGGCCGGCCAGGGCCCGGTTCAGCGCCCCTCCCGACGCGTACTCCATGACCAGGCAGAGGTTGGGCTCCTGCAGGCAGACGCCCATCAGCCCGATGATGTTGAGGTGCCTGAGCATGGCGAACAGCCGTGCCTCCTGCTTGACGCTCTGGGCCGTGGTGCTGATGTCCTCGTCGGGGTCCTGCCTGGCGGCCTTCACAGCCACCAGCCGGCCCCTCCAGGTGGCACGGTACACTTTGCCGAAGCCCCCGACCCCGATCACCTCCTGGAGGGTCAGCTCGCCGAAGGCCACTTCCCGCGGGGTGGGCAGCTCCTCCGCCTGGCCGCCGGGCAGCTTGGCGAAGCCGGCCGGCTTGAAGGACACGTAGTTGGCCGGGAAGATGCCCACCCGGTTGTGCAGCTTACCCGCCCACCAGCCCTCGTCGCCGGAGATGGCCGAGTCCTTGGAGAGGATCTCCACCCGGTCGCCCTTGCGCAGGGTGAGCTCGTCGGTGGCGTGGGCCTCGTAGTCGAACAGGGCCGTCCAGATGGGGTTGACGTACGCCGCCTCGGCGTCCTCGGCCACGGGGGACTTCGGAGAGTTCCAGGTGGCTCTCCCGAATATGTTCCTCAAAGGCTCCATCAGGGATGGAGGAAGATCTCGCTCTCGGCCTCCTACCTGTTTAGAACCATCTCCATTTCGTCCCTCCCCAGCTCGGGGAACAAGAGCCCGCCACAAATCCCTTCCTCCTGCCAGCAAGAAGCACTCTACCGCCTCATGGAGAGCGCAGATCTCCTCCCAGCCTCGGGCGACTTCAGAACTACATCCACTCGGGACAATCTCCACCGGGGAAGACTTTCTTTAAGAGTGTAGCCCCTCCTCCTCTCTCTCTCTATCTCTCTGTGTGTGCTCAAACTTCCCGCAAAAAAATAACAAACCTTCAGAATTGTCAGGTTGAAATAAATAAAGTTCTCGTCCGCCACCCAGCCGCCCCGCTGGAAATTCTTCCACGAAATCGGAGGGAGAGAGAGAGAGAGAGAAAATAACTTATTTGACTTGAAGTTAAAACTTTTCCTCTTGTCACTGCCGGTGAAGTTCTCGGCGCCGGACGAGTTTCAGGAAGTTTGCTTCCCTGTGATCTTAACTCGGAGTCGGTTTCTCCGGACGGCTCCTTCAGA
This sequence comes from Mobula hypostoma, assembly GCF_963921235.1. Lineage (NCBI taxonomy): Eukaryota > Metazoa > Chordata > Chondrichthyes > Myliobatiformes > Myliobatidae > Mobula > Mobula hypostoma. Next base: position 11,638,558 of record NC_086126.1, on the reverse strand, counting down.
CCCGGTCGTCCCGATCCCAGTTCTGGCCGCTGAACTCTGTAAACGCTGGGACCGACTTTCTGGACCGGGATCTCAGAAGACTCCCCTCCGCCATTAGCGACAGCACTGTCTTGTGCTCGGTCCGTGCACTTTAACCCAGCCCATCGCATCAGGGTGGGGCGTTGCGTTTCTTTTCCCCTCCCTGCGAAGGTTTTTTTTCCACTCTTCGCGCACAGGAAAGGGACGGACTGGTCGTGCAGGGGCGTGAAGCCAGCCCCGACACCACCAGGGAGGCAATCCAGCCCCCTGACCAACTCTGCCCGGCCGGGTGCTCCGAGGGCAGCCGGAAACCGACTGTGAAAAGTTTCAGAAAGTCATCGGAAACTTCGGCTGTTTATTCCTTCCAGTGCCGCCGGCTGTCCGCATCTGAGTCGCAACAGGGCAAGCGGAGAGTCACGCCCCGGGCCCTCACACTCCGCGTGTCCGCGTCACACCCCGGACCCTCACACCGAGCGTGTCCGTGTCACACCCCGGACCCTCACACTCCGCGTGTCAGTGTCACACCCCGGACCCTCACACCGAGCGTGTCGGTGTCACACCCCGGACCCTCACACCGAGCATGTCGGTGTCACACCCCGGACCCTCACACCGAGCGTGTCGGTGTCACACCCCGGACCCTCACACCGAGCGTGTCGGTGTCACACCCCGGACCCTCACACCGAGCGTGTCAGTGTCACACTCCGGACCCTCACACTGTCCGTGTCAGTGTCACGCCCCGGACCCTCACACTCCGCGTGTCAGTGTCACGCCCCGGGCCCTCACACTCCGCGTGTCCGCGTCACACCCCGGACCCTCACACCGAGCATGTCCGTGTCACACCCCGGACCCTCACACTCCGCGTGTCAGTGTCACACCCCGGACCCTCACACCGAGCGTGTCAGTGTCACACTCCGGACCCTCACACTCCGCGTGTCCGCGTCACACCCCGGACCCTCACACCGAGCGTGTCCGTGTCACACCCCGGACCCTCACACTGTCCGTGTCCGTGTCACACTCCGGACCCTCACACCGAGCGTGTCGGTGAGTGTCACACCCCGGACCCTCACACTCCGCGTGTCAGTGTCACACCCCGGACCCTCACACCGAGCGTGTCGGTGTCACACCCCGGACCCTCACACCGAGCATGTCGGTGTCACACCCCGGACCCTCACACCGAGCGTGTCGGTGTCACACCCCGGACCCTCACACCGAGCGTGTCGGTGTCACACCCCGGACCCTCACACCGAGCGTGTCAGTGTCACACTCCGGACCCTCACACTGTCCGTGTCAGTGTCACGCCCCGGACCCTCACACTCCGCGTGTCAGTGTCACGCCCCGGGCCCTCACACTCCGCGTGTCCGCGTCACACCCCGGACCCTCACACCGAGCATGTCCGTGTCACACTCCGGACCCTCACACCGAGCGTGTCCGTGTCACACTCCGGACCCTCACACCGAGCGTGTCGGTGTCACACCCCGGACCCTCACACCGAGTGTGTCGGTGTCACACCCCGGACCCTTACACCGAGCGTGTCCGTGTCACACCCCGGACCCTCACACCGAGTGTGTCCGTGTCACACCCCGGACCCTCACACTCCATGTGTCCGTGTCACACCCCGGACCCTCACACCGAGCGTGTCCGTGTCACACCCCGGACCCTCACACCGAGCGTGTCCGTGTCACACCCTGGACCCTCACACCGAGCGTGTTGGTGAGTGTCACACCCCGGACCCTCACACCGAGCGTGTCGGTGTCACACCCCGGACCCTCACACTGTCCGTGTCAGTATCACACCCCGGACCCTCACACTGACCGTGTCCGTGTCACACCCCGGACCCTCACACCGAGCGTGTCCGTGTCACTCCCCGGACCCTCACACTGAGCGTGTCGGTGTCACACCCCGGACCCTCACACCGAGTGTGTCCGTGTCACACCCCGGACCCTCACACCGAGCGTGTCGGTGTCACACCCCGGACCCTCACACCGAGCGTGTCCGTGTCACACCCCGGACCCTCACACTGTCCGTGTCAGTGTCACACCCCGAACCCTCACACTGTCCGTGTCCGTGTCACACCCCGGACCCTCACACTGTCCGTGTCCGTGTCACACTCCGGACCCTCACACCGAGCGTGTCGGTGAGTGTCACACCCCGGACCCTCACACCGAGCGTGTCGGTGTCACACCCCGGACCCTCACACCGAGCATGTCGGTGTCACACCCCGGACCCTCACACCGAGTGTGTCCGTGTCACACCCCGGACCCTCACACTGTCCGTGTCGGTGTCACACCCCGGACCCTCACACCGAGCGTGTCGGTGTCACACCCCGGACCCTCACACCGAGCGTGTCCGTGTCACACCCCGGACCCTCACACTGTCCGTGTCCGTGTCACACCCCGGACCCTCACACTGTCCGTGTCCGTGTCACACTCCGGACCCTCACACCGAGCGTGTCGGTGAGTGTCACACCCCGGACCCTCACACCGAGCGTGTTGGTATCACACCCCGGACCCTCACATCGAGCGTGTCGGTGTCACACCCCGGACCCTCACACCGAGCGTGTCAGTGTCACACCCCGGACCCTCACACCGAGCGTGTCGGTGTCACACTCCGGACCCTCACACTCCACGTGTCCGTGTCACACCCCGGACCCTCACACCGAGCGTGTTGGTGAGTGTCACACCCTGGACCCTCACACCGAGCGTGTCGGTGTCACACCCCGTACCCTCACACTGAGCGTGTCCGTGTCACACCCCGGACCCTCACACCGAGCGTGTCCGTGTCACACCCCGGACACTCACACTCCGCATGTCCGTGTCACACCCCGGACCCTCACACCGAGCATGTCCGTGTCACACCCCGGACCCTCACACTGTCCGTGTCCGTGTCACACCCCGGACCCTCACACCGAGCGTGTCGGTGTCACACCCCGGACCCTCACACCGAGCATGTCGGTGTCACACCCCGGACCCTCACACCGAGCGTGTCCGTGTCACACCCCAGACCCTCACACCGAGTGTGTCGGTGTCACACCCCGGACCCTCACACCGAGCGTGTTGGTGAGTGTCACACCCCGGACCCTCACACCGAGCGTGTCGGTGTCACACCCCGGACCCTCACTCCGAGCGTGTCCGTGTCACACCCCGGACCCTCACACCGAGCGTGTCGGTGTCACACCCCGGACCCTCACACCGAGTGTGTCCGTGTCACACCCCGGACCCTCACACTCCATGCGTCCGTGTCACACCCCGGACCCTCACACCGAGCGTGTCCGTGTCACACCCCGGACCCTCACACTGACCGTGTCCGTGTCACACCCGGGACCCTCACACCGAGCGTGTCTGTGTCACTCCCCGGACCCTCACACTGAGCGTATCGGTGTCACACCCCGGACCCTCACACTGTCCGTGTCGGTGTCACATCCGGGACCCTCACACCGAGCGTGTCGGTGTCACACCCGGGACCCTCACACCGAGCGTGTCAGTGTCACACTCTGGACCCTCACACTGTCCGTGTCGGTGTCACACCCCGGACCCTCACACCGATCGTGTCGGTGTCACTCCCCGGACCCTCACACCGAGCGTGTCGGTGTCACACCCCGGACTCTCACACCGAGCGTGTCCGTGTCACACCCCGGACCCTCACACCGAGCGTGTCGGTGTCACACCCCGGACCCTCACACCGAGCGTGTCCGTGTCACACCCCGGACCCTCACACCGAGCGTGTCCGTGTCACACCCCTGACCCTCACACCGAGCGTGTCCGTGTCACACCCCGGACCCTCACACCGAGCGTGTCGGTGTCACACCCCGGACCCTCACACTGTCCGTGTCGGTGTCACACCCCGGACCCTCACACTGTCCGTGTCGGTGTCACACCCCGGACCCTCACACCGAGCGTGTCTGTGTCACACCCCGGACCCTCACACCGAGCGTGTCCGTGTCACACCCCGGACCCTCACACCGAGTGTGTCGGTGTCACACCCCGGACCCTCACACCGAGCGTGTCCGTGTCACACCCCGGACCCTCACACTGTCCGTGTCGGTGTCACACCCCGGACCCTCACACCGAGCGTGTCTGTGTCACACCCCGGACCCTCACACCGAGCGTGTCGGTGTCACACCCCGGACCCTCACACCGAGCGTGTCGGTGTCACACCCCGGACCCTACATTTTGAGCCGCGCTCCCTCGGTACCGCTCGGCTGGAGATGCCTGCGTCTCGCCTGGAAACGCTGCCCTCCCTTTGGTCTGTCGTTACGAGCTGGTCAGCCTGACATCGTGGAGGGCCAGTCACTTCAAAATCCCACTGTGCTGTGGAGGATTTGTCTGGAGACCAGCACGTCTCTGCCGCGATAGCGTGTCTGCCTTCTCCGATGTTTGAATACGTTTGACATGTCATGTAAAACTCTGACAAACTTCTCTCGATGCTCAGTGGAGGGCGTCCTACCTGATAGAGGAGTACAAGACGATGAGAGGCATTGATCGTGTGGAGAGTCAGAGGCTTTGCCCCAGGGTTGAAATGGCTGGCACGAGAGGGCATAATTTTCAGGTGCTTGGAAGTAGGTACAGAGGAGATGTCAGGGGTAAGTTTTTTACGCAGAGAGTGGTGAGTGTGTGGAATGGGCTGCCGGCGATGGTGGTGGAGGCGGATACGATAGGGTCTTTTAAGAGACTCTTGAATAGGTACATGGAGCTTAGAAAAATAGAGGGCTATGCAGTAGGGAAATTCGCGGTGGTTTCCGGTGTAGGTTACACGGTCAGTACCACATTGTGGGCCGAAGGGCCTGTACTGTGCTGTAGGTTGCTACCTCCTATGTTTTTCACTCGTTGCATCATGGCCTGCTGTGGAGGCACCAATGCCCAGGAACGGAAGAGTCCACAGTGTTAGATACAGCCCACACCACCAGGTTCAGGGACAGTGATCACCCCTCAACCATCAGGTCCCGCACCACCAGGTTCAGGAACAGTTATCACCCCTCAACCATCAGGTCCCGCACCACCAGGTTCAGGGACAGTTATTACCCCTCAACCATCAGGTCCCACACCACCAGGTTCAGGGACAGTTATCACCCCTCAACCATCAGGTCCCGCACCAACAGGTTCAGGGACAGTTATCACCCCTCAACCATCAGGTCCCACACCACCAGGTTCAGGGACAGTTATCACCCCATAACCGTCAGGTCCCACACCACCAGGTTCAGGGACAGTTATCACCCCATAACCGTCAGGTCCCACACCACCAGGTTCAGGGACAGTTATCACCCCATAACCGTCAGGTCCCACACCTGCAGGTTCAGGAACAGTTATCACCCCTCAACCATCAGGTCCCACACCACCAGGTTCAGGGACAGTTATCACCCTCAACCATCAGGTCCCACACCACCAGGTTCAGGAACAGTTATCACCCCTCAACCATCAGGTCCCACACCACCAGGTTCAGGAACAGTTATCACCCTCAACCATCAGGTCCCACACCACCGGGTTCAGGGACAGTTATCACCCCTCAAACCTCAGGTCCCACACCACCATGTTCAGGGACAGTTATCACCCCATAACCGTCAGGTCCCACACCACCAGGTTCAGGAACAGTTATCACCCTCAAACATCAGGTCCCACACCACCAGGTTCAGGAACAGTTATCACCCCTCAAACCTCAGGTCCCACACCACCAGGTTCAGGGACAGTTATCACCCCTCAACCATCAGGTCCCACACCACCAGGTTCAGGAACAGTTATCACCCCTCAACCATCAGGTCCCACACCACCAGGTTCAGGGACAGTTATCACCCCTCAACCATCAGGTCCCACACCACCAGGTTCAGGGACAGTTATCACCCCATAACCGTCAGGTCCCACACCACCAGGTTCAGGAACAGTTATCACCCCTCAACCATCAGGTCCCACACCACCAGGTTCAGGGACAGTTATCACCCCATAACCGTCAGGTCCCACACCACCAGGTTCAGGAACAGTTATCACCCCTCAACCGTCAGGTCCCACACCACCAGGTTCAGGGACAGTTATCACCCCATAACCGTCAGGTCCCACACCACCAGGTTCAGGGACAGTTATCACCCCTCAACCATCAGGTCCCACACCACCAGGTTCAGGAACAGTTATTACCCCTCAACCATCAGGTCCCACACCACCAGGTTCAGGAACAGTTATTACCCCTCAACCATCAGGTCCCACACCACCAGGTTCAGGAACAGTTATCACCCCTCAACCATCAGGTTCCACACCACCAGGTTCAGGAACAGTTATTACCCCTCAACCATCAGGTCCCACACCACCAGGTTCAGGGACAGTTATCACCCCTCAACCATCAGGTCCCACACCACCAGGTTCAGGGACAGTTATCACCCCTCAACCATCAGGTCCCGCACCACCAGGTTCAGGGACAGTTATCACCCCTCAACCATCAGGTCCCACACCACCAGGTTCAGGAACAGTTATCACCCCTCAACCATCAGGCTCCCGAACCAGCGTGGATAACTTCACCCACCTCAACTCTGAACTGATTCTGCAGCCTGCAGGCTGACTCTCAAGATCTACACAACTCATGTTCTCAATATTATTTATTCGTCTTCTTTTGCACACTGATTGTCAGTCTGAGATTATTCATAGTATTTTTCCAGGCATTCTACTGTAATTCTTTTTTTCCCATGGATGCCTGCAAGAAAATGGTTTGCAGGGTGGTGATAGGTACACTCTTCAAAGGTTCAAAACCTTTTTTCCCCACTCTGACCAAGTTGTCCCTCCAAGGGGACCAGAACCTTGTCGTAGGGTTTGGAGGCTTGCATACCTCAGTGACCTGGAGAACTATGTTGGCTGGAGTCAGGGCTTCATGCTTTGGCACTTGGCCAGAACAGGGTCAAAGGGCAGAGGCCAGACTGGTCAAACAAAACTGATACAGAAACAGCGGCGAAGAATCCTTCTCGATCCGAGTGCGACGGTATCCCTGAGACTCCGCCCGGGACTTGCGTGACCGACAGTAGTGAAACCAGGCTACTGACACGACGAGGGAAGCCCTGAACACCGCCAGCGATGGAGCGCTTTCATTGCCGCCTGAAACGCCAGCGGCGTAGCGGACAGTGAGAAAGAGTAAGTTGTCTACCGGAGTCAGTCCCATTTGCCTGCTTTTGGCCGAAATCCCTGACTTCTCCTACCATGTATCTGTTCAAATGTCCTGGCCGTTGGGGTTGTAGGCACCTTCCCCCACTTACTCTGGCAGCTTGTTCTACATACCTGCTACCCTCTGCTTTTTTCAAAAAAAAATGTCCCTCAGGTTCCTTCTGAATCTTTCTCCCGCCACCTTAAAAATAATCTCTTGAGTTTTAGACTGCCCTGGATGAGGCCTCTATCTTGATATGCAAGCCTGGGTGGGACAATATAGCGAGCAAGTAGTCCATGTAGCAAGCCTCCACACATCTGATGAACCCAAAGGAACGACAGAGACCGGTACAGTGGCATCGCAGGAGTTGTCAGTCAGCGCTGAACTCAACGTAGGACTGTCTCAGGGACTCCAGCTCCGGATTTTTCCTTGAGGGTTTACTCCGGCAAATTTCTCCACGAGTGGGTACGGCCGCAAGGCAGCGGAGGTTTGAGATCAGAGTTTTCCTTCTTCTAGATGAGCTGATGAGCCCCCACCCGCCCGGAGCGACGGGTTTGAAGGTGCCAGTGACCCGCTTTTGCCCCCTTCTCCCGTCAGTTGAGACGGGCTCGGTAGCTCGGCCTCGCGTGAAGGCCAGGAGCTGGGGTTGCTTGTCAGAGGCTATCTGAGGCGCACGCCGTTGGGAGCGTTGAATGGGTAGAGGGAGCTTGTGAAAAGACTGCGACCACTCATCTTACCTCTGCCCTCTCAGATAATTGTATAAATCTCAGTAAGGCCACCCCCTCAGCGTCTTACGCTCCGAAGTTCAAAGTAAGTTTATCACCAAGGCACATAAACAACCCTGAGATTCACTTTCAACAAGTCTACCCGAACAGTAACCATAACAAAATTCAGTGAAAGACTGCACCAACTCGGACGTTCAGTCAGGGTGCGAGAGACAACAATCTGTACAAATACAAAACAGAAATAAATAATAATAAATAAATAAATGAGCAATAAATATCGAGACCATGAGATGAAGAGTCCTTCAAAGTGAGTCCATAGGTTGTGGGAACATTTCAATGACGGGGTGAGTGAAGGTACCCTCAAGAGCCTGATGGTCGAGGGGTAGTGACTGTTCCTGAACCTGGTGGTGCGGGTCCTGAGGCTCCTGTAGCTTCTACCTGATGGCAGCAGCGAGACGAGAGCATGTGGTGAAGTGTCACCAGTCACATAACTTACAATATTCAACATTAATGCACTTTAGTTTGTTATTATCGGCACCCAATTGCCCACCACTGAGAACATCTACCATAAACGCTGCCTGGGCAGGGCGAAAAGCATTATCGGGGAAGCATCTCACCCTAACCATGGACTTTTTACTCTCCTCCCATCCGGTAGGCGCTACAGGAGCCTCCGCTCCCGCACCAGCAGGCACAGGACGAGCTTCTTCCCTGAGGCTGTGACCCTGCTGAACCCTGGAGACTACCTAGACGTTATTTGAGGTGTTGCTCCTCCAGCCTGAGTTTAGCCTCATCATGGCAGTAGAGGAGGCCATGTACGGACATATCTGAATGGGAGTGGGAAGCAGAGTTGAAGTGGGTGGCTACCGGGAGATCCTGTCTGTTTTGGCGGACGGAGCGGAGGTGCTCGACGAAGCGGTCCCCCAATCTGCGTCGGGTTTCACTGATGTAGAGGAGGCCGCACCGGGAGCACCAGATGCAATAGATGACCCCAACAGACTCACAACTGAAGTGTTGCCTCACCTGGAAGGACTGTTTGGAGCCCTGAATGGTGCCAAGAGAGGAGGTGTAGGGACAGGTGTAGCATTTACTGGTGCAGCATCTTTCCCCTTCCTGGTTTTTCACCTGGAACCTACCAGCCTTCTCCTTCCTACTCTCCCCCCACCTGCTTTATAGGGCCTCTGCCCCTTCCCTCTTCAGTCCCGACAAAGGGTTCCGGCCCGAAACGTCGACTCATCGTTTCCACGTATGCTGCTCGACCTGCTGAGTTCCTCCAGCGTGTTGTGAGTGTAACTGATTCTTTGCGGGGATGGGACCCACTTTCGGGGTTTCACGACTGGACGTTGTTCGGCACACCAAGGGCTCGGCCGAAGAGCCCCGCTCGCCTTCGGAGAGCTGAAGCTCTGGAGACGGAGGAGCGGGGTGTGATCGTAGGTCAGTGTCCAGTCAGAAGACCAATGTGTCATGGGAGATGGAAGATTTACGGCCAGAGACCTGAGATCTCTGGGCACAGAGCTCGGAAAAAAGTGACGCAGCGGACTTCCAACATTGTAAACCAGCGAGTTGTTTGCTATGTTTCCCCTCTCGCTGTGAAATGGGGGCACCTCTTTCTCCCTTATTAGGGAGAGAGAGAGAGAGCCTGTGGTATGTCGAATACCGAGTGAACGAATAGTCTTTGGGGTAACTGCAAGTCTGTGTTTTTGCTGCATGCTTGAGTGCTCGGTGACGGGTCCTGATGTTTTTTTTTGCCGGTGGGGGGAGGGAGGATTGTTGCTCACTGTGACGGGGTGGGGGGGACTTTGGGGTTCTAACATTTAACTGTCATTCATTCTTTGGGGAGCACTCCTCTGTTTTTGTGGATGGTTGTGAAGAAAAAACATTTCAGGATATATATGGCTGCTTTCTCTGAACAGCGTTTCATGGAGGCGTGCTCGGTGGTGGGGAGCCTCAGGGATCTCTTCTGCACTCTCTCTCCACCTGAGTGACGCCCTCCCTGTGCCCAGGTGGCCGGGACTACGCGCAGTATTCCGCTCGCTCGCTGGCGATGTTCTCTCCTCCCTCCACGGCACCGAGGCTGTGGGCCTGCTCCGGCTGCTTTCATTCTGAACGCTGTTGCTTGCTTTTATTGTTTGCAAGATTTGAGTTTTTTTTTTCTCTCTCTGTACATTGGGTGTTGGTGTTTTTTTTAAAATTGGGTTATTTCGGGTCTCTTGCCTCGTGGCTGCCTGTAAGCAGCTGAATCTCAAGGCTGTATAATTTGTACGTACTTTGTCAATAAACGTACTTTGAATCTTTTGAAATTGAGGTCTTTTACACTTTCATTTTAAAATCTTTTTATTAATTATTATTGAAAATCAACAACAAAGAAAAATGCATCAAGATAATCAAGACAACATATCCATATGTAGAATAAGAGTTAAACTATCAACCAAACTAAACAGTATATCAATAATAATAAAAAAAACAAAATGTTAAAGCTTTTTTTTTGTAAAAAAGAAAGAAAGAAAAAAGAACCCCTACTAACTAAAACAAAAAAAAACCTAATAACAAAAAAAACAGGGAAAAAAAACCCATTTGAAGCACAAACCCGGAGCTATACGCCATACAAGCTTCCAAAAAAAAAGACATCATTCCGCCAAGCAAATCCATATACCCAAGCATCAGAAAAGGACCATCTTAACTGACTCAAATCAAATGATAATAATGGGCAAAAGACCCCCACCCTTTCTCGAAGTCAAATCTGGGATCAAAAGTTCGACTTCTAATTTTTTCCAAACTAAGACATAACATCACCTGAGAGAGCCATCGTATCAAAGTGGGAGCAGAGGCATCTTTCCATTTCAATAAAATAGCCCTTCTCGCCAATAATGTGACAAATGCAATTACGTGTTGGTCTGATATAGAAATACCATGAATATATTGAGGAATTATAGCAAACAAAACTGTCAATTTATTAGGTTGTAGATTGATTTTTAAAGCTTTTACACTTTCAAAGTGACCTCCCAACTGCGCTCCAGATGAATAAGATCACAAAGTATTCTTTTTTAGCATTCTTTTGTTTGTAAACTGCAGAGGGGTTCAGTGGATGGGAATGGTCACAATTCCCAGGAACCTGGCATTCGGTGACCAGGAAAATCCTTTTCCTTTATTGAGACACTTTATGTAGTCCCATGTAGGTCTGAAGTCTAATGTAGTGTAAGGGGGTTTCGTCTCTTATTTTACTGTGTAGGCTAATTAAAATGGCTTCTTTGTTATGTTATACTTGGGAATGCTTCTTTGTTATGTAAATGCTGAGAAAGTTTTTTGTGCTAGCAGTTTGTTTTGGGTTAGGTGGTGATAAGAAAATGTTACAAACCAATTGGGATAGTTGTTATGATTTTGGTGTATCTGGAAGATTTGTATGTGCGGGGTTTTGGTGGGAGAAGGCGGGAGAGAGAGAGACAGAGGATGGACCAGGTGCTGTGAGTCCGCTAACGGGGTCGGACCCCGAGCAGGGCATTCGGCGAGGAGAGGAGACGGAGTCGGACTCGTGTGGAGCATCTGGTCGACCACCGTTGTTGGTCCCAGGCGGCAGGTCGAGGTGGTCCAAGGGGTCGCAGGGTGAAGAAGAAGGGTTCTGAGCTCCAACTGTTTGTGCACGAAGAGATTGAACTTTGATAAGTGTGGCGCCTTTTATTTTCCTTCTATATTTTATTCTCTATTAATTATATAGTTCCAGTAATATCTATAAACTGTAAATCATTTAATCGTATCTGGTGTGTTGTCTGTTATTTGGGCGGGGTGGGGTACATCACACAGCATCCACACAAACTGATTACCCAGTTTGGCGGGCCGAGGGCTGTTTCCCTAGACGACAGCGAGCCGAGCGACCCTGAGGCTGGCCAGGAGTGGCTACATAGTTTTACGTTGTTTCAGGTAGTCTGGTGTACTTTTGTGTTGTTTCATGTAGCACCATGGTCTTGGAGGAACGTTGTTTCGTTTTTACTGTGTCCCGTACCAGCAGTTTATGGTTGAAATGACAGTAAAAAGCAACTTGAACTTGAACTTGAACCTGCCTGTGGGCCGGCATCACAGAGCGCTGCTGCCATCTGCTGGCAGTACAAGGGATTTCAGTCAGAACAGAATCAAGTTTACCATTCATAGGAAGAGGTGCAGTCGACGTTTCGGGCCGAGACCCTTCGTCAGGACTAACTGAAGGAAGAGTGAGTAAGGGATTTGAAAGCTGGAGGGGGAGGGGGAGATGAAAAATGATAGAAGAAGACAGGAGGGGGAGGGATAGATCCGAGAGCTGGACAGGTGATAGGCAAAAGGGGATACGAGAGGATCATGGGACAGGAGGTCCGGGAAGAAAGACAAGGAGGGGGCCTCCTGTCCCATGATCCTCTCGTATCCCCTTTTGCCTATCACCTGTCCAGCTCTCGGCTCTATCCCTCCCCCTCCTGTCTTCTCCTATCATTTTGGATCTCCCCCTCCCCCTCCAACTTTCAAATCCCTTACTCACTCTTCCTTCAGTTAGTCCTGACGAAGGGTCTCGGCCTGAAACGTCGACTGTACCTCTTCCTAGAGATGCTGCCTGGCCTGCTGCGTTCACCAGCAACTTTGATGTGTGTTGCTTGAATTTCCAGCATCTGCAGAATTCCTGTTGTTCAAGTTTACCTTTGTTGACAAGTTAGATAGGTAGATACTTCTTTGATCCGAAAGGAAATTACGGAGTCACAGTAGCATTACAAGTGCACAGATATATCTCAAACATTGCTTGATACCTGTTATTGGAATTTTCAACATACCCCTCATACACTTCAAGATGAACACTTGATCTATCAAACTAATACCATGAGTCCCTTGTGCTTTGTCTGCCTGCACTCTGTCTGGAACCGAAACACTGTGCTCTGTATGGTTTTCATTTTCAATACTGAGATGCTTATGTGTGGAATGATTTGTCTGGATGGCATGGGAAACAAAAGCAATTTACAGTATTCTGTACATATGACAAAAAGAAGCCAACACATGCCTTCATGTTGAAAGGAGCACCGTTTTGACATCTGGTATCGCAAGAGGGGAGGAGGGTTAAATGAAGGAATGCAATAGAAGCAGACACGAGAAAGAGGCAAAGATAAACAATGGAGCGGGAGCACAAGAGGTGGAAAGCCAGAGAGACCTAAAGGACAGAACTTGATTGTGACGGGCGTCCGACTTCCCCATCATTGGCGAACAAGTAAACAGCTTGGTGGCAGCATCGTGTCGTTGTAACAGGGAAGAAAATTGAGAATAATCCTTCAGTTACACCGAACCAATCTTCCGTCCGTGGACTCACTTTACACCGCACGCTGTCGGAGCAGTGCTGCCCGGATAATCAAAGACACGACCCACCCAGCCAACACACTTTTCGTCCCTCTTCCCTCCGGGAGAAGGTTCAGGAGCTTGAAGACTCGTACGGTCAGATTTGGGAACAGCTTCTTTCCAACTGTGATTAGACTGCTGAACGGATCCTGACCCGGATCTGGGCCGTACCCTCCAAATATCCGGACCTGCCTCTCGGTTTTTTTGCACTACCTTACTTCCCATTTTTCTATTTATGATTTATAATTTAAATTTTTAATATTTACTATGGATTTGTAATCCAGGGAGCGGGAAGCGCAGAATCAAATATCGCTGTGATGACTGTACGTTCTAGTATCAATTGTTTGGCGACAATAAAGTATAAAGTATGTATTGCATTGTACTGCTGCTGCAAAGTTAACAAATTTTCAAGACATATGCCGGTGATATTAAACCTGATATGATGATGTCTGCTCTTTGTTTCTGTCGCTCCGCAGACTCTGGAGTTTAGGGGTGATCTCACCGAAACAGACGACATCCCTCCTGGGCTTCACAGCGGGCATGTTTCCCCTTGCCTGAGCATTTCACAGCCGGCGATCGCAGCTTCGGGCTGTTCAGGACTGCGGAAAGGGAGAATTTCGCAGAGGGCGGTGAATCTTTGGATCGTCTGTGAAGGCTCAGAGCGGAGACCCGTCCAATTTCTGCTCCGTGGGAACTGAGGCACCGAGGTAGCAGCATCCATCATCAGAGACCCCCACCACCCAGGCCGTGCTCTCTTCTCGCTGCTGCCATCAGGTAGAAGGTACAGGAGCCTCAGGATTCACACCACCAGGTTCAGGAACAGTTACTACCCCTCAACCATCAGGCTCCTGAACAAAAGGGGATAATTACACTCAACTATTGAGATGTCCCCACAACCAATGATCTCACTTTAAGGACTCTTTATCTCATGTTCTCATTATCTATTGCTATTTATTTATATTTGCATTTGCCCAGTTTGTTGTCTTCTGCACTCTGGTTGATCTTTCACTGATCCTGTTTACAGTTACTATTCTATAGATTTACTGAGTATGCCCGCAGGGAAATGAATGTCAGGGGTGCATATGGTGACGTCTATGTACTTTGATAATTAAATTTTCTTTGAACTTTGAGCCATGATTTTCAATGACTAATAGAGCGGCTCAAAGGGTTGGACGGGTTTCTTCCGGTTCTAATTCTCACTTTCCTTAGAACCTTGGGATGATTCTGTTCCATAAATTGACTACAGACACAGAAACTGAAGTTGCTGCCAACGAGTGTTTGTGGACCCCCCACCAGAACATTGCTGCTTTAAACAGAGCTCCACCCCCTTGGAAAATATTGATGGGTATGTGGATGATCAAAACTGGGCTGGATTTATAACTGAGGGGCAATCTTAAAGGCATCCGTTAGTCTTGCGAGACCATGGATCTACGCCTGGAAAGTCTTCACTCCCCAGGGTGCGGGGTTGTGTGGAAGACCGGCAGTTGCCCATGCCGCAAGTCTCCCCTCTCCACGCCACCGATGTTGTCCAAGGGAAGGGCATTAGGACCCATACAGCTTGGCACCGGTGTCGTCACAGAGCAATGTGTGGTTAAGTGCCTTGCTCAAGGACACAACACGCTGCCTCGGCTGGGGCTCGAACTCACGACCTTCAGGTCGCTAGTCCAATGCCTTAACCACTTGGCCACGTGCCAATCTACTCCTGTAGTATACAACTGATTTGTTATTCTCCACAGGATAGCGAACACTACCCATGGGGGTTGCTGTCACTGGCTGTTTCAGCTTCCGAATCACCTCAGGGCAGAGGAACTGTTTAAGTTTTTTGTTTGCATAGATTTTATTTCCACGAGAGCTGCTCTGGCGGAGGTCTTTAAAATAAGGGCACGATCCAGCTGGTTCAATTTAATATTGGAGGCTGTCTAAGGGGGTTTCGTCTCTTATGTTACTGTGTAGGCTAATTAAAATGGCTTCTTTGTTATGTTAGATGCTGAGAAAGTCCTCCCGCTAGCAGTTTGTTGAATCACATTACTGATAAGAAGATGCTATGAACCAATTGCGATAGTTGTTATGGTTTTGGTGTATTTGAAGATACTGTGTGCGCGGGGTTTTGGGGCAGAAGGTGGGAGAGACAGAGACAGAGGATGGACCAGGTGCTGTGAGTCCGCTAACGGGGTCGGACCCCGAGCAGGGCATTTGGCGAGGAGACGGAGATGGACTCGTGTGGAGCGTCTGATCGACCACCGGTGGTGGTCCCAGGCGGCCGGTCGAGGTGGTCCGAGGGGTCGCAGGGTGAAGAAGAAGGGTCCTGAGCTCCAACTGTTTGTGCACGAAGAGATTGAACTTTGGTAAGTGTGGCGCCTTTTATTTTCCTTTTATATTTTATTCTCTATTAATTATATAGTTCCAGTTATATCTATAAACTATAAATCATTTAATCGTATCTGGTGTATTGTCTGTTATTTGGGCGGGGTGGGGTACATCGCACAGCATCCACACAAACTAATTACCCAGTTTGGCGGGGCCGAGGGCTGTTTCCCTAGACGACAGCGAGCCGAGCGACCCTGAGGCTGGCCGGGGGGGGGCTACATCTGTATTCAGAATACAACCTGAACTTCATACTCTTCGCAAACGACCATGAAACGGAAGGGAAACCCGGAGAATGAATGACAGGAAAAAAACGTCAGAACCCCAAAGCCCCTCCCATGCAGAAACAGCAGCATAAACATCGACTGTCTTCCCCCCCCCCAACTGTTCCAGCAGAAAGCACTAACCTCCCCGTCACCCACCATGGAAGCAACAGCAAAAGCCCCCAAAGAGCGGCCTAGATCTACAGTCCGTCCAAAAGCACCGTTCACCCCAATAAATAGTTCCACATGCCACCAGCTCTCTCTCTCACTAGCAAGGGAGAGAGAGGTATCACTCCTTCCACAGCGAGGTAGGTGGGGGGTGGGGGGAGACGGACAGTTCGCTGTTCCGGTCTGCAGCGTCGTTTTTATTTTGAGTTGCCACTCGAGAATCGGCAGCAAACCCTCACCCGAGGGAGAGACCACCCGAGAACAGGGGCCTCCGACAGCCGCGCCCGCTCTCCCGCGGTGCCGCAGTTGGCGCCGCCGGCGAGAGGTTGGGCCCGCGTGTGAACAGAAGGGTGCCCGAGAAGGGCCAGTGTCATCGGGGGGGGGGATCACGCCCTCCATGCTCGCGGGCTGTTCGTCCCCGCGCCGCGCAGCACCCACGCCAGGGCCGCCAGACTGAAAAAGCAGTTACGTCCCCCCCCCGAGCGGTGAGGCTCCACCCACAAACCCACCCCTCCACACCCCCCACAACCACCACTACTTCATCATTTCCTGTCAGAGTCACCGTATGTACAGACACTCCTGTGCCCAGCGTCACATAGTCATAGTCATACTTTATTGATCCCGGGGGAAATTGGTTTTCATTACAGTTGCACCATAAATAATAAATAGTAATAAAACCATAAATAGTTAAATAGTAATATGTAAATTATGCCAGGAAATAAGTCCAGGACCAGCCTATTGGCTCAGGGTGTCTGACCCTCCAAGGGAGGAGTTGTAAAGTTTGATGGCCACAGGCAGGAATGACTTCCTATGATGCTCTGTGCTGCATCTCGGTGGAATGAGTCTCTGGCTGAATGTACTCCTGTGCCCACCCAGTACATTATGTAGTGGATGGGAGACATTGTCCAAGATGGCATGCAACTTGGACAGCATCCTCTTTTCAGACACCACCGTCAGAGAGTCCAGTTCCATCCCCACAACATCACTGGTCTTATGAATGAGTTTGTTGATTCTGTTGGTGTCTGCTACCCTCAGCCTGCTGCCCCAGCACACAACAGCAAACATGATAGCACTGGCCACCACAGACTCGTAGAACATCCTCAGCATCGTCCGGCAGATGTTAAAGGACCTCAGTCTCTTCAGGAAATGGAAACAGCTCTGACCCTTCTTGTAGACAGCCTCAGTGTTCTTTGACCAGTCCAGTTTACTGTCAATTCGTATCTCCAGGTATTTGTAATCGTCCACCATGTCCACACTGACCCCCTGGATGGAAACAGGGGTCACCGGTACCTTAGCTCTCGTCAGGTCTACCACCAGCTCCTTAGTCTTTTTCACATTAAGCTGCAGAAAATTCTGCTCACACCATGTGCCAAAGTTTCCTACCGTAGCCCTGTACTCAGCCTCATCTCCCTTGCTGATGCATCCAACTATGGCAAAGTCATCCGAAAACTTCTGAAGATGACAAGACTCTGTGCAGTAGTTGAAGTACAATCTATCTATTTATATAAGCTATCTTATGTTTTTCTTCTCTGTGGATTGTCACCTTGTCGTGGTGGAGAAGCTTGTGTGGTCCTGGGATCCCGAGAGCGATGCTGTCTGGAGCTATGCTCCTGGTAGGGTCACCCATGGCGGTGAGGTCGAGGGTGAGGTCCCTGACAAAGAACAATCCAGCCAAGACCTCAACGGTGGGACAGGCGGACGAAGTCACTTCGAACTCAACGGCTGTGAAGGCGGATGAAGGCTGCAACAAATCCATCAGCTCCAGTCGTTGTGGTTTCCATGCCATTGGGATCAGTTGGCTGATTTGTGAAGTACTGTGTGCTTCTTGGAGTGCAACATCAAGTACACGTTAAACAAATACACGCACAGGCGTCTTCACTCCGTACGGAACGAAGACCATCATCCTCGACCTCGAGGGATAGCCACGACGACGACGACTTACGTTTTTATATTTATTGTGTTTATTATTGTTATGCTCTTTATCTTACCGTGTTTTTTTTTTCCTCGTGCTGTGCCTGATCCAGAGCAACAATGGTTTTGTTCTCCTTTACACTTGTGTGCTGGGGATGACGTCAAACCATCTTGAATCTGCGGGGAGGGGGGAACGCGTGTGCGCCGTCTCTTGTCCCCCCCCCCGAGTGAAGGCCTCTCCCTCCCGCGCTGCTTTTGGAGGATGATTCCGAAGTTCCGGGTCTACAACTTAACGGACCTGGCGGTAGCTCCTGCTGGATGCTTGAAATTCCCAGACAAGGGAAAAATCTGCAGACGCTGGAAATCCAGAGCAACACAAGGTGCTGGAGGAACTCGGCAGGCCGGGCAGCCAGGCAGGAGGACGGCTGGCGTTTTGGGCCGCGGCCCTTCATCGCGACTGGGGAGAGAAAAGAAAAGACGCGGAATCTGAGTAAGAAGCTGCAGGAAGAAGTGCAAGGTGGCGGGTGACGCCGGGTGAAGGTGTTACGTACCCCGTGACTGGGTTGCCAAACCAGCAGAAATGGATCACTCGGTTGGAGGCTGGATTACTAGAACTAAGAAAGTTTTATTAAAGAAACAAGCAACACAGTACTCTAATCAAAAGGATAATGAATGCAACAGTTCAGCAATGATAAACATACATGTACACAGAATTAAGATAACAGGATTAATCAAGCTCTATCGTTGTCTAGGGGTAAATGACCAGTTTCAAAGTGACACAAGGTCCAGTTCAATTTAGTTCAGTTCGCAGTAATCGTTGCCATGGTGATGGACAGTGAGGGGGAGAGGAGAGAGAGCAAAACGAATGAATATTCAACACAGCTTCCACACACAGACCTTCGCAGTCAGCTGTCGGGCGAGTCCTTTTGTGATGTCATCTGAGGTCACCGACCGTGACCCCTCCGTTTCCCGATACGATCGTTTCCCTGCGCTGAACCTGGCACCCAGGCAAGGGTGGACACACACCGGGTTCCCGCCGATCGTGCCTTTCCACCCTGTGCGTTTATGGCTTGATCCCGCGATCAGCCGTCCAAGAGCTTCCCACCGACTTGTGAGAGACGCACCGCTTCCAGGGTCTCGTTACCTCGGGTGTCGTGTGTGTTGCCTTAGCGAACCTGTCCCTTTTTATCCCCCTGCTGGGGTATTGCCTGTCCATCACTTCAAACTGTTCAGGGTTCAAAGGGGGAGCCGCTCTAGACAGCTCTCTCTCCCGTCCCTTCATTACACATCTCCAAATGCTGCTCCATTGTCTTCCTTATCTCTCTCTCTCCCGAAGACAGGTGGCAGACCAACTGCTGATCACACAGGACAGCTAACATCTATGTGTATTCTTGTCACAAAGTGAAGAGCTGGGAAGTCGATGGGTGAAAGAGCAACAGAGCAGGAGATGGGGGAATCTGGTGGGAGAGGACAGAAGGCCGTGGAAAAAGGGAAGGGAGGTGGGGCACCAGAGGGAGGGGATGGGCAGGCTAGGGGATAAGGTAAGCAAGGGAAAATGGGAATGGGGAATGGTGAAGGGGCGGGGGGGAAATCAATGTTCCTGCCATCAGGTTTGGAGGCTACCCAGACAGAATCCAGCTCCTCCAACCTGAGCGTGGCCTCATCGTGGCAGCAGAGGAGGCCGTGGACCGACGCGTCCGAATGGGAATGGGAAGTAGAACTGAAGTGGGTGGCCCCTCCGGAAAATCCCGCCTTGCGTGGTGGACGGAGGTGCTCGACGAAGCAGTTTTCCAACCTGCGTCGGGTCTCACCGGTACCAAGGAGGCCACACCAGGAGCACCGGAGGCGGGCTCGCAGGTGAAGGGTTGCCTCGCCTGGAAGCACCCTTTCCAGGTGAGGCGACACTCCTCCTGCGAGCCTGTTGGGGTCACCTGCTGCATCCCATTCCCACTCCGACATGCTCCTTTCTTCCCTGGTCTTCTGTCCTCTCCTATCAGCCCTTTATCTCCTTTCTCTAATCAACTTCCCAGCTACTTGCTTTCACTTCTGAGGAAGATCAAAGATAGATAGATAAATATACTTTATTGATCCCGAGGGAAACCGGGTTTTGTTACAGCCGCACCAACCAAGAATAGAGCGTAAATATAGCAATACAAAAACCACAAACAATCAAACAGCAAAATGCAAACTATGCTAGATGGAAATAAGTCCAGGACCAGTCTATTGGCTCAGGGTGTCTGACCCTTCACGGGAGGAGCTGCACGTTCGATGGCCACAGGCAGGAACAACCTCCCGTGCCGCCCAGTGTTGTATCTCGGTGGAATATGGCTGAAGTCCAACAGTAAAAAGTTCAATATCCGGGCTACAAACACGTTCCTCAATCGTAATATGACCTGGATTGCACCATCTGTTGTTAACCAGAACAGTAAGCACCCAACTCCTTTACACTTACCGCTCTCAGTGCACTTCCGGTCAGCCCGAACGGTCTGGCAGCCGTCCATGGAAAAGTTTCGATCGGGGATGTCCTCGTGCAGCCCCGTTTCCAGTAAAACACGTAACACTGCATTCCCGAAAGGTTCTCGGACAATCTGTGAAAACAGAGGAGGCTGCAGAAGCTGGAATCCGGAGCCATAAACAATCTGCCGGGACGTCCTGATGCAAAGCTTCAGCTAAAAAAAAAAAGAAATCTTGCTGTGGAACCTACTGAGTTGTTGCTCAAACTAATCTGACAAATATCAGTTTGTCATCCAGATCATTAATGTAGGTGACAATGTGGTTGACTGCATTAGCAAACTTGCAGATGACACCAAGATCAGGGTTGTGGTGGACAGCGAGGAAGACCATCAGAGCTCGCAGCGGGATCTGGACCAGCTGGAAAGATGGGCTGAAAAATGCATGGAGGGCAGGAGATGGGATGTTATGTTGAAGTTGCATAAGATGTTGGTGAGGCCGAATCTGGGGAATCATGGTCTCCTATCTCCAGGAAAGATGTAAACAAGGTTGAAAGAGTGCAAAGAAAAAAGGTTAGGACTTTATTCCTTGGAACACAATAGAGTGAGGGGAGAATTGATAGAGATATACAAAATTATGAGGGGTATAGATAGAGTAGATCCAAGTCGGCTTTTCCCACTGTGTACAGTTTTGGTCTCCAAATTTGAGGAAGGACATTCTAGCTATTGAGGGAGTGCAGCGTAGGTTCACGAGGTTAATTCCCGGGATGGCGGGGCTGTCAGATGTTGAAAGATTGGAGCGACTGGGCTTGTATACACTGGAATTTAGAAGGACGAGAGGGGATCTGATTGAAACATATAAGATTATCAAGGGATTGGACACGCTAGAGGCAGGAAACGTGTTCCCGATGTTGGGGGAGTCCAGAACCAGAGGCCACAGTTTAAGAATAAGGGGTAGACCATTTAGAACGGAGTTGAGGAAAAACTTTTTCACACAGAGGGTTGTGGTTCTGTGGAATGCTCTGCCTCAGAAGGCAGTGGAGGCCAATTCTCTGGATTCTTTCAAAAAATAGTTAGGTAGAGCTCTTCAAGATAGCGGAGTGAAGGGATACGGGGAGAAGGCAGGA
This sequence comes from Mobula hypostoma, assembly GCF_963921235.1. Lineage (NCBI taxonomy): Eukaryota > Metazoa > Chordata > Chondrichthyes > Myliobatiformes > Myliobatidae > Mobula > Mobula hypostoma. Next base: position 11,617,085 of record NC_086126.1, on the reverse strand, counting down.
AAATGGTACTGATTGTGGGTGATCAGCCATGATCACAGTGAATGGTGGTGCTGGCTCGAAGGGCTGAATGGCCTACTCCTGCACCTATTGTCTGAGGTTGGAAGGGACTACATCTGGAGGTCATGGGTTAAGAGTTTAAAGGTGAAAAGTTTAAAGGAATATGAGGGAAAACTTCTATCAAAATATTGATTGTTGGTCTTCTGCAACAATCAGATGAGAAGTTACACGCAGGTTGAGCAGAAGGAATAGGGACTGGTTTCTACTTTGGTGCCACGTTTTTACATATCTAAGCACAAGTTAAAAGAGATAAGCTGTTTCTATTTGGGACTGCTGATAGCCACATTACATAGTAATAGGGAGCCACCTTTCTAATTGATAAGCGACCCAATTTAATTAGGGAGTCGCTCTGTTTTGATTAATCTTGCCTGCCTTTCCCGTATCGCAGAGGCTCCGCCATGTACCTTTGATGGGCAGCGCCACGGACCAATAGTAATTCACCACGGATGATTGACGTACTCACTGTCCAGTCATCGATGGAAACTGTGCCCCCCGCCGCCCTCATTATTAAAAAGGTGAAAATCAGCACTGACGGGAAAAAAGACGCCTCGGCTCGCTCACTCAAGGGACGTGAAAACAGTCTCCCGCAGGTACGGTTCTTAATTTCGTTCTCGCGGCGCTGGGATTATAAGAACCGTCGCTCTCAGTCGGAGTGACAGCACCTAAACAAATAGAAAAACGGAAGCAAAGTGATTGACAGGAAACTTAACCAATGGTCCGCGTGTCGTTAAGAAAGTCCAAAGAGGCGGGGCTTAGAAGAATAGTAATAAATTTAAAATAACATTTGTAAATAAGAAGTGTTAAAGTGGTAACATCTAACTATTACACATCCGATAAATTAAATACGATTTAAAAAATATATATAATTTTAATTTCAGGTCGTGATCTCACGTTGACGTCGCCGTGAAGCGATAGCTCGCGCTCCGGCTGCTTCGCCCTCTGACCGACGTGGCGTCGGGCCAATAACGACGACCGCTTTCCTAACGGACGTGGATGCTGCCCAATAACCGACGCAAGGCCCGCCCCGGGTAGCAGCCCGGGCCAATCAGAGTGGTCCATTGGGGGCGGGACAGTCTGATCGGCCGTTGTGTATGGGAGGGGGGAGTGAAGGGGGGGCGGTGGGAAATATGGGGGCCTGGAGTCGCTGAGGAGGAGAGAGGCCGCCGCGGCGACGACGAAGACAGCCGCGGGAGCGGGCCGGCTGGGAGGATGGGCTCGCAGGTGCTGCAGATCCTCCGCCAGGGAGTCTGGGCCTCGCTGACGGGCGGCTGGTACTTCGACCCGCACCAGAGCAAGTTCTCCAACTGCTTCCACCTCTACGTCTGGCTCTTCCTGCTCTGCCTGCCCTTCCTGCTCTTCATGGTGAGTGCCCGGTCAAGGTGCGCCTTGGAGCGGGGCGAGGAGGTCCAGGGCTCCCGGGCTGGGAGGCTGGCGTGACTTGGGTGGGAGGATGACCTGGGGAGAGGGGGTCTGCGATCGCTGGGAGGTCCTGGAGCCAGGTCAGGAGATATCCCGGGCTTTAGGAGATCTTTGTGTGTGCTGGCTGGGGCGAGAGGGAGAAGGAGATAGACAGATAGAGAGAGAGAGAAGGAGGTAGATAGGAGTGCTCAGTCTTCAGTCAAGGGTACTGGTCACCTGAGTTGTCCAGGCATGTGAAATCCTCCGGATGGGATCAGTGTCAGGTCCTGGTACTTGTCATCAAGGGGAGTCCAGGGCACATGTGGACTTCTGAGGGGTCATTTTGGGCTGCGATGGAGGGTCTCCCTGCCCTCGTTCTCTCCCCCACCTCTGTCCAATTTTAATGTCTGGGTGGCGTTCTTCAGAAGCGTCCCCACATTCTCTGTGGGTCTTGGATCTCCCCATCCTCAGCCCCAGGTTTCGAAAGCTTCCTCTGGGTCCCCCCCCCCACCCCACCCCACCGTCCTGTCCCATCGAGTGGAAATGGAGATGGTGCAGGAAGATGAACAGGAGAGAAACTCTGAAGGTTTTAGGGAAACAAAAATAGATTATGACCATTGTGCTTGGGATATATCTACAACAGGACCACAAGCTTGTCACTGGGTTTGGAGGCTAGCGTTCCTCAATGACCCGGAGAGCTATGCTATGCTGGTTGGCGTCAGGGCTTTGTGCTTTGGCTCTTGGTAGGGTCACCCGTGCCAAACAGGTCAAAGGGTAGAGGCCAGACTAAGAGTGGTTCTCTGGGTTCGGGGCTGACAACCCTGACTGGTCAAACAAAATTGTTACGGAAACAGCAGTGAAGAATCCTTCTACGTCTGAGTGTGACGGTATTCCTGAGTCTCCACCCGGGACTTGCGTGACTGACAGTCGTGAAAACTGGGAGGGAGCTACTGACATGATGAAGGAAGCTCTGAACACCACCAAAGATCAGAGGGCCTTCATTGCTGCCCGAAATGCCGGCAGCAAAAATATTTTTGTAACTTGGGAAAGTCAGAAGACCCATAGTTCCCATATTTGAGGGAAATGCACCTGTTTGGCACACCACAGCCTGTAATTGTAGTCACAAACTTTTTTTGCTGATGAGCTGTGCAGCAGAATAAAATATTTTCTATTCCACTTTGGATGGCTTCTGCCCGCGTAGGAGGTGGGACGGTCCCCTGTCCAATTTATCCAGTCCTGTTATTATTCAACTTGCATCTCCTGCATGAGCTGTTGTGATTCAGGGGATTTTCTGATTCAGAATCGGGTTTATTATCACTGGCATGCGCCGTGAAATCTGTTGTTTTGGGGTTGCAGTGCATAAAATTATAACTTGCCATAATATATAAATCGTCATCATCATTGTGCACTGTGTCATGTGACATCATCATTATGTGACGTGGGCGATCATGATCTTTCCATGACCATGATTGTTCTTGGCAAACTTTTCTACACAAGCGGTCCACCATTGCCGTCTTCTGGGCAGTGCCTTCTGAGAGACCCCTGGCCATTATCAATACTCTTCAGAGATCTTCTGCCTGGTTTCAGTGGTCAGGTTCCGGAGGATTGGAGGGTTGCGGATGTTGTTCCCTTATTCAAGAGAGGGAGTCGGGATAGCCCCGGAAATTATAGACCAGTGAGTCTTACTTCAGTGGTTGATAAGTTGATGGAGAAGATCCTGAGAGGCAAGATTTATGAATGTTTGGAGAAGCATAATATGATTAAGAATAGTCAGCATGGCTTTGTCAAAGGCAGGTCGTGCCTTATGAGCCTGATTGAATTTTTTGAGGATGTGACTAAACACATTGATGAAGGTAGAGCTGTAGATGTAGTGTATATGGATTTCAGCAAGGCATTTGATAAGTACCCCATGCAAGGCTTATTGAGAAAGTAAGGAGGCATGGGATCCAAGGGGACCTTGCTTTGTGGATCCAGAACTGGCTTGCCTACAGAAGGCAAAGAGCGGTTGTAGACGGATCATATTTTGCATGGAGGCCGGTGACCAGTGGTGTGCCTCAGGGATCTGTTCTGGAACCCCTTCTCTTTGTGATTTTTATAAATGACCTGGATGAGGAAGTGGAGGTATGGGTTAGTAAATTTGCTGATGACACAAAGGTTGGGGGTGTTGTGGATAGTGTGGAGGGCTGTCAGAGGTTACAGCGGGACATTAATAGGATGCAAAACTGGGCTGAGAAGTGGCAGATGGAGTTCAACCCAAATAAGTGTGAAGTGGTTCATTTTGGTAGATCAAATATGATGGCAGAATATTGTATTAATGGCAAGTCTCTTGGCAGTGTGGAGGATCAGGGGGATCTTGGGGTCCAAGTCCATAGGACACTCAAAGCTGCTACACAGGTTGGCTCTGTGGTTAAGAAGGCATACGGTGTATTGTCCTTCATCAACCATGGGATTGAGTTTAAGAGCTGAGAGGTAATGTTGCAACTATATGGGACCCTGGTCAAACCCCACTTGGAGAACTGTGCTCAATTCTGGTTGCCTCACTACAGGAAGGATTTGGAAACCATAGAAAGGGTGTAGAGGAGATTTACAAGGATGTTGCCTGGATTGGGGAGCGTGCCTTATGAGAATAGGTTGAGTGAACTCGGCCTTTTCTCCTTTAGAGCGACAGAGGATGAGAGGTGACCTGATAGAGGTGTATAAGATAATGAGAGGCATTGATCGCGTGGATAGTCAGAGGCTTTTCCCAGGGCTGAAATGGCTAGCACGAGAGGGCACAGTTTTAAGGTGCTTGGAAGTAGGTACAAGGGGGATGTCAGGGGTAAGTTTTTTACTCAGAGTGGTGAGTGCGTGGAATGGGCTGCCGGCGACGGTGGTGGAGGTGGAAACGATAGGGTCTTTTAAGAGACTCCTGGATGGATACATGGAGCTTAGAAAAATAGAGGGCTATGGGCAACCCTGGGTAGTTCTAAGATAAGGACATATTCAGCACAGCTTTGTGGGCCGAAGGGCCTGTACTGTGCTGTAGGTTTTCTATGTTTCTAACCAGGACTTATGATATGCACCAGATGCTCATATGACCTTCCATCACTTGCCCCCACAGCTTCACGTGACCCAAAGCGTGTACTACACCTCGCCCAAGGGCGACCTGCAGGCTAGCGGAGGGAAGGAGCACCTCACACCTCCCCTGGTAGAGACGCATCTCTACCCCGCCAACAAAAAGTTTAAGTAGAGCAAAAATAGTGAGGTGCAGTAAGTTCTCCCACACATCTTGGGCACGTATGTTTATAGCAAGGGTGCCAAAGACTTCTGCGCACAGTCCTGTATTCCCCAACGTGGAGCGGAGAGTGAGAGAGCATAGAAATCTACTGCACCTTACAGGCCCTTCGGCCCACAATGTTGTACCGACCACGTAACCCACTCTAGAAACTGCCCAGAATTCCCCTAGTACACAGCCCTCCATTTTGCTAAGCTCCGCGTACCTATCTAAGAGTCTCTTAAAAGACCCTGTTGTATCCACCTCCACCACCGTCACTGGCAGTGCATTCCACGCGCCCCAGCTGGCAGGAACAAAGGATGTCGGGCACAGGGAGGGTGGAGCACGGCGGGAGGAGTGCCATGGGCAAGGTATGATGTGGGTGCAGACACACCCAGCCCTGAGACACCAGGCAAGGTCATTTGATTCCAAACAACTGGTTTATTGATCATTGCAGACTGTCTCTCCGGTGCTTCCCGCTCCCTCCCCTCTCCCTTCCCCTTTTCCCAACCATGATTCCCCTCTCCCTGCCCCCTTCCCACTCTCAGTCCACAGTAGAAACCCACAGGAGAGTCAGGCTACGTCCACACTATGGCCGGATAAATTTGAAAGTGAAGCTTTTTCTCTTCGTTTTGACCCTCTGCCCACACTAAAATGGCATTTTCATCCCCCGAAAATGGAGATTTTCAGAAACGGTCTCCAGAGTGAATAAATCTGAAAACGCCTAATATCCGTTGCAGTGTGTACGGGGTAACCGGAGATTTTTAAAACCGCTGTCATGACGTGCCGGAACAAATGGCGGCAGCCGGGCATTTCATTGTTTTCTTATTATTACTTCATTGTCACCAAACGATTGTTACTAGAGCGTACAATCATCACAGCGATATTTGATTCTGCGCTTCGCAGAACCTAACAATTTCAGAACAGACGGCAACGAGACTGAAACCAGAAGAGTTAGAAATGTACTCACCAGATACTTTGACCCATAGCTTACTGAATAAATAAGTATACTCACTTTGCCCTGTTTTCTGTCCTTGCTTGTATGAAGGTGGTTTACCTACTTATGCAAGTACTTCTTTGACAATAGATGTGTGACATTGTATGGAAATACAAGATAACACTGATGCAGGCATGTTTTATACATTTAACAAGGTGCTTTATTAATGCAACAGAGTTAGTCAGTTTTTCAATGTCTGTCGTCAGCTGGGTCATACTGTCCGTGAACTCCCTGTCGGTTGCCTCCATACGCTCCAGTATTTGTTTTTTTTAAATTTAAGTCCTCCTGCGCGAGAGCCAAGAGCAATTCCTTTTAAGTTTTTCTACTCTGTAACTGGACAAACGCGCACTAAGTATATCGTTTCCTCTTCGCTTGTTTTCTGTGTGTCCTGCGCGTGCCCAGTAGAGGAGATTCACCCAAATATCCGTGTTAGCGTGGACAGAGATATTTTAAAAAACGCTTGGTGTGTACGCCTGTCGTTTTTACTCGAAACCGGCGTTTTCAAAATTATCCGGCATAGTGATGTCGTAGCCTCAGGTTTATCATCGCTCACATATGTCGTGAAATGTGTTTGTTTTTTGTTTGCGGCAGCAGTATAATGCGATGCATGTATTGTTAACAGTCTTTGGCACCTTAGCTATATATATTTGTGCCTAAGACCTTTGCCCAGTACTGTCTTATTCATGGATTGGGTTATTGTCCACTTAGTATTGTGAGGATCCCTCCCATCCATCCAGCATCATCTTTGACTTTCTACCATCAGGCAGGAGACTCCGATGCGCAAAGACAATAACGGTCAGGATGGGGAACAGTTTCTTCCCTCAGGCCGTCAGGCTTCTGAACTCCCTGCCGCATCGCATTCGAAGTGTCACCGGTTAATCTGTTCAGTACCTGACAGTATTTAATTTATGCACTTTGTTTATCTATGTGTAATTCATTTGGAAATCTTTTTCCCTTCCTTCCCGAGGTTATTGTGTGTGCTACCGTGCTTTACACCCTGGTCCGAGAAACGTCTCGTATGACGGTGTATGTGTATATAGTTAAATGACAATAAACTGGACTTGGTGGAGGGGAAGAATCTGTCCTTGAAACATTGACTGTGTGTCGTTGTGCTCCTGTGCCTCTGTGCGGGAAGGTGTATGATCGAATCATGCTGCTTGTTGGCGGATTTTAATGTTTTTATTTTTATTCCTTGTTTCTCTGCAACCCCGCTGCTTGCCTTCAATCCTCGTATCTGCCCGTCTGACTCCTGGATGTGCCCTCCATCCTCCCCTGGAGAGCAAGCCAGACTGTTTGCAACCTCGGTGTCACGTATGACCCCACGGTGAACCTTCTCCATGACCTTCCTCAGCCTTACGGTGCACTGCGGTCTCTGCACCCTTCCACTTCCAGTCTCTGACACACTCCCTCCCCTCACCATTTTCACCGCTTGTCATGTCGTCAACTGTCTGGATTTGGAATTCTGCAATTCCCACCCCCACCTTTAGATACAGAATCAGATTTATTACAATGGACAATAGGTGCAGGAGTAGGCCATTCGGCCCTTTGAGCCAGCACCACCATTCACTGTGATCATGGCTGATCATCCACAATCAGTACCCCGTTCCTGCCTTCTCCCCATATCCCTTAATGCCGCTATCATTAAGAGCTCTATCTAACTCTTCTTTGAAAGCATCCAGAGAATTGGCCTCCACTGCCTTCTGAGGCAGAGCATTCCACAGAACCACAACCCTCTGTGTGAAAAAGTTTTTCCTCAACTCCGTTCTAAATGGCCTACCCCTTATTCTTAAACTGTGGCCTCTGGTTCTGGACTCCCCCAACGTCGGGAACGTGTTTCTTGCCTCTAGCGTATCCAATCCCTTAATAATCTTATATGTTTCAATCAGATCCCCTCTCATCCTTTTAAATTCCAGTGTATACAAGCCCAGTCGCTCCAATCTTTCAACATATGACAGTCCCGCCATCCCGGGAATTACCACCGACATATGTTGTGAAATTTGTTGTTTTGCGGCAGCAATACATTGTTCAAAGTAAACTTATTATCAAAATCCGTATATGTCACCATACACAATCCTGTGGTTCATTTTCCTGCGGGCATACTCAGTAAATCTATAGAATAGTAACCATAAACAGGATCAACGAAAGATCAACCAGAGTGCAGAAGACAACAAACCGTGCAAATTCAAATATAAATAAATAGCAATAAATAATGAGAACATGAGATAAAGAGACCTTAAAGTGAGATCATTGGTTGTGGGAACATCTCAATGGATGGGCAACTGTGTGTAGTTACCCCCTTTTGTTCGGGAGCCTGATGGTTGAGGGGTAGTGACTGTTCCTGAACCTGGTGGTGCGAGTCCTGAGGCTCCTGTACCTTCTACCTGATGGCAGCAGCGAGAAGAGAGCACGGCCTGGGTGGTGGGGGTCTGCTTTCCTACGACAGCGTTTCATGTAGATGCGCTCAATGGTTGAGCAAACTGTGCAAATGCAGACATAAATAAATAGCAATAAATGACAAGACTATGAGATAAGCAGTCCTTTAAAATGAGATCATATGAAAAATATATTGTAAATTATATTAAGATGTGTGGGACAAAAATACTGAGGTAGTGCTCACAGGGTCATTGTCTGTTCAGAAATCTGATGGTGGCGGGACTGCGTGTCCTGTTTGTGTGCGCGTGGCTCCTGTGCCTCCTCTCTGATATTAGTAATGAGGAGTGGGCACGTCCAGGGTTGCCCCTGGCGTTGGGGCATCTGCACCGGGTTCTAAGGCGAGTGGTCCCGGGTTCGACGCCGGCCGGCTCCTCGCGCGCTTTCCACCCGTGCTGGGTCGAGCGTCGAGCTAGCAACTCGGCCCCGTTTTAAAAAAAAACGGCAGTGTTACCGCCCGATGCGCCACAAGGTGCGGAGAGGAGCTCTAAATGTCCGGGGCGGTGGGAATCCTACGTGCTGGGCGCTGCTTTTATGAGGCATTGTCTTTTGACTGTGGTGAGGCTGGTGCCCGTGATGGAGCTGGCTGAACTTACAACTCTCTGCGGCTTTTTATTCCCCGATCCTGGGCAGTGGTGCCTCCAAACCGAGTGATGATGCAACCAGTTAGAATGCCCTCCATCTGCAGGAACCTGCTAAACTCCTGAAATACAGCTGCTGACATCTTTGTAGCTGCGTCGATGTGCTGGGCCCAGAGTCGACCTTCAGAGATATGGGCTCCTGAGGACTGGGAAGCAGCTCGCCCACCCCACTGCTGACCTCCCCGGCGTGTTTCCGACACTTTCCCCTCCCGGAAGTCCACAGTGGTTCAGAAGCACTGAGGCTTTCAGGGAGCAAGCTCGTGAAACCAACCTCCCTTTTTGCTCGCTGTCTCCTTGTGTAAATGGCTGTCAGACATTGGCTTGATCCAGAGGAGGTTCCTGAGAATGATCCCAGCAATGAAGGGGTTAATGTTAACCCTTTCATTGCTGGGATCGATGTGTGAAGAGTGTTTGATGGCTCTGGGCCTGTACCCGCTGATGTTTAGAAGAATGGTGGGGGCCGGTATCTCATTGAAACCTATCGAATATGGAAAGGGCTAGATAGAGTGGATGTGGAGGGAATGTTTTCTGTAGTGGGGCAGTCTAGGACCAGAGGGCACAGCCTCAGAAAAGAGAGGCTCCCCTTTAGAACAGAGATGAGGAGAAATTTCTTTAACCAGGGGGAGGTGAATCTGTGGAATTCATTGCCACAGATGACTGTGGAGGCCAATTCATTTGGATATATTTAAAGCAGAGGTTGCTAGGTTTCTGATTAGTCCGGGGTATCAAAGATTACGGGGAGACGGCAGGAGAATGGGGTTGAGGGGATATTAAATCAGCCTTGATGGAATGGTGGGGCAGACTCTGGGCTGAATGGCTTAATTCTGTCCCTATGTGTTATGGTCTGATAGTGTATATTTTGAGGAGCCTGGGGCCAGTGTTAAAGATGCAGTATACTGTAAACGTAAGTAGTTGATAACAGATAGCCCTCAGGAAATCGTGGAGTAGAAGGGTTGTGCTGGGAAGACTTTGAGATTGACAAGCAGGGCTTGGTTTTGGGAAGTATGCAGAGAGACACAGGACTTCAAGCCTGTTCACAGAGCCCCTCTGGTCCAAGATATTTGCAGGTTAAGAGATCTTGATAGAGTGGATGCTTCCCCTGGCTAGGGAGTTGAGAACCAGGGGTCACACCTGCAAGCCAAGTCAAGTCTGTTGTCATTTAACTATATAGATGTATGCCATCAAACGAGACAACGTTTCTCCGGACCAGGGTGTAAGGTACAGTTGTACACATAATGCACAATAACTTAGATTAGATTAGATTCAACTTTATTGTCATTGTGCCGAGTACAGATACAAAGCCAATGAAATACATTTAGCATCTGACCAGAAATGCAAAGAATAGTGTTATTTACAAAATAACTGTGAATAAATAAAGTGCTACAGCACACAAATATAAAAGTACTGAGACAGTACAATACGGGTGCAATACTGCTTAGCGCTGTGATGAGAGGTTCAGCAGGGTCACAGCCTCAGGGACGAAGCTCGTCCTGTGCCTGCTGGTGCGGGAGCGGAGGCTCCTGTAGGGCCTACCGGGTGGGAGGAGAGTAAAAAGTCCATGGTTAGGGTGAGATGCATCCCTGATAATGCTTTTCGCCCTGCCCGGGCAGCGTTTATGGTAATGTTCTCAATGGTGGGCAATTGGGTGCCGATAATCCGCTGGGCAGTTTTCACCACACGCTGGAGTGCTTTGCGGTCCGATACGGGACAATTGCCAGACCACACTGAGATGCAGTTGGTGAGTATGCTCTCAATGGTACAGCGGTAAAAGTCCGTCAGTATCCTGGGACAGAGGTGAGCTTTCTTCATGCTCCGCAGGAAATAAAGGCACTATTGCGTCTTTTTGATCAGCAAGGAGGAGTTCAGGGACCAGGTGAGATCCTCAGAAATGTGAACACCAAGGAATTTGAAGCTTGATACACGCTCCACTACAGTTCCGTTGATGTAGATGGGGACGTGAGTGTGGCTCCTAGCATGCCTGAAGTCCACAATGATCTCGTTGGTCTTCTGGGTGTTCAGGGCCAGGTTGTTGTCGGCACACCACGCGGCCAGGTGCTGGACCTCGTCCATGTAGGCCGTCTCGTCATCCCCACTGATCAGGCCCACCACCGTGGTGTCGTTGGCGAACTTGATTATGGAGTTAGAACCATGTACGGGAACGCAGTCGCAGGTGAAAAGGGAGTACAGAAGGGGGCTCAGCACACAGCCTTGAGGCACGCCGGTGTTCAGGGTGAGAGTGGAGGAGGAGAGGTTGTCTAGTTGGGATCTGTTAGTCAGAAAGTCCAAGGTCCAATTGCAGAGGGATGAGCTGATACCGAGCTGGCGAAGTTTGGTGATCAGCTTGGAGGAGATCTCAGTACTGAATGCTGAACTAAAGTCAATGAATGGCATTCTGACGTAAGAGTTGGGGCTGTCCAGGTGGGTCAGGGCAGAGTGAAGTGCCGTGGAGATGGCATCCCCTGTTAACCTGTTGGTGCGATAGGCAAATTGATGGGGGTCCAGGGTAGTGGGCAGACAGGATTTCAGATGCGATAGGAAAGTAAGGATGAAACCTAGAGATGGATTACACGTAAATAAACAAACTAAAGTGCATAAATTAAACATTGTCAGGTACAGAACAGTGACACTTTGAATGCGATGCGGCAGGGAGTTCAGAAGCCTGACGGCCTGAGGGAAGAAACTGTTTCCCATCCTGACTGCTCTTGTCTTTACGCATCGGAGTCTCCTGCCTGATGGTAGAAAGTCAAAGAAGATGCTGGATGGATTGGGGGCGGGGGGGGGGGATCCTTGATAATACTGAGGGCCCTGCGTATGGTAAATGTCCCCGATGGATGGTAGGGAGACCCCTATGATCCTCTCGGCCGCTTTCAGTCCTTTTCAAGTAAGGGGGTCAGCTATTCCAAATTAAGGTGAGAAATTTCCTTTCTTGGAGGGCAGCAAATTGTTGGGATTTTCTACCTCAATGGCCCGTGGAGACATGGCCATGCTATTCCATTCAAAAAAGAGGTCGATAGATTTTTGGAGAGGTGCGTGGAGGAGAAGGGCTGGGAGGGTTACGGGCAGAATGTGGGCTACACTCTCCTATGCAGCTTAGCGATCTTTTTTATCCCCAGTTTTTCTGCAAGGCCTGTCAGATCAAAATCTGGTTTTGTATCACTGACCTAAGTCGTGGAATTTGTTGTTGTACGGCAGCAGTGTATTGTTTGAAAGTAAATTTTATTATCAGAGTACATATACAACCCTGAGATTCATTTCCCTGCAGGCACACTCAGTAAATCTTTCGGCTAGTAACTATAACTGAATCAATGAAAGATCAATCGGAGTGCAGAAGACAGCAAACTATGCAAATGTAAATATAAATAGCAATAAATAACGAGAACATGAGATAAAGAGTCCTTAAAGTAAGGTCGTTGATTGTGAACATCTCAATAGATGAGCGTAGTAATCCCCTTTTGTTCAAGAGCCTGATGGTTAAGGGGTGGTAACTATTCCTGAACCTGGTGGTGCGAGTCCTGAGGCTCTTGGCCCTTCTACCTGATGGCAGCAGTGAAAAGAGAGCACGGCCTGGGTGGTGGGGGTCTCTGATGATGGATGCTGCTTTCCCACAACAGCGTTTCATGTAGATGTGCTCAATGGTTGGGAGGGCTTTACCCGTGACGTACTGTGTGGAATCCACTGCCTTTTGTGAGATTTTCCGTTCAAAGGAACTGACGTTTTCATAGCAGGCCATGATGCAGCCAGTCAATATACTCTCCACTACACATCTGTAGAAATTTGTCGAAGTTTTTGATGTTGTGTCAAATCTCCGCAGCCTCCTGAGGAAGTAGAAGCACGGCTGTGCTGTCTTCGCAATTGCACTCGTGTGTTGCGTCCAAGACAGATCCTCTGAAATGGTAACACCAAGGAGTTTAAAGTTGCCGATCCTCCGATGAGGACTGGCCTATGGACCTCTGGTTTCCCTCTCCAGAAGTTCTCAATCATGTATTAGCATTGCAAAACATAATGATGACTAACATGGTAACTTACAATAAGTATATATCAAATTAAATTAACCAAGTAGTGCAAAAATTGAGCAAAAGAAAATAGTCGACGTAGGTTCGTTGAAATGGAAGATGTAAGTTCCCAAGGATCGATTGAGGTGAGTGTCAATTTTGTACCGGAACAGTGTACCTGGACTGTGTACCCTGTCATTCGTAGAACTTTCGAGGTCGGAATGAGTGGTGTCCAGCGATGGTCACCTGAAATGTGCGTCGGCTTGCTCAGGACTCACGCTGTATCTCCTTGTGCCCCCCCCCCCAGGCTTTACCGCCCAGCACCTCCGTTGCCGGCATCTACTGTGCTGTCGTCGCCCTGTTCTTCACCACGGTCAAGTCGGTCAACTACCGCCTGCACGCCATGTTCGACGAGGGGGAGATCGTGGAGCAGAGGAACCCCTCGCTGGCCGTGGAGGGCAGCAAGCTGGAGGAGTCCGAGCTGGGGGCCAGCGGCGAGGAGAGCAGCGGTATCAGGTGAGGAGATGGGACAGAGGTGTGCAGAGTGACGGGGGGTAAATGCAAGCAGGCTTTCCCCACTGAGGTTGGATGGGACTACAGCTAGAGGTCATGGGTTAAGGGTGAAAAGGTGAAGCGGAAGATGGTGGGGGGGGGAACTTCACTCGGAGGGTCATGAGAGTGTGGGACGAGCTGCCAGCACCAGTGGCGCACGTGAGCGCTATGGGAGTGGTATTGAGGGCCGTGGTCCAGTTGCAGGTCGATGGGAGTTGGCGGTTTAAATAGCTCGGCATAGACTGGATGGGCCAAAGGGCCGGTTTCTATGCCGTACTTTTCTATGACTCCCCACCCCTGAGTTTGTTTAAATTTGGTAGGGGGGGCACGATGTGTGTGACTTGCCCCACTTGGCGCGAGTATGCAAGCACACAAGAAATGGATGGTCAACTGCGCTCTTCCATGGCAGTCGAGCCCCTCGCTGTCATAAGGGTGGGAACCCGGTGTGTACGGAAAGGACTTGCACGGGTTAGGACAATGGACAAAGAAGTGGGAGCTGGAATACAGGGACGTGTATGGTCATAAACACAAGAGATTATGCAAATGCTGGAAATCGGGTGAGCAAGACCCACACACCGTGCTGTGGGGGGACTCAGCAGGTCAGGCAGCACCTATGCAGGAAAATAAACAGTCTCTTTTCAGGCAAAGACCCTTCATCAGGGCTGGTATGGTCATGCACTTTCGTTACAGGAATAAAAGCATAGACTGTTTTAGTCATAGTCATACTTTATTGATCCCGGGAGAAATTGGTTACTTATAACCATATAACAATTACAGCACGGAAACAGGCCATCTCGACCCTTCTAGTCCGTGCCGAACTCTTACTCTCACCTAGTCCCACCGACCCGCACTCAGCCCATAACCTTCTATTCCTTTCCTGTCCATATAGCTGTCCAATTTAACTTTAAACGACAACATCGAACCTGTCTCAACCACTTCTGCTGGAAGCTCGTTCCACACAGCCACCACTCTCTGAGTAAAGAAGTTCCCCCTCATGTTACCCCTAAACCTTTGCCCTTTAACTCTCAACTCATGTCCTCTTGTTTGAATCTCCCCCCACTCTCAATGGGAAAAGCCTATCCACGTCAACTCTATCAATTCCCCTCGTAATTTTAAATACCTCTATCAAGTCCCTCCTCAACCTCCTACGTTCCAAAGAATAAAGACCCAACTTGTTCAACCTTTCTCTGTAACTTAGGAGATGAAACCCAGGTAACATTCTAGTAAACCTTCTCTGTACTCTCTCTATTTTATTGACATCTTTCCTATAATTTGGTGACCAAGACTGTACACAGTACTCCAAATTTAGCCTTACCAATGCCTTGTACAATTTCAACATTACATCCCAACTCCTATACTCAATGCTCTGATTAATAAAGGCCAGCATACCAGAAGCTTTCTTCACCACCCTATCCACATGAGATTCCACCTTCAGGGAACTATGCACCATTATTCCGAGATCCCTCTGTTCTACTGCATTCTATTTTACTTAATGAGGAGCAAATTCAGAAATTGGGGGTGTAAAGGTACTTGGAGGCTTCAGCAAAGGATTTCCTGAAGGTTGTGTCAGTGCTAAGGAAAGCAAGTGCAATGTTGACCTTCATTTCGAGAGGGCTAGGATATTTATTTTTCCATCGAGATACAGTGTAGAGTAGGCCCCTTTGAGCCTCGCCACCCAGCAACCCCCTTTTTAACCCCAGCCTAATCACAGGACAATTTACAATGACCAATTAACCTACCGACTGGTACGCCTTTGGACTGTGGGAGGAAACCGGAGCACCCGGAGGAAACCCATACGGTCACGGGGAGAACGTACAAACTCCTCACAGACAGTGACGGGAGTTGAACCCGGGCTGCTGGTACCATAAGGTGTTGTGCTAACCACTACACTACCGTGCGCCCTCCCAGTGAAAGCAAGGATGTGATGCTGAGGCTTCTTAAGGCTTTGGTCAGACCGCACTTGGAGTATTGTGAGAAGTTTTGGGCGCCACGTTTGGGAAAGGATGCGCTGATGTGGGAGAGGAACCAGTGGAGGTTCACGGGAATGATCCTGGGAATGAAAGGGTTAACTTAATGAGGACTGTTTGGCTCAGAGCCTGTACTTACTGGGGTTCAGAAGAATGGGGGGTTGGGGTTGATCTATTGAAACCTATTGAATATTGAGAGGCATAGATAGGGTGGATGTGGAGAGGATGTTTCCTATAGTGGGGCAATCCAGGAGCAGAGGGCACAGCCTCAGAGTAGAAGGACGTCGATTTAGACAATAGGTGCAGGAGTAGGCCATTCAGCCCTTTGAGCCAGCAGCACCATTCATTGTGATCATGGCTGATCATCCACAATCAGTACCCTTTTCCTGCCTTCTCCCCATCTCCCTTCACTCCGTTATCTTTAAGAGCTCTATCTAACTCTTTCTGGAAAGAATCCAGAGAATTGGCCTCCACTGCCTTCTGAGGCAGAGCATTCCACAGAACCACAACCCTCTGTGTGGAAAAACCTTTTCCTCAACTCCGATCTAAATTGTCTACCCTAATTCTAATTTAGAACAGAGAAGAAGAGGAATTTCTTTAGCCAGAGAGTGGTGAGCCTGTGGAATTCATTGCCACAGACGGCTATTGTGACGAAGCCATTGGGTCCATTTAAAGCGGAGGTTACTAGTTTCTTCATTAGTCGGGGAGGGAAGCACGTTATCCAAGAATTTGTCTAAAAGGGAGGAGGTGAGAAAGGCTGGAGAGGGCAGGAAAGCCGTGGTCGATTTACTTTTTGGTCTCCCTTAACGTCGCAGGGACCCGGGAGGAGGAGTGGAGATGACGGTTTTTCGAAAGGCGAACACCACTCCGCCCGTGCGATGCAGCTCGCAGCATTCTGTCTTCGGGTTCAACCAAGTCTCGGTGAGTACTACCCGCTGCTCTGCCGGAGGACAGTGGAGACGTGCGGCTGGAGAGTGGCAGGCGGGCAAACAGTGGAGTCTACGTCGCAGTTACTCAAGCAAATCGAAACCTCCGCGAGACTAAGCCAGGGTATCCGACTATGTATGACGCGCTTCCAAATAGTAAATTTCCAAATTGAAAAAGATGCATTCGATCCTTGGTTACGAAACCAGCAAAGACAAACGATGGTGTAGCGTTTAAAAAAGCTACAAAACTATATTAGCAATATAGCGGTCTAATGGCGGTCTATTCTAAGCAGTATAATGGCATAATTTGCAGTTGAATAGTGTAACTAAGTGAAGTTAGCGATCTAGTTAGCGGTCAACAAAAAAAAATCATTCACCATGGTTCACTCCCTCTCTAGTACACTAAACTAAACTAGCTAAGACAAACCATGAGTATTTACTCATTGTCTTCTACCACCCCCCAACCTACGTGACAGATTACCTTAATAAACCTGACGCAAAATACAATACAGACAGAAAATAGGTACTTGGCTCCAGCAGTCCGTTAATTCCAAATATTAAGAGATTAGCTTAATTTGTCACGTGCATTGAAACATACTGTACATTGTGAAGTGGGTCGTTTGCATCAACGACCAACACAGTCCAAATACGTGCCGGGGTGCAGCCCGCAAGTGTCGCCACGCTGCTGGCGTCAACTGTGCGGCCATAATAATTGTAGCGGTTCACTCTCAACAGAGCGAGAGCGGGAGTTTGTAGGACGGGAGACAATATGGGGAAGTGGGGTTTAAAGACCAGCGAATCCTGTGAGCGTGGCGAAAGGGTGCAGAACATTGAACACGTTCCGCACAGCTGCCCACCCTCACCTGATTTAGCTGACACTGACCTGCTCCACATCAACCGAACAACACTAGAGTGGCTGGCTGTCTGGTGCGACAAGCTACGATGATGAGCGTAGCGGCTAGCGACCCACAGGGCGCCGGAGTTCAGTTCCAGCATCCTTTATGAGAAGGTTTGTACGTTCTGCCCGTGAGAGCGAGGGTTTCCTCCGGGTGCTCTGGTTTCCTCCCTCAGTCCAAAGACGTACCGGTAAGTAGGTAATTGGTCATTGTAAGTTGCCCTGTCTAGGGTTAAATAGGTGGGTTGCTGGGTGGTGCAGTTTGTTGCCCCAGAAGGGCCTGTTCCATGCTGTATCTCTAAATAAGCAAGCACGCTCGCCCTAACCGGTACGCCTTTGGACTGTGGGAGGAAACCAGAGCACCTGGAGGAAACCCACATGGCCACGGGAAGAACGTACAGACCCCTTGCAGGCAGCGGCGGGAATTAAATCCTCATCCAGGGAACTGCGTCTGCGTGAAGTGCGTCCGGCTGCAGCTTATACAACCATATAACAACTACAGCACGGAAACAGGCCATCTCGGCCCTTCGAGTCCGTGCTGAACTCTTACTCTCACCTAGTCCGACCGACCTGCACTCAGCCCATAACCCTCCATTCCTTTCCTGTCCATATATCTATCCAATTTAACTTTAAATGACAACATCGAACCTGCCTCAACCACTTCTGCTGGAAGCTCGTTCCACACAGCTACCACTCTTGAGTAAAGAAATTCCCCTTCATGTTACCCCTAAACTTTTGCCCTTTTACTCTCAACCCATGTCCTCTTGTTTGAATCTCCCCCACGCTCAATGGAAAACGCCTATCCACATTAACTCTATCAATCCCCCTCATAATTTTAAACACCTCTATCAAGTCCCCCCTCAACCTTCTACGTTCCAACGAATAAAGACCTAACTTGTTCAACCTTTCTCTGTAACTTAGTTGATGAAACCCAGGTAACATTATAGTAAACCTTCTCTGTACTCTCTCAATTTTGTTGACGTCTTTCCTATAACTCGGTTATTTTGTTGACATCTTTCTTATAATTCGGTTACCAAAACTGTACACAATGCTCCAAATTTGGCCTTACCAATGCCTTGTACAATTTCAACATTACACCCCAACTCCTATATTCAATGCTCTGATTTATAAAGGCCAGCATACCAAAAGCTTTCTTCACCGCCCTATCCACATGAGATTCCATCTTCAGGGAACTATGCACCATTATTCCTAGATCCCTCTGTTCTACTACATTCTTCAATGCCCTACCATTTACCATGTATGTCCTATTTTGATTAGTCCTACCAAAATGTAGCACCTCACATTTATCAGCATTAAATTCCATCTGCCATCTTTCAGCCCACTCTTCTAACTGGCCTAAATCTCTGTGCAAGCTTTGAAAACCTACTTCATTATCCACAATGCCACCTATCTTAGTATCATCTGCATACCCACTCATCCAATTTACCACCCCATCATCCAGACCATTAATGAATATGACAAACAACATTGGACCCAGTACAGATCCCTGAGGCACACCACTAGTCACCAGCCTCCAATCTGACAAACAGTTATCCACCACCTTAGTATTCACTGAGGAGGAGGATATTGAATTGTGTAAGATAAGGGAAACAGGTAGGGTAGTTATGGAAACTATGATGATTTGCTGAAACTTTCCAGCTCCTTGAAGACTGTGTTAGGGAGCCGGTGCAGCAGCTGGATGACCTTCGGCTTGTACGGGAGAGTGAGGAGATGATCGACCAGAGTTACAGGGAAGTCGTCACCCCGAAGCTGTGGTGGGGGGGGGGCCGAGAAGCTGGGTGACTGTCAGGAGACATGGAAATGTGAATGGGCAGTTAGCACAGAGCACCCCTGTGGCCATTCCCCTCAATAATAAGTGTGCCGTTTTGGATACTGTTGTGGGGATGACTTCCCAAGGGAATGTCACTGAGATCGGGTTATTGGCCCTGAGTGTGGGTCTGTGGTGCAGAAGGGAAAGAGGGAGAAGAGGGCAGCTCTAGTGATGGGGGACTCGATAGTCAGAGGAACAGATAGGAGGTTCTGTGGATGTGACCAATGGTATGTTGCCTCCCAGGTTCCAGGGTCAGGGATGTCTCAGATCACGTCTACAACATTTTGGAGAAGGGTGGGGAGAGAGCAGCCAGATGTTTTGGTACATATTGGTTCCAATGACACAGGAAGGAAAAGCAAAGAGGTCCTGAAAAGAGAATTTAGAGAGCTAGGCAGAAAACTGAGAAGCAGGACCTTCAGGGTAGTAATTTCAGGAGTGCTGCCTGTGCCACACGCCAGTGAGGGTGGAAACAGGATGATTTGGCAGATAAATGCGTGGTTGAGAAGCTGGTGCAGGGGGCAGGGCTTCAGGTGCTTGGATCATTGGATCTCTTCGGCGGGAGGCATGACCTGTTCAAAAGTTGAGCCTGAACCCAAGGGGAGCCAATATTCTCATGGGCAGGTTTGTCAGAGCTGTTGGGGAGGGTTTAAACTGATTTGGCAGGACTGAAGGGACCCAAGATAGGACGGATGGTGAAAAAGCAAAGATAGTGTGCAGTCAGACTGTCAGGAAGGGCAGTTAGATGACAGGACATAATTGCAGGCAGCAGGGTGAGTATCAGTGCATTAGGGATGTAGAATTGAAAAGTGTAGCAAATACAGTATCAAAATGTTGTATCTCATTGCACGGAGTATAAGAATTAAGGTGGATGATCTTGTTGCACTATTATAGATTGCCAGGTATGATGTCGTGGTCATCACTGAATCATGACTGGAGGATGGTTGTAGTTGGGAGCTGAATGTCCAAGGTTACTCGTTGTATCGGAGGGATAGGAAGGGAGGCAGAGGGGGTGGCATGGCTCTACTGGTAAAGAATGGATCAAGTTGTTAGAAAGATGTGATGTAGGATCGGAAGATGTTGAATCCTTGTGGGTTGAGTAAAGAAACCCGCAAGAGCTAAGGGACCCTGATGGCAGTTACATACAGGCCTCCCAACAGTAGCTGGGATGTGGACCACAAATTACAACAGGAAATAGAAAAGACGTGTCAAAAGAGCAATGCTATAATAGTCATGGGAGATTTCAGTATGCAGGTCGATTGGGAAAATTAAGTTGGAAATGATCTCGAGAGAGTGAGTTTGTTGAATGCCTATGAGATGGCTTTTAGAGCAGTTTTCATTGAACCACCTATACTGGATTGGGGGTTACGTAATGAACCAGAGGTGATTAGGGAGCTTAAGGTAAAAGAACCCTTAGGAGGCAGTGATATCAATATGATTGAGTTGAACTTGAGATTTGATAGAGAGAAAGTGAAGTCTGTATTTCAGTGGAGTTAAGGAAATTACGGTGGTGTGAGAGAGGAGTTGGGCAAAGTAAATTGGAAGGAGATGCTGGCAGGGATGACAGCAGAGCAGCAATGGCGTGAGTTTCTAGGAAAAATGAGGAAGGCGCAGGATAGATGTATTCCAAAAACACAAATACTCAAAAGGCAAAATAGTTCAACCGTGGCTGACAAGGGGAGTCAAAGCTAATGTAAAAGCAAAAGAGAGGGCACGCAACAAAGCAAAAATTATTGGGAAGGCAGAGTTTTTGGAAGCATTTAAAAGCCTACAGGGAGCAGCTAGAAGAATCATTAGGAGGGAAAAGATGAAATATGAAAGCGAGCTAGCAAACAATATGAAATTTGATAGGAAAAGGTTTTTCAGGTATGTTTAAAACAAAAAATAAGAGAGATTGGAGTGGATATAGGACCGCTAGAAAACGAGGCCAGAGAAATAATAATTGGGGTCAAGGAGATGGCAAATGAACTAAATGAGTATTTTGCATCAGTCTTCAGTGTGGAAGACACTAATAGTGTGCCAAATGTTGGAGGGTGTGAGGGAAGAGAGGTGAGTGTGGTTACTATGACAAGGGAGAAGGTGCTCAGTAAGCTGAAAGACCCAAGGGTACATTAGTCAGTTGGATGAGATCAACTGCACCCTACAGTTCTGAGAGAGGTGGCAGGAGAGATTGTAGAGACATTAGTAATGATATTTCAAAAATCATTGGGCTTTGGCAAGGTGCCAGAGGACTGGAAAATTGCAAATGTCACTTCACTCTTTAAGAAAGAAGGAAGGCAGCAGAAAGGAAATTATGGACCAGTTAGCCTGACCTGGGAGGATGTTGGAATCGATTGTTAAGGTGGAGTGCTTGGTGACACAGGACAAAATAGAACCAAGTCAGCATGGTTTCCTTCAGGGAAAATTCTGCTTGACGAACCTGTTGGAATTCTTTGAGCAGATTACAAGTAGGGTAGATAAAGGAGATGCAGTGGATGTGGTATATTTGGACTTTTAGAAGGCCTTTGGCAAGGTGCCACACATGAGGCTGTTTACCAAGTTAAGAGCCCATAGCATTACAGGAAAGTTACTGGCATGGTTAGAGCATTGGCTGATTGGTAGGAGGCAGCGAGTGGGAATAAAAGGATCCTTTTCTGGTTGACTGCCAGTGACTAGTGGTGTTCCACAGGGGTCGGTGTTGGGACCAATTCTTTCTTTTTGTGCTGTATGTGAAGGATTTAGCTGATGGAATAGATGGCTTTGTTACCAAGTTTGCAGATGATATGAAGAAGGGGCAGGTAATGTTAAGGAAATTAGTAGGATGCAGAAGGACTTAGGCAGATTAGGAGAATGGACAAGAAAGTGGCAAATGAAATGCAGTGTTGGAAAATGCATGGTCATGCACTTTGGTATTAGAAGCAAATGTACGCATATTTTCTAAACGGGGAGAAAATCCAAAAATCTGAGATGCAAAGGGTTGGGAGTCCTTGTGCAGAACACCCTAAAGGTTAACTTGCAGGTCGAGTCGGTGGTGAGGAAGGCAAATGCCATGTTAGCATTCATTTCAAGAGGTCTAGAATACAAGAGGGGGGATGTGATGCTGAGACTTTATAAGGCACTGGTGAGGCCTCACCTTTAGTGTTGTGTTTTGGGCTCCTCATCTAAGGAAAGATGTGCTGGCATTGGAGAGGGTTCAGAGGAGGTTCACAAGGAAGGTTCCAGAAATGAAAGGTTTATCATACGAAGAATGTTTGATATCTCTGGGTCTGTACTCACTGGAATTTAGAAGGATGGGGGGGGGGGGAGATCTCATTGAAACCTTTTGAATGTTGAAAGGCCCAGAGAGGGTAGATGTGGAAAAGATGTTTCCCATGATGGGAGAGTCTAGGACAAGAGGGCACAGCCTCAGGATAGAGGAGAGTCCATTTAAAAACAGATGTGGAGCAATTTATTCAGCCGAGGGTGGTGAATTTGTGGGATTTGTTACCATGGCAACTGGAGGCCAGGTCATTGGGTGTATTTAAGGCAGAGCATGATTGGTTCTTGATTGGACATGGTATCAAAGTTTATGGGGAGAAGGCTGGGGAGTGGGGCTGAGGAGGGGGAAAAAAAGGATTGAATGGCAGAGCAGACTCGATGAGCCCAGTGGTCTAATTCTGCTCCTACGTCTTATGGTCTTGTCGCTGGTGCTGTGATAGATTTCGCTAACCCCTATGTTACCGTGCTGCCCATATTGGCGTCTGGGACACAGTTGCATAGGACAGAATTCCAAATGCAGAGAATGCGGGCTGACAAGTGACAACTGAAATGTTATTGGGGGAGATGACCCCCAAGACCTGAAACACAACCAGAAAAAAAATCAAACTGACTGTTTGGGTTTAATTTTTTAAAAAAAACTTCCCTTCTTTCATCCTAGGAACTGCTGACCCACCTGGAGGACCATGGTGCTTCTAAAGGTAGGCCGTACCTTCATTCGAGTCACTAAAGGGGTCCTGGGGCTGGCTGAACCTGGTCCTCCACAAGGGACAGTGGTTTTCTGATTGTCAGAATCGGAATCTGATTCATCATTAATATCACTGACGTATGTTGAGAAATTTGTTGTTTTGCAGCACGATGATAAATATCTGTAGTGCAAAAAGAAAGCTAAAAATAGTGAGGTATTGTTCATGAGTGGGTTCGTTGTCTGTATAGCAATTAGATGGTGGAGAGGGAGAAGCTTTTCCGGAGTGATTAAGTGTGTGCCTCTTCCTTGAAGGTAGCAATAAGAAGATTAGATTAGATTATGAGGACACTCAGTCCTCGTTTATTGTCATTTAGTAATGTATGCATTAAGAAATGATACAATGTTCCTCCAGAATGATATCACAGAAACACAAGACAAACCAAGACTAAAAAAACTGACAAAAACCACATAATTATAACATATAGTTACAACATTGCAAAGCAATACCGTAACTTGATAAAGAACAGACCATGGGCACGGTAAAAAAAAGTCTCTCGAAACTCCCATCATCTCACGCAGTTGGTGGAAGGAAGAGAAACTCGCTTCCTGCCATGAGCTTCCAGCGCCGCAAACTTGCCGATGCAGCACCCTGGAAGCACCCGACCACAGCCGACTCTTGAGTCCATCTGAAAACTTCAAGCCTCCGACGCCGAGCACTTCGACCCCGGCCCCGGCAACAGAGAATAGGCAAAGCCGAGAATTTGGGTCCTTCCCCTCCGGAGATTCTGGATTGCACAGTAGCAATGGCAGCGAAGCAGGCATTCCAGAAGTTTCTCCAGATGTTCCTCCGTGCTTCTCACATCCGTCTCCATCAAATCAGGATTGTGCACGGCCCCCATTTAACAAATACGATATCATTTCGGAGCAGCCGCGCGCGCTGCGTCGCGCCGCCATCTTCTCCTCCCCTCTTCCCCCTCCTCAGAGGGCATGTCCTGGGTGATGGAGGTCCCTAATGATGGATGCCGCCTTTTAAGCATGTCCTCGAAGGTGGGGAAGGTAGCGCCCATGGTGGAGCTGGCTGAATTTACACCCCCCTGCGGCTTCTTCCGACCCTGTGTAGTGGCCCCTCCACACCAGACGGTGATGCAACCAGTCAGAATGGTACATCTGTAGTCTCTGGAGTCTTCGGTGACATGCCAAATCTTCTTAAACTCCTAATGAATTATAGCTATCTTTACTTAAATATATGACTAGTTGAGGGTTTTGTCCCAGCATGGGGCCACCAACCGCTGCCAGGTTGCAGTCTTTCCAAGGGGACAGGCAACCAATGCCTCAACCTTATTGCCTCTCGTAGGCATCGTGATACACGCAGTGCCACTTGATCACCTGCATTTTATCTAATCAGCCAATCATGTGGCAGCAATTCAATCAAACTCGAATCAAGTGTAATTATCGTACATAGACACAGCCGAAGGAAACAGAGTTCCTCTGGGGCCAAGGTGCGAAGATACACGGCACTGTCAAAGTGGCAAGCCAAAAATAAATAGTCTTGCAGAAAAAAACACATGGTCCAAGACCCTGAGGGACATGTCCCACAATTGATGGTACAGTCTCCTGGCAGTGTGCAGATGCAAGCCGATCCGGCCTGTCATTGCACTGCTTGAACACGGGAGGGCAGCACTGGCAGGAGAGACCAGCTCCTAGCTGAGTGTGGGGTGGCACCACGCAGTGTATACGAGCATGCAGGCGTGGTCAAGAGGTTCAGTTGTGATTCTGAATGGGGAAGAAATGTGATCTGAGTGACTTTGACAGTGGAATGATTGTTGGTGCCAGATGGGGTGGGATGAGTATCTTAGAAACTGTTGATCTCCTGGGATTTTCACACACAAGTGTCTAGAGTTTACAGAGAATGGTGTGGAAAAAAAAACATCCAGAGAGTGGCAGTTCTGTGGGTGAAAACGCCTTGTTAACGAGAGAGGTCAGAGGAGAACGGCCAGACTGGTTCAAGCTGACAGGAAGGCGACAGTAACTCAAATAACCACATATGCAGAGGAGCGTCTCTGAACCCAAAACGTGTTGAAGCTTGAAGTGGATGGACTACAGCAGCAGAAGACCATGAATGTGCCCTGAATGTCCACTTTATCAGGTATAGGAGGTGGCCACTGTAGAATTAACATGTATTTCACAGGAGCGAAACAATGAGGTTTATTATGACTGGCATGCATCGTGGACTTTGTTTTGTGGCAACAGATTTGCAGCATTGGCAATGGGTAGAGGGTAGTGAACGGAGAAGTAATGGAAATGAATTGTGTGTGGGTTGGTGGGTTATTGGTCAGTGGGAGAATCTGGTGTTGGGGGGTACTGATGAGAATATGGAGAAAACATTAAAAAATGGGATTAATATAGGACTGGTATAAATGGGTCAGCATGGAGTCAATAATAGACCAAAAGGTCTATCTAAGATAGTGTGGAATATCTGACCCAGGTCCATTTCTTGTAAGCACCTTGCAATGAACCCAGATGCATTTTATGGGTCCCACTGGACAACAAAGATTTTGCTTCCTGAATACTTTTGGTTGTATCTTATGGATCTTGGGCTGCTGATGATCAAAATTACCATGAAATCTCCCTATCGCACACCTTTTTTTAAAAAAATAATCTATATTTGTTATTTCAGTTCATTATTCAAGTCAGAATAATTGATGCCAAGATTAAGGAAGGCATTTTTGATGGTCCACAAATCACACAGGTCATCAATGACAGGCAATTCAAAGAGCTTCTAGAGGGACCGGAGAAAATCGCATGGAAGGCATTCAAGGATGTTGTTAAAATTTTTCGTGGCAACTACAGAGCATCAAACTGGTTGATAAGAATACAAAACTGTGAAATGCAACATGTCACTAAAGATTCATTTTCTGCCTTCCAATTTAGACTTTCTCCCTGCCAAACTTGGCACTGTCAGTGACGAGCATGGTGAGAGGTTTCACCAGGATGTTGTAGTCAAATTCAGTGCTGGCTGATTATTGTTGGACACTTGAGTGAAAAGCCTCAGACACTGACTACAAATGAAAATCATCAACAAAACATTTTTAGCTTAGTTGAACTATTGCAAAGTGTCAGCGTCACCATGCAATTAAACGCATTACGTCCAATAAAAGTTAATTTCTTGTTTCTCCAAATTCCTACGTGATACAAGTGGTCTGAAATTATATTTGTGTTCAGCTTCAAGCGGTCTATCATGAATTTAAAAAAAAAGAATTTCTGAGGAAGCAATGCTTTTGGGAAAAATTTGTTGTCCAGTGTTAGCGCGAGAGGAACCCTGATGTCTTAGCCGTGTTGAGGTAAACTTCATTGCTTGACAGTAGGCTTCATTCAGTTCTCTGCCGTCGCCACTCAGGTACCCCCCTGTGTGCTTGGGGCAGGCTCCGCTGGGGCTTGTTTTACGTCTGTCCTTGACTCTGCTCTTCCCTGCTCACCGACTCCCGTTTGCCGCGTTTCCAACAGGTATCAGAGATCTGGTCCGCGAACAGGGCAGCAAAAACGTCATTGTCACTTCGGCCGACAGGGAGTTACTGAAGCTGAACGCGGTGGACGCGGCAGGTGAGCCAGCCCCGCCGCTTGCCCGTTGCCGACCGGGTTTGCTCCGGCTGTGTTGGCCATTGTGGGGGGGGGGGGGCGGGGTCCGTCCTGGGTTGAATGACGTTGTATTTGGGTGGGAGGGAGGGGCGGGGGCTTGTTTTTGCTGCTGTTTCCGCTGCTTGTTGTGCTTTGTGTTGCTCTGCCGAGCATTGTGGGTGCGGGATGTTGGGCAACACTTGCGGGCTGCCCCCCCCCCCAGTGCACCCTCGGGTGTGTGGGCTGTGAGTGCAAATGGCACACTTCATTAACTGGTTCAATGTACACGTGATAAGTGAACTTGCGTCTCGAGTCTCCCCTACTGGACGTAACACACTGGAGCAGAATTAGAACATTCAGCTCGGCCCATCAGTCTTGCCCCGCATTTATACTTCCTCCCTTACCACCATTCAGGGCCCCAGCCAGTCACTTCACCTGTGAGTCGGCTGGGGTGATATACTGCATCCGGTGCTCCCGATGTGGCCTTTTATATATTGGCGAGACCCGACGCAGACTGGGAGACCGTTTTGCTGAACACCTACGCTCTGTCCGCCAGAGAAAGCAGGATCTCCCAGTGGCCACACATTTTAATTCCACATCCCATTCCCATTCTGACATGTCTATCCACGGCCTCCTCTACTGTAAAGATGAAGCCACACTCAGGTTGGAGGAACAACACCTTATATTCCGTCTGGGTAGCCTCCAACCTGATGGCATGAACATTGACTTCTCTAACTTCCGCCAATGCCCCATCTCCCCCTCATACCCCATCCGTTATTTATTTATATACACACATTCTTTCTCTCTCTCTCCTTTTTCTCCCTCTGTCCCTCTGACTATACCCCTTGCCCATCCTCTGGGTTTTTTCCCCCCTCCCCCTTGTCTTTCTCCCTGGACCTCCTGTTCCATGATCCTCTCATATCCCCTTTGCCTATCACCTGTCCAGCTCTTGGCTCCATCCCTCCCCCTCCTGTCTTCTCCTATCATTTTGGATCTCCCCCTCCCCCTCCAACTTTCAAATCCCTTACTCACTCTTCCTTCAGTTAGTCCTGACGAAGGGTCTCGGCCTGAAACGCCGACTGTACCTCTTCCTGGAGATGCTGCCTGGCCTGCTGCGTTCACCAGTAACTTTGATGTGTGTGGCTGGTTTTATTTTCCCTCTCAATACCTTTGCCTTAAATCAAGAACGTGTCAACCTCCGCTTAAAAATTCCCAATGTCTTGGCTTCCACAGCCGCCTGTGGCAATGAATTCCACAGGTTACCCACCCTCTGGGTAAAGAAATTCTACCTCATCTCTGTCCTTGTACTCAGAGACCGTGCCTAGACTCCCCACTATGGGAAACATCCTCTCCACATCCACTCTCTCTAGGCTTTCCAGTATTTGATAGGTTTTAGTGAGATCCCCTCTCATTGCAAGTGAGTACATACCCAGAGCCGTCAAATTCCCCTCGTATGTTAACCCTTTCATTCCTGGGAGGATTCTAGTACACCTCCTCTGGACACTGTCCAATGCCAGCAAGTTCCCCCTTAGATTGGGAGCCCAAAAGACACAAAAGTGTCTGCGGATGTCCGAAACCTGGAGACAGAGAGGTTGCCACCCTTCCCACAGAGAGAGGGGAGAGCAGCAAAATAAAACAATTGGCTGATTGCGATGTTAAAAGTCTGCCACGTCACTTCTATGTGCGGCACGTGGCCAAGTGGTTAGGGCGTTGGACGAGCGATCCGAAGGTCGTGAGTTCAAGTCTCGGCCAAGGCCAGCGTGTTGTGTCCTTGAGCAAGGCACTTAACCACACACTGCTCCACAGTCCACCCAGCTGAGAATGGGTACCGGCAAATGCTGGGGGTTAACCTCGCGACAGACTGGCATCTTATCTGGGGGGGTGGGGGGGGGGAGTCTCGTACTCTCAGTCGCTTCACGCCACAGAAACCGGCATAAACACCAGCCTGATGGGCCACAAGGCTTGGGACAAACTTTAACTTTAATGTCACTTTTATACCGAGTTCTCAGATTCAAAAATCAGCGACAAACTCTCCCCCACCATCGAGAGAAAGAGAGATCTGAGTAACAGAGGCCTCCGGCAGCCGATCGGCTGTTTGCAATGTTCAATTTCTCCTGCAGCGAGACAGCCGGCAACACTGGCATGGAATTGGCTTGTCCACAGGGCCGCAGAGCCTCAGAACCCTGAAGTTGTACGACTTCCAGGCCAATTCCTTGGGATATCAAGAAACGGCCGGTCGGTGTAAATGAAAATAACCTGATCGGGAGACTGTCGAACTCTTCTCTTGGTTTCCTTGTCGTTTCAGACGCGCAGACGACCAAGGAGTGCCTGATGCTGCCCGAGGCCTGCCAGCTGGACACGTGCCCTGTGGCCAAAAGGCTGCCGCCACTACCCACCCAGACGGTGCTGCCTTTCCGCGCCGGACTGGAGCCTGCCCCGTCGCCCCCGCCACCTCTGACCCCAGCGCCGGCCGGCCCCCCCCAGCGGCCGGCCACCCAGCCGTGCGGCCTCCCCAC
This sequence comes from Mobula hypostoma, assembly GCF_963921235.1. Lineage (NCBI taxonomy): Eukaryota > Metazoa > Chordata > Chondrichthyes > Myliobatiformes > Myliobatidae > Mobula > Mobula hypostoma. The sequence goes on along the minus strand of NC_086126.1, from coordinate 11,588,096 downwards.
TCTGCCCTTTGGACTGCTCGACCAGCTGGGGGGCTGGCGCCCCGGCGAGCCCCAGAGCCTGTGCGAGGCCCTGCTGGGCCCTCTGCTGCAGCGGCGGCTCGGGGGCGAGGACGACGAGACAGGAGAGGGCGGCCCGGAGACCCAGAGCCCCGCCAAGGCGGCGGGCTCCACCGACAGCTGCCTCAGCGCCGCCGGCCGGGAGTCGCCCGGCACCGTCAGCGGCAGCTACCGCAGCGAGAAGACCGGCTCCACTCGCCTGGAGAGCCCCTCCCCGGCGGCGCCCGGGCCCGAGGGGGCTGGCGGGGGAGAGGCCGGTGCGCCCCGGGTCCTGGCCGGGAAGGTGGGAAGTGACACTGACCTGTCTGACAGCGAGCTGGCCCCCACGCCCGATCCCGGAGAGACCACCATCGCCGCCTTGCCCTTCCCTGGGACACTGGACCCTCTCACCACCTGGCTGGAGGGCAGGCTGTCCCCGTCACTCCCCCTGCAGGACGCCGAGCAGTCAGTGAGGCCCAAGGACCTGCGGCTCGTGAGGCGGCGGGGCCCGGCCGGGAAGAAGCCCAGCGGCAGGAGGAGGAGGGGCAGGGTCGGGGTGTTTGAGCGCGGCCCCCCGCCCCGCTCTTTCGCCGGGGGCTCCTCGGAGGACGAGGACTCGAGTGAGCCCAGCGACGCCTCCAGCCTGCGCTCCCAACCCCGCTACAGCAGCTCGTCCAGCTCCTCCAGCGCCACCTCCCCTTCTTGCTCCCCACCCACCGCTGGCACCGCCGCCCGCCGCAGGAGCCGGCGCCCGGAGCGTGAGCCCACCCCTATGCCCTCGCCGCTGGCCCGCACCTCCGGGGCGAACCTCGGCGGGGCGGGGGGAGGAGGAGGAGGAGGGGCTGTTGAGCAGCAGTCCGGCAGCGCCCGCGCCCTGACCGCCTCCAAGTCGGACCTGGAGGCGCGGGAGGGCGAGCCGAGAGGTCGAGAGCGCCTCGCCCAGCGGCTGGAGTCCGTCGGCAGCTCCTGGGGACACTCGGTCAGCCCGGCCAGCTGGGCGGCCGCCCTCACCAGCGAGGGGGCCGTTGGAGGAGGTAGGTCAACGGGAGGGCCGGGGGTCCGCGGTGTCCAGTGACGGGGATGGGTGGGTGGTGTGCCTCAGTCTCAGTGGGAATAGTGGTCGGGGCTTTCGACAGGGTGAGGGGGTGCAGTGTCCGGTGACGGGGATGGCGGATGGAATGAGAGATGGGGGGGGGGAGGAGAGGGAGATATTTATGGGAAACCTGAGGGGGAACCTCTTCACTCAGACTGCGTGTGGAACAAGCTACCAGCGCAAGGGCTGGATACGGGTCCGATTCCAACACTTAAGAGAAATTAGGAGGGAGGGAACATTGACTCAGACCATGAGAGACCTGCGTCGGGCATTTCCATGCCTTACAAGGCACAGATTGGAAGTCTGTGTGGGGCGCCACTCCTCACACAGACACTAGAGCAATGTGTGATTAAGTGCCTTGCTCAAGGACACAAACACGCTGCCACAGCTGAGGCTCGAACTAGTGACCTTCAGATCACTAGACGAACGCCTTAACCACTCGGCCACGTGCCCAACACAAGATTGGATAAGAAATTAGCTTAAGTACGTGGATAGGAGGGGTGTGAGGGGCTGTGGTCTGGGAACAGGTGGAAGGAAAGGATCCTGTGCTGTCGTTCTTGACGGTTCTGTAACACAGAAACATGAAGAGCTTGCAGGAGCGTGGCATTGTGGGAGTGGGACTGCGGAAATGTCAGAGGGCCATCGTTGACCAAACTCAGGACGTGACCCATGAGAAGTTTTAACGGCGGCCGTGTCTACCTCCTGCAGTGGGCGGAGGGTAGGGTGGGTTTTTCGGGCGGTTGGGGGCGGGGGGGGGTCGATCTGCACGTGGTGACGGCTTGCAACCCTTGGCTTTCAGCCCCCGTGCCCGACGACGTGGGAAAGAGGGAGCTCAGCAGCAGCGTCAAACGGACGCAGGCGATGAGGCGGCGGCACAATGCTGGCAGCAACCCCACGCCTCCACCGTCCATCATGGGCTCCCCGCCGAGGTATGGCGCCCTGTGGCGGTTCGGGGAGGGGCCTGTGCTCACAGAGGGTGCCGCAGAGCGAGCGGCACTGTGGGGGGGAAAGTGCAGGAGGTGCTGGGAGCACCTGTTAGAATCTGGAGCGAAGGAGGAATAGCCTATCAAGTATTGCACACTCTCTCATTGGGACTTGTAGCTACCGATTAAGGAAATTTCCCTGAACACATTTAGAAACATAGAAACATAGAAAATAGGAGCAGGAGTAGGCCATTCAGCCCTTCGAGCCTGCACTGCCATTCAGTATGATCATGGCTGAGCATCCAACTCAGAACCCTGTACCTGCTTTCTCTCCATACCCCCTGATCCCTTTAGCCACAGGGGCCATATCTAACTCCCTCTTAAATATAGCCAGTGAACTGGCCTCAACTGTTTCCTGTGGCAGAGAATTCCACAGATTCACCACTCTCTGTGTGAGGAAGTTTTTCCTCATCTCGGTCCTAAAAGGCTTCCCCTTTATCCTCAAACTGTGACCCCTCGTTCTGGACTTCCCCAACATCGGGAACAATCTTCCTGCATCTGGCCTGTCCAATCCCTTTCGAATTTTATACGTTTCAATCAGATCCCCCTCAGTCTTCTAAATTCCAGAGAGAATAAGCCTAGTTGATGCAGTCTTTCATCATATGAAAGTCCTGACATCCCAGGAATCAATCTGGTGAACCTTCTTTGTACTCCCTCTCTGGCAAGGATGTCTTTCCTCAGAATAGGGGACCAAAACTGCACACAATACTCTAGGTGTGGTCTCACCAAGGCCTTGTACAACTGCAGTGGTACCAACCTGCTCCTGTACCTGAATCTTCTTGCTATGAACGCCAGCATACCATTCGCCTTTTTCACCGCCTGCTGTACCTGCATGCCCACTTTCAACGACTGGTGTATAATGACACCCAGGGGTCGTTGCACCTCCCCTTTTCCTAATCGGCCACCATTCAGATAATAATCTGTATTCTTGTTCTTGCCACGAAAGTGGATAACCTCACATTTATTCACATTAAATTGCTTCTGCCATGAATTTGCCCACTCACCTAACCTATCCAAGTCACCCTGCATCCTCTTAACATCCTCCTCACAGCTAACACTGCCACCCAGCTTCGTGTCATCCGCAAACTTGGAGATACTGCATATAATTGCCTCGTCTAAGTCATATATATAGTAAACAACTGGGGTCCCAGCACTGAGCCTTGCAGTACCCCACTAGTCACTGCCTGCCATTCTGAAAAGGCCCCATTTATTCCCACTCTTTGCTTCCTGTCTGCCAACCAATTCTCTATCCACATCAATACCATACCCCCAATGCCATGTGCTTTAAGTTTGCACACTAATCTCCTGTGTGGGACCTTGTCAAAAGCCTTTTGAAAATCCAAATATACCACATCCACTGGTTCTCCCCTATCCACTCTACTAGTTATATCCTCAAAAAATTCTGAGATTCGTCAGACATGATTTTTCTTTCACAAATCCATGCTGACTTTGACAAACTGTTTCCCATCCAGCCCTTTTACAGTATGGGAGTCCCAGTCAATATGTGGAAAGTTAAACTCACCTACTATCACAACCTTGTGCTTCTTGCAATCTCTCTGCAAATTTGTTCCTCTCAATCCCATGGATTGATCGGTGGTCTATAATATAGCCCCATTAACGTATTCGTATCTCTCTTATTCCTTAGTTCTACCCATAAAACCTCACTAGATTAATTCTCTAGTCTGTCCTGACTGAGCACTGCCAAGACACTATCCCTGACGAGTAACGCCTCCCATCCCCCTTTAATCCCTCCCGCTCTGAGGCAACCAAACCCCAGAATATTGAGCTGCCAGTCCTGCCCCTCCTGCAGCCAGGTCTCGCTAATGGCTACAATGCCACAAATCCACAGGCTGATCCATGCCCTGAGCTTGTCTGCGTTTCCTGAGATATTTCTTGCATTGAAATATGCGCAACGCAGGGCATTAGTCGCACCACGCTCAACTTTTTGATTCCTGGTTTTGTCTGAGGTCTTAAGGACATCTGTCTCCACAAGCACTCCACTATCTGTTCTGTCTCTGATTCCCAGCCCCCGCAACTCTAGTTTAACCCCCACCCCCAGTGCTGCATGAACAAACCTTCCCGCTAGGATATTAGTCCCCTTCCGGTTCAGGTGCAAACCGACCCTTCTGTGCAGGTCCCAACTTCCCTGGAAGAGAGCCCAATGATCCAAAAATCTGAAGCCCTCTCTCCGACAGCAACTCCTTAGCCATGTGTAAAACGGTATGATTTTCCTTCTTTTGGTCTCACTGGCACGTGGCACGGGTAGCAATCTTGAGATCAAAGCCCTGAAGGTCCCATCCTTTAAGTTACCTCCTTGAGCTTATTTTGCAGAACCTTGTCCCTCTTCCTGACTATGTCATCGGCACCAATATGGACCCCGACCTCTGGCTGCTCACCCTCCCACTTAAAGAACGTGAGATGCTTCCCGGGTGCCAGGGTCTGGGAGAACATACCACCCAGAAACTCCTGTCTGTTTCCCCTAACCAATAAATCCCCTCCCACCCCAGTTTGCCTCTTCACCCACCTTTCCCCTCTGAGCCGCAGAGCCCAACTCGGTGTCGAATTCCTGACCACTGTGACATTCCTCTGGTAGTCAATGGGCCGCAATTTCATTTTGCCCTTGTATGCCATTTGCATGAAATCTTTGGGCAGTGCTGGGTAAAGGTGGTGTGCTCACTACCAGGGAGGGTAGAGAGAAGGAGAATGAGGTTACACCTGGTCCCGCTCCTCCTGAGGAGCCTTGGGATGCCACGCAAGCCCCCCGCTCTGCCTTGACCACGTGCCGATCTCTCCTTCCGTGCAGCCTGCAGGACATCCAGCGGAACCGCGCAGCCTCCCAGTCCCGCACCCACGGGCTTCCGGCAGCCCTGCATTTTGCCAGCTCACTGCTGTTACCACGAGGCCCCGTGCACGAGGCTTCCAACTTCGACGACACCTCTGAGGGGGCTATCCACTACTTCTACGACGAAGCTGGTAAGTACTCTCCAACTTGAAGGACTGTGTTACTGTATTTGTTGGTGGGTTCGATCCTCAACTCTTCAGAATCGGGTTTAATATCACTGGCATGTGTTGTGAAATTTGTTGTTTTTGTAGCAGCCGTTAAGTGCAATATGTAATAAAAACTGAATTACGTTAAATGTGTATTAAATATGGATTGCAAGAAAGTAGTGAGGTCGTGTCATAGATTCAACGTCCATTCAGGAATTGAATGGCAGAGGGGAGGAAGCTATTCCTGAATTGCTGAGTCTGTGCCTTCAGGCTCCTGTACCTCCTCCCTGAGGGTAACAATGAGAAGGGGGCATGTCCTGGGTGGTGGGGGTCCTTAATAGTGCACGCTACCTTTCTGAGGCACCATTCCTTGAAGATGTCTTGGATACAGTGGAGGCTAGATTTACAAGGACGTTGCCTGGATTGGGGAGCACTCCTTATGGGAATAGGTTGAGTGAACTCGGCCTTTTGTCCTTGGAGCGACGGAGGATGAGAGGTGACCTGATAGAGGTGTACAAGATAATGAGAGGCATTGATCATGTGGATAGTCAGAGGCTTTTTCCCCAGAGCTCAAATGGCTAGCACGAGTGGGCATAGTTTTAAAGTGCTTGGAAGTAGGTACAGAGGAGACGTCTGAGGTAAGTTTTTTTTTATGCAGAGAGCGGTGAGCATGTGGAATGGGCTGCCAGCGGCGGTGGTGGAGGCGGAAATGACAGGGTCTTTTAAGAGACTCCTGGAAGGGTATATGGAGCTTAGAAAAACAGAGGGCTATGGGTAAAGCCTGGGTAGTTCTAAGGTAGGGCCATGTTCAGCACAGCTTTGTGGGCCGAAGGGCCTGTATTGCACTGTAGGTTTTCTGTTTCTCGTATCCGTGATGGAGCCTATTGAGTTTTCAACTTTCTGCAGCTTCTTTTGATCCTGTGAAGTAGCCCCCCCCCCCACCCCCCATACCAGACGGTGTTGCAGCCAGTTAGAATCCTCTCCACGGTACATCTGGAGAAATTTGCGACTATCTCTGGTGACATGCCAGGTCTCCTCAAACACCTAATGAAATATAGCCGTTGTTTTGCCATCTTTGTAGCTGTATCGATATGTTGGGTCCAGGTTACATCCCTGGGGACGTTGACACCCAGGATCTCAAAATTGCTCTCTCTCCACTTTTGGTTCCTCTGTTAGTGAACTTGTTGAATGTTGAACTTTGAACTTGCACAGCAACAGGCCCTTCAGCCCACAATGTTGTTCCGAGCTCATTAATCTAATACCTTAAAACCGTGAGATATAGGAGCAGAATTGAATCTCCTCCGCCATTTCATCATGGCTGATCCATTTTCCTCTCTGCTCCAATTTCCTGCCTCTCCCCGTATCACTTCATGCCCTGACTGTGACAATGGATTCCTCAGATTCACCACCCTCTGGCTAAAGAAATTGCTCCTGATCTCCGTTCTAAAAGGGCGCCCCTCTGTTCTGAGGCTGTGTCCTCTGGTCTTGGACTCTCCCACCATTTGCATGAGCCTAATAGTTATGGTTATAGTCATACTTTATTGATCCCGGGGGAAATTGGCTCTTACCAGGCTCTTACAGCGCTAGTGATCGGTGGTCGGGGTTCAATTCCCGCTGCTGTCTGTAAGGAGTTTGTACGTTCTCCTTGACCGCGTGGGTTTCCTCCGGGTGCTCTAGTTTCCTCCCACAGTCCAAAGGGCGTGCAGGTTAGGGTTAGTGAGTTGCTGACGTACTCCATTGGCGCCGAAAGCCTGCACCACTTGCGGTCTGCCCCCAGCACATCCTCGTGCTGGGTCAGTTGCTGACATAAACGATGCATTTCTCTGTCCGCGTGACAAACTAGTCTAAATGTGCACTGCTTTGGCAAGACCTCTGGGAATACTCCGTGCAATTTTGGTCGTCTTCCCATGGGGAAAGATTTAATTCTCTTGGAGGCAATGCAATCCAGTTTTTGCAATGGAGTCCCTAAACAGGGGGGACTGTCTGATAGAAGAATGCAAGAGAGCAGGAGCAGGAGTCGGCACCCTGCCCAAATTTAGCCAGGCTCCTGAGCCCTCAAGTTCGTGGATTACCTACCTCCATTTTAAATATTTTTAAAACTCCAGTCTGCGCAATCCCTGAAGCTGGGAAAACTCCACAGAATCAACACCTTACGTGAGAAGGAACTTCTAAGTTGCCTTTGCCCTGAAACCACGACTGGGCTTTCAGCATTTTCCCTCCGATGAAAACGTCTCAGCATCTACAGCTCAGCGGCCATTCTATTCGGTGTCTCCTGTTGTGCGTCAGAATGGGGAGGAAACGTGATCTAAGCGGAGGAGCCACCTCCCCTTCCTGTACCACAGGAAATGCATGCCACCTGCTTTAATTTTACCGGTGGCACAGTAGCGTTGTACTCGACAGCACCTGCGACCCGGGTTCGGTTCCTGCCGCTCCCTGTAACCGCATGGGTTTCCTCTGGGTGCTCTGGTTTCCTCCCACATTCCAAGGCATATTGGTTATTAGGTTAATTGGTGGCACAGGTGCATTTGGGCAGCACGGGCTCACTGGGCCAGAAAGGTCTGTTACTATTCTGTATCTAAATAAATTAAAACAAATAAGAACTTCCTGCAGTTTGTTTTTTTTTGATCCTTTGTACTCACCCACCCGGCAAGGTGTTTTTTTGGCCCGGCTGCCAACCTCGTACCTAACTTCTCCTCTTTTTTCTTTCCCTCCCCCCCCCCCGCCCAAACAGGTGTCCGCAGGTCCTACACGTTTGGCCCGACAGGAGGAGGCTACGAGAATCCAGTGGGGCAGCAAGTGAGCCTGGAGCACGTCAATAACAATGCATGGCAAGTTAACCCAGGCACCCCTGTCCCTCCCCCACTCAGTGGCCCCACCAGGTTTACCTGCCCCCTGTGTACGCGCCCCCCCCACCTCATCAGTTTAAAATGTTCCAGTGCTGATTCATTACAATTTTCACTCGACGGTGTTCAATAGGTTCATTTCATGTAAGAGAAATGTATACAATATACATCCTGAAATTCCGTTTCTTCACAAACATCCACAAAAAGAGAGGAATGTCCCAAAGAACGAATGACAGTTAAAACATTAAAACCCAGAAGCAGCAGCAAAGAAACGACTCACCCCCCCACCCCCACCAGCAAAAAAGCATCAGCACCCTCCACCAAGCACTCAAGCATGCAGCAAAGCATCAGTAAAGACTCAGACTTGCAGTACCCCAAAGACTACTCGTTCACCCGGTATTCGACATACCATGGGCTCTCTCTCTTTCTCTCTCTCTCTCTCTCTCTCCCCCTAAGGGAGAAAGGGGTGTCCCATTTCACATTAAATCCTCGTTAAATCAATTTTCAGACAAGCCCGCCTCTTCACACCTGTGGAAACAACCTGGTGCTGTTTCTTCTGCTACAGACGACAAGAGCCAAATTTATTTACCAGATACACTTACTGTATTGTTGGATGATTGGGAAGCTTTTAAGATCCAACAAAAGGCAACTAAAAAAGCTATAAAAAGGGAAAAGATGAAATATGAGGGCCGACTAGCCAATAATATGAAGCGGGATACTAAAAGTTTTTTCAGTTATATTAAGAGTAGAAGAAGGGTGAGAATTGATATTGGACCACTGGAAAGTGATGCTGCTGAGGTAGTAATAGGGTCAAAGAAATGGCAGATGAGCTTAATGGGTACTTCGCATCTGTCGTCACTGTGGAAGACACTAGGAGTTTGCCGGAGGTCTGTGAGTGTCAGGGAGCAGGAGTGAGTGCCATTGCTATTACAAAGGGAAAAAGTGCCAGGCAAACTCAAATGTTGTAAGGTGGTAAGTCATCTGGACCAGATGGACTATATCCCAGAGTCCTGAGAGAGGTTGCTGAAGAGATAATGGATGAATTGATCATGATCTTTCAAGAATCACCTGATTCTAGCATGGTCCCAGAGGAATGGAAGATTGCAAATGTCACTCCACTCTTTAAGAAGGAGAAAAGAAAATTATAGGCCAGTTAGCCTAACCTCAGTGGTTGGGAAAGTGTTGGAGTCTATTACTAAGAATGAGGTTTTGAGGTACTTGGAGACTAATGATAAAATAAGTCAAAGTCAGCATGGTTTCTGTCAAGGGAAATCCTGCCTGACAAATCTGTTAGAGTTCTTCGAGGAAGTAACAAGCAGGGTGGACAAAGGAAAGGCAGTGGATTTCATTGACTTGGATTTTCAGAAGGTGGCCACACGCGAGGCTGCTTAACAAGATAAAATTCTATGGTGTTACAGGAAAGATTCTGGCGTGGATAGAGGAATGGCTGACAGGCAGGAGGCAGCGAGTGGGAATAAAGGGGGCTTTTCTGGTTGGCTGCCAGTGACTAGTGGTGTTCCTCAGGGGTCAGTATTGGGACCGCTACTTCTCACATTATTTGTCAATGATTTAAATAATGGAATTGATGGCTTGTGGCAAAGTTTGCAGATAGGTGGAGGGGTTGACAGTGCTGAGAGAGCAATGTGATTGCTGCTGGACTTGGACAAACTGGAAGAATGGGCAAAAAAGTGGCAGATGGAATACAGTGTTGGGAAATGTACGATGATGCATTTTGGTAAAAGGGACAATAGTGCGGACTATTATCTAAATAGGGTGAAGGTTCAAACATCACAGGTGCAGAGGGACTTGGGAGTCCTCGTGCAAGAGTCCTAGAAGGTTAATTTTCAGGTTGAGTCTGTGGTAAAGAAACGCAATGTTGGCATTTATTTCAAGGGGAATAGAATATAAAAGCAAGGAGATAATGCTGAGGCTTTATAAGACACTCGTCAGACTGCACTTGGGAGTATTGCCAACAGTTTTGGGCCCCATATCTTAGAAAGGATGTGTTGTCATTGGAGAGAGTCCAAAGGAGGTTCACAAGGATAATTCCAGGAATGAAGGGGTTAATATGTGAGGAGTGTTTGGCAGCTTTGGGCCTGTACTCGCAGGAATTTAGAAGAATGCGATTGATCTAATTGAAACCCACCGAATGTTGAAAGGACTAGATAGGGTGGATGTTGGGAGGATGTTTCCTACGGTGGGAGTATCCAGAACTAGAGGGCACAGCCTCAAAATTGAGGGGCGACCCTTCAGAACAAGGCTAAGGAGGAGGATTTTTAGCCAGAGAGTAGTGGATCTGTGGAGCGCTCTACCACAGACTGCGGCGGAGGCCAAGTCCGTGAGTATATTTAAGGCGGAAGTTGATCATTTCCTAATTGGTTGGGGCATCCAAGGATGTGGAGAGAAGGCAGGGTTGAGTGGGATCCGGGATCAGCTATGATGAGATGGCGGAGCATACTCGATGGGCTGAATGGCCTAATTCTTCTCCCGTGCCTTATGGTCTTAAGACCCGGGAACAGAATTAGGCCATTCAGCCCATTGGATCTGCTTCACCATTTCGTCATGGCTGATCCATTTCCCTCTCAACCCCATTCTCCTGATTCCTCCCCGTAACCTTTGATGCCCTGATTAATCAAGAACCTATGAATCCCCACCTTAAAAATACGGAATGACTTGCGTGGCAAAGCAAAGAATTCCACAGAATCATCGCCTCTGCCGACAGTAATTTTTCCTCCTCTCTGTTCCAAATGGATGTCCTTCAATTCTGAGGCTTTGCCTCTGGGCCTAGACTCCCCCATTATAGGAAACATCTTCTCCATATCCACTCTATCCAGACCTTTCAATATTCGAGTGTTTCAATTAGATTAATTCAACCCCCCATTTTCCTAAACTCCAGTGAGCGCAGATCCGGAGCTGTCAAGTGTCCTGGAATGTTAACCCTTTTATTTCTGGGATCAGTCACGTGATTCTCCTCTGAACTCTCCAATGCCAGCGCATCCCCTCTTCTTGGATAAGGGGCCAAAGCTGCTCACAATGCTCCAAGTGCGGCCAGACCAGTGCCTTAATAATTGTTGTTATTGTGTTCTAGTCCTCTTGAGATGAATACTATCATTACGTTTGCCTTCCTTACCACTGACTCTAACCGCAAGTTAATCTTCAGGGAACGCGCACAAGAAGTCCCAAGTCCCTCAGTACCTTCGGAGTTTTGAATTTTCTCCCCATTTAGAAAGTAGTCCATGCCTTTATTCCTTCTATCGAAGTGCATGACCATGCAAGTCCCTACATTATATTCCATCTGCCACTTCTTTGCCCATTCCCCCAATCTAAGTCCTTCTGCAGTCACCCTGCTTCCTCAGTACTTCTCCTTGGAGTGACGGAGGGTGAGAGGTGACCTGATAGAGGTGTATAAGACGATGAGAGGCATTGATCGTGTGGATAGCCAGAGGCTTTTCCCCAGGGCTGAAATGGCTAGCATGAGAGGGCACAGTTTTAAGGTGCTTGGAAGCAGGTACAGAGGAGATGTCAGGGGTAAGTTTTTTATGCAGAGAGTGGTAAGTGTGTGGAATGGGCTGCTGGCAACGGTGGTGGAGGTGGATAGATAGGGTCTTTTAAGAGACTCCTGGATAGCTACATGGAGCTCAGAAAAATAGAGGGCTATGGGTAACACTAGGTAATTTCTAAAGTAAGTACATGTTCGGCACAGCATTGTGGGCCGAAGGGCCTGTATTATGCTGTAGTTTCTTTATGTTTCTGCTACCTGCCTTCCACATATCTTCGTATGGGCCACAAACCTGGGCACTAAACAATCAATTCCTTCAACCAAATCATGACATACAACGTGAAAAGAAATGGTTACAATACTGACCCCTGCAGAACACCACTACTCATTGGAAGCCAACCAGAAAAGGCTCCCTTATTCCCACTCTTTGCCTCCTGCCAATCAGCCTCTGCTTTATCCATGCTGGTATCTTTCCCATAATACCATGTGCTCTCAGTTTGTTAAGCAGCTCATATGTAGCACCTTGTCAAAGGCCTTCTGAAAATCCAAATAAACAACATCCACTGACTCTCCTTTGTCTATCCTGCCTATTATTTCCTCAAAGAATTCCAGCAGTTTGTCAGGCAAGATTTCCCCTTTAGAAAACCATGCTGTCTTTGGCCTGTTTTGTCCTTGGCCTCCAAGTACCTCAGATCCTCACCCTTAATAATAGACTCCAACAGCTTTCCAACCACTGAAGTCAGGCTAACTATCCTATAATTTTCTTTCTTCTGTCTCTCTCCCTTCTTAAAGAGTGGGGTAACACTTGCAATTTTCCAGTGCTCAGGAACCATTCCAGAATCTGGTGATTCTTGAAAGATCATTGCTAATGTCCACAATCTCCTTCAGTCCATCTGGTCCAAGTGACTTATCTACCTTCAGACCTTTCATCTTCCAAAGCACCATCTCCTTACTAATAGCAACCACACTCACTTCTGCCCCCGACATTCTCTTTTTTTCTGTCATTCTGCTAATGTTGAGAGTGAAGACTGATGCAAAGTACTTACTCAGTTCGTCTGCCATTCCTTTGTCCCCTTGTCCCTCCTCCACGCCAGTCCGTCACGCTTTACAGTCTGCTGTTTGAGCGGTTTCTCCAGTGCACCCTCCAGAGGTGTCACACAGTTCGGGAACCGCTCCCCTGCAGTGCTTGCGCGCTGCACGTCCCTGTTCGGGCCAGCGCACGATTGATTCTTGGGCGTTCCCAAAGGTTTGCCAGCACGGTGTTGCGTTCTAGGTTGGGTGCGGCAGTTACACAGCAAGATCCACGTATCTGGGGACGATCGGTTGGCTCAGGAACCTTGGGGAGTCCCATTGCCCACCTTCAAACAACCATGGGGATTTTGAAACGTGTCCTGAAGGAGGTGATCTATTGATATGAAAATGGAGGGTTACATAGGAGGGAAGGGTTAGACTGATCTTGGGGCAGGCACACCATTGTGACCTGTACTGTGCTGTGATGTTCTACGTCCTAAAGACAGCGCCTCAAATGGTCCAGTACTCCCTCCGTGTTACACACAGCGCATTGGCTGGGCTATGAGCATTCGGTGGCTTTGGGGCAGGGCCCCGGGCGCTTCTGACACTTTGACAAATTTCAGTTGTGTTGACTATACTCTTTCTTCCTTTTGTCGGAAATCTAGGGATCACCACTCACACTCTTCCAGCTTCACCTCGGCCGACGCGCCGGAAGGGATGCCAGCACTGCCCCTCCTCCAGCCCCGGCCGGTCGTGCTCCAGGGAATGCAAGTCCGCAGGGTCCCGATGGAAATTCCTGAGGTAACAGCGCCACGCCGTGTCTCCTTTCGCCCCCTCCCCCTCCCCTTCCCCACCCTTCACTTGCTCAGGTGCCTGGGTCCCTTGACCTTGTCGAAGAGTCCACCGTCGTTGGGAGCCAAGCGTGATGCTTCACTCACCTCAACCCCGAACAGACTGCGCAACCTTCAAAGCTCACTTTCAAGGGCTCCACAACCTGTATGAGGAGCCTTTGATGGCTCCAGGCCTGTACTCACTGGAACTAAGAAGAATGAAGGGGGAGCTCATTGAAACCTATCGAATGTTGTAAGGCCTTGATAGAGTGAATATGGAGAGGATGTTTCCTTTGGTGGGAGAGTCTAAGACCAGAGGACACAGCCTCAGAACAGAGGGGTGTCCCTTTTGAACAGAGATGAGGAGAAATTTCTTTAGCCAGAGAGTGGTGAGTCTGTGGAATTTGTTCTATGGGTAGCCGTGGAGGCCAAGTCAATAGACAATAGGTGCAGGAGTAGGCCATTCAGCCCTTCGAGCCAGCACCACCATTCACTGTGATCATGGCTGATCATCCACAATCAGTACCCTTTTCCTGCCTTCTCCCCATATCCCTTCACTCCGCTATCTTTAAGAGCTCTATCTAACTCTTTTTTTGAAAGAATCCAGAGAATTGGCCTCCACTGCCTTCTGAGGCAGAGCATTCCATAGAACCACGGCCCTCTGGGTGAAAAAGTTTTTCCTCAACTCCGTTCTAAATGGTCTACCCCTTATTCTTAAACTGTGGCCTCTGGTTCTGGACTCCCCCAACATCGGGAACATGTTTCCTGCCTCTCGCGTGTCCAATCCCTTAATAATCTTATATGTTTCAATCAGATCCCCTCTCATCCTTCTAAATTCCAGTGTATACAAGCCCAGTCTTTATGTATATTTAAGGCAGAGGTTGACAGATTCTTGATTAGTCAGAGCATGAAGGGATACTGGGAGATGGCAGGAGTTTGGGGCTGAGAGGGAAAATGGATCAGCCATAATCAGACTCGATGGGCCAAATGTCCTAATTCTGCTCCTATATCTTATGGTGTTATGGAAATACGAATACAATAGACCTTTTAAACAGGAGATGCTTGAAACGTGGGGCTTCTCTTTTGTGGAAATGTGTAGTCTATGAGAGAGGGCACCAAAGCAGGCCCCTTGGCCTATTAAATCAGCGCTGACCATCAGCCGCGCTTTTACGCCAGGGGTTCCCAACCTGTGACACCTTGCTTAAAGATATTGGTCCATGGCATTAAAAAAAAGGTTGGGAACCCCTGCTTTGTGCTAAACCAAGAGATTCTACAGATACAACACCAAAAGATGGAGGACCTCAGCAGGTCAGACACCATCTGTGGAGAGGAATAAATGGTTGATGTTTCAGGCCGAGGCCCATCATCGTGATTTTTGCCTGACCTGCTGAGTTTCTCCAGTATGTTTTTTTTTTGGGTGTATTACAATAGAATTTTACAAAGGACCGTACAGACAGACTGACAAACACTAATGACAAAGGAAGAAAAACCATGCAAATAAACGTAAGCATTAAGAATAATGAGTGGCGGGGTGGACGTACGTCTCTACCGAAAGGAGGTGAGAGGCACTCCTTCCCTCTGCTAGCCTGCAGTTCACCCTTGGGCAAGGTGGGGTAGCATCTGCTTCGCACCCCGATCAGGGTCACGTGAAGCCGTGGGCGCAGGTGGTGGACGGTTGTATGAGCAGCCGGTGCGGATCACAAGACCTGGTTATGCGACCACTGATGCCAGGCCCAGAAGGAGTATTGATAATGTCTGGGGGTCACCCGTCTACACTGCCCAGAGGAAGGCAATGGTAGACCACTTCTGTAGAATCGCATGCCAAGGTCGGTCATGGTCATGGATAAGACAGCGATCGCCCACGTCATACAACACAGCACAAAATGATGATGCCGATCGTAAAGCGTGCTTAAAAGTGGGAGTGCTGGTCGTAGGATGAGTTCGCAGCACTGATCGAAGCTGTCCACGCTGGCCGAGGAGCCTGATGGTTGTAGGGTTGAGCAGATGGACAGCGTGCGAGTGATGGTTGAGGATGATTGTCGGCGACGGGAGAATTGGCACCTCCAAGAGGGCAGATTGAGGTTATTAATACCCAGGGTGTAAGTACCATGGGGCCGGCTGGTGGTATAGTGGCATCAGCACTGGACTTCAGGGCAGAAGGTTCTGAGTTCAAACCCAGCCGGGTCCCAACCTGGGCAGCGGCAGTATCTGTGCGGAAGAAAGGCCTGGCAATCTGCTTCTGTATCTTGCCATGGAAACCCTATGGACCCTGAGGTCACAAAGAGTCGGACTCAACGACTGAACAACAACACAAGTACCATGCTGTCCTCTCCAATAGTTCTGGCTCTCCGAGGTTGCCACACTATGCCTCAGCCCTGGCACCCTCCCCTCCACTGGCACCCGTCCGCCTCTCTGACACCAGCCCGGCAAGTTGGATCGAGTCCCGGGGCGGAAGGTGAGCGCCGATGTGTGCAAGTTACTCTCCGACAGGTGAACTGGTGTACTTCTCCCAGCCCTTGTAGATCCTAGCGCCGGTGATCAGAAGGCTAGAGTTCAGTTTCCCCTGCTGTCTGTGCAGTCTCCCCGTGACCGTGTGCGTTTCCTCTGGAAGCTCATTCCAAAGATGACTTAGAGTTGGCATGTTACGTTGGCACGAAACATGGCGACACTTGTGGGCTGCCCCCAGCACATCCTTGGACTGTGTGGGTCGTTGACGCGAACGATGCATCTCGATGTTCATGTCACAAATAAAGCTCATCTCTATCTTTTCCTTCGTTCCATCCTGCGTACACCGTGACGTTGGGCACACCGTGTAGATAGTGACGTGGGACAGGCCCCTGCCCTTCCCGTTGTACTCACCCCATATGGCATGTAATGTGACTCGCGTCAGGGGCCGATGATAGAAAGACGCAACAGGCAAACGGGCCCTTCAGCCTGTTTACGCGGATCCTAGATCATTCCCATTTTACTCTTTCGATATTCCTATCAACTGCCTCTCACCCACAGACTGGGAGCATTTCACGGTGGCCAGCTGTCCCACTGACCCATGTCTTTCGGATGTTGAAAAAACCATTGCACCCAGGACACCCCGCGTGTTTGTATAAGACCATAGAAGCAATAACGGGCCACTCGACCCATCGCGTCTTCTCCACTATTTGGTAATGGTTGAATTATTATCCCTCTCAACCCCTTTCCTTCCCTGTGCCTTTAACCCCCAGTTAAGGCGAGAACAGTTCAAGGTGATTTGCCAGATCGCTCTTTCTGTGTGTTCTCAGGCAGCTGAGGGCAAAGTCCGACTCAGGTTTGACATCACTGGCGACTGTCGTGAAATACATTGATTTGTAGCACCGGTACAGCACAATATGATTATGCTGTAATACATAGTCCTCTTTTATTGTCATTTAGTAATGCATGCATTAAGAAATAATACATTATTTCCTCCGGTGTGATATCACAAAACATAGGACAGACCAAGACTGAAAAATCTAACAAACCCACATAATTATAACCTATAGTTACAACAGTGCACAATACCATAACTTGATGAAGAAGTCCGTGAGCACAGTAAAGTTCAAAGTCTCTCAAATGTCCCACATCTCACGCAGACGGGAGAAGGAAGAAAAACTCTCCCTGCCATGCCGACCACAATCAGACTGAGTCATCGGAAAACTTCGAGCTCTGATCAGCTCTCCGACACCGAGTACTGAGCGCCATCTCTGTCCGAACGATTCGACCTCCTTCTCGGTCGCCAAAAGCAGGCAAGGCCGGAGATTTTGAGGCCTACCCTCCGAAAGATTTCCGACCACACAGTAACGACAGCAGCGAACGGGCGTTTCAGAAATTTCTCCAGATGTTCCTCTGTGCTTTCACATCCATTCTCCATCAAATCAGAATTGTCCACGGCCCCGATTTAACAGATACAATATCATTTTTCACCAGAGAGCTGCGCACATGTGGCGCGCCGCCATCTTCTCCTCCCGTAAAAAACGGGAGAAGAAGATGTAAAAAATGCTATAAATTACAGTAAGAAAGATGCAGTCAGACACCACTCTGTTAATGGAGGTACATAATAAAATGGCCACTGAGTGTATCTTGGTGCTGCAGCCCAGTCACTTCAAGGTTTGGCGTGTTGTGCATTCCGAGATGGTCTTCTGCACACCACTATTGTAACACGTGGTCATTTGAGTTACTGCCGCCTTCCTGTCAGTTTGAATCAATCTGGCCATTCTCCTCTGACCCGTCTCATTAACAAGGCGTTTTCACCCACTGAACTGCCACTCGTGAGGTGTTTTTATTACAATTCTCAGTAAACTCTTGAGATTATTGTGCATTCAAAAAAAAAAATTCCAAGGGTAACAGCAGTTTCTGAGATACTCAAACCACCCTGTCTGGCACCAACAATCATTCTACGGTCAAAGTCACTTAGATCCCTATTCTGATGTTTGGTCTGAACAACAACTGAACCCCCTGACCATGACTGCATGCTTTTATGCAATGAGTTGCTGCCACATGATCGGCTGAGTAGACATTTAATAAGCAGATATACCTGCTGAGTGACTCGTGTTCATGGTTTGGTTCACTGTCCGTTCGGAAGCCTAATGGCAAATCAAGACCCCAATCAAATAACGGTTGCTTTTCTTTTTAACGTTCCCAGTTAGATTTTCTGGACCAGGAATCGCTGCACGAGTCCCAGGAGAACACGCTGATGATCGAGGAGAAGACCAGGAACAAGCAGTATTACAAGTTCTGGCTGCTGCCCTGGAAATGGACGCGGATTCGCTACGATCGATTGGCTTTGCTGGCCTTGCTGGACAGGTTAGACGGGTTGGGTCCCAGTAGCACCCCGCAACGTTCCCCCCACCACCTCCACTGCCGTGCCTCGCAGAATCAGAATTAGGTTTATGATCACTCCTGGGGTCGGACACAGCGTGAAGCTCCCTCTACCCATCACACACTCCTGGGGTCAGACACAGAGTGAAGCTCCCTCCACACTGTCCCATCACACACTCTCGGGGTCAGACACAGAGTGAAGCTCCCTCCACACCGTTCCATTACACACTCCCAGGGTCAGAAACAGAGTGAAGCTCCCTCCACACCGTCCCATCACACACTCCCGGGGTCAGACACAGAGTGAAGCTCCCTCTACACCGTCCCATCACACACTCCCGGGGTCAGACACAGAGTGAAACTCCCTCCACACTGTCCCATCACATACTCCCAGAGTCAGACACAGAGTGAAACTCCCATCTCACATTCCTGGGGTCAGACACAGTGAAGACATCAAGGGGCAATGCCTGAGAAAGGCTGCGTCCATCATTAAGGACCCCCATCACCCAGGACATGCCCTCTTCTCATTGCTACCATCAGGTAGGAGGTACAGAAGCCCGAAGACAGAAATCAATGATTCAGAAAGAGCCTCTTCCCCTCTGCCAGACGATTCCTAAATGGACATTGAACCCATGAACACGACTTCACTTTGTTTTTCAATTATTTATGTTTTTGCACTTTTTTATATTTACTGTAATTGAGATATTTATTTTATTTCCACCTCCCTCTTTTTTTTGCTTTCTATATTATCATGTATTGCATTGCACTGCTGCCACAAAGTTAACAAATTTCACGACACATGCTGGTGACGTTAAACCTGATTTTGAGCGGCCGAAGGCCAGGAATTCCCAGAAGCTGGTGAAGATGTTCCCCTTTCCCAGGGAAACGTTGTGAATATTTTTGAAATGCTTCCCGCGTCTACCTGGTTACATCCTTGTGCCGACAGAGCTCGGTCTTGTGTTAGGAGTCCGATGTACCGACAACACAGAGTGACCCCAGCCTCAATGTTGGCAACGTTGTCCCAGGAGAGGATGCCGACGCGGATTTGATTGCCCTGCCGGCAGATGTTTTAGGGGCAACTTTGGTGGCGCCTGTCCAGTGCTCCGAGGAGTCTGCTGCCGGTCGTTATTGCCTCAAACGTGTCGAGAAGGGCAGGGCTGCTGCTATCCAACTGTCCATGGGTCAGTATGGATTATCTGGGCTGAAGGGCCTCTTTCTGTGCTGTGCATCTCTGACTCTTATTAGCTGTCCACTGATGCTGCCTGGCCTGTTTCCAGCATTTTTCCATCGTTTTTGTCGGAGCTACATTTAGGCCAGACTGAGCGAAAATGGGGGACTTCCTTCCCGAAAGAACATCTGAGGAACTTGATCAACGTGGCTAGCACAACTATTTTCTTAATTCCAGGTCTACTTTCAGCTCCCCAGCTGCTTTTCCAATGCTTCAACCCTCTTTGCTCCCCGTCTCTATCATTTCTCATCCATTCTCCTCCCCCCGACCCTCTGCCCGCACATAACACACACAATGTGCCGGAGGAACTCAGCAGGTCAGGCAGCAATTGCGGAGAGGAATTAACAGTCAATGTTTCAGACCGAGATCCTTCATCAAGGCATGGAGTTGACAGTTTGTCTCTCTCCATAGATAGAAACTTAGAAAACAGGTGCAGGAGTAGGCCATTCGGCCCTTCGAGCCTGCATCGCCATTCAGTATGATCATGGCTGATCATCCAACTCAGAACCCTGTACCTGCCTTCTCTCCATACCCCCTGATCCCTTTAGCCACAAGGGCCATATCTAACTCCCTCTTAAATATAGCCAATGAACTGGCCTCAACTGTTTCCTGTGGCAGAGAATTCCACAGATTCACCACTCTCTGTGTGAAGAAGTTTTTCCTCATCTCGGTCCCCTAAAAGGCTTCCCCTTTATCCTCAAACTGTGACCCCTCGTTCTGGACTTCCCCAACATCGGGAACAATCTTCCTGCATCTAGCCTGCCCAATCCCTTTAGGATTTTATACGTTTCAATAAGATCCCCCCCTCAATCTTCTAAATTCCAGAGAGAATAAGCCTAGCCGATCCAGTCTTTCATCATATGAAAGTCCTGCCATCCCATGAATCAATCTGGTGAACCTTCTTTGTACTCCCTCTATGGCAAGGATGTCTTTCCTCAGATTAGGGGACCAAAACTGCACACAATACTCCAGGTGTGGTCTCACCAAGGCCTTGTACAACTGCAGTAGTGCCTCCCTGCTCCTGTACTCGAATCCTCTCGCTATGAACGCCAGCATACCATTCGCCTTTTTCACTGCCTGCTGTACCTGCATGCCCACTTTCAATGACTGACCTGCTGAGTTCCTCCAGCATTTTGTTCAAAGTTGAAAGTGTATTTATTATCGAAGTATGTATACATTGTACAACCTTAAGACAGGCAGCCAGGAAACAAAGAAACTCAAAGCGACCCATTTTTTAAAAACAAAAAAGACATTTAAACAGCCAATGTGCAGAAAGAAAAGTGACTATAAATGCAAGCGAATAGCGTTGTGAACTGAAGTCCACAGACCCTCCGTTCAACGCAGAGTCGAGAAGAGATCTGAACCAGCCCATCCCTCGCCTCGGGCCCCAACACCCTGACCTTTTCGATCTGGCCTGGTCCCTAAATTGTGCAAAGATTGGGTTCAGTTGCTTCGATACACTCCGAGGCCTGGTCCCCGCCACCTTGATTTGGCCTGTACCCGGCCTTTCCGATTCGGCCTGGCGATTAAACCATCCAAACGTCGGGTACAGTTACTTCAGCACCTTCTGTATTTTACTCCTAATTTCCAGCATCCGCGGAATCTCTTGTGTCCCTGGCACGACGTGTTCATTCACTCTCCTCGTTCTGTGTGTTCCTCGCAGAAACCGGCAGGCCTTTGAGAACGTGGTGGCTGTCGGCCTGGCGGCGCTGGTCGCTTTCCTGGGCTTCATGCTGCTTCTCGAAGGCTTCTTCCGGGACATCTGGGTGTTCCAGTTCTGCCTGGTCATCGCCAGCTGCCAGTACTCGCTGCTCAAGGTAACGTCTGCGCCCGAGATTCACTCCGGAGTCGGATTCCGGCCCTCCTTGCCCCTGCTCAAGACCGTGCGCTGCCCCCTTTTGTAACTCGGCAATCCCCGTTTAGAAATTAGTTCCAGTTTGATTGTCACTCAACCACACACGTGTATACAGCTGAATGAAGCATCATTCTTCTGAGGCCAGAGGGCAAGCATACAGTCTCGCACAGCACACATTAAGACCATAAGATATAGGAGCAGAATTAGGCTGTTTCATCATGGCTGATCCATTTTCCTCTCAACCCCAATCTCCTGCCTTCTCCCCACACCCCTTCATGCACTGACCATTCAAGAATCTATCTGCCTTTAATATACCCAATGACTTGGCCCCCACAGCTGCCTGTGGCAACATATTCCATAGATACACCACTCTCTAGCTAAAGATCATCTCCGTTCTAAATAGACGTCTCTCTGTTCTGAGGCTGTGCCCTCTGGTCTTAGACTCCCCCACCATAGGAAACATCCTCTCCAAATCCACTCTGTCGTAGCCTTTCAACATTCGATAGATTTCAATGAGATCCCCCACCCCTCACTCTTCTGAATTCCAGTTAGTTCAGACCTGAGGCCATTAATTAGATATCGTATGGTAACCCTTTCAGTCCCAGAATCATTCTCGTGAACCTCCTCTGAAGCCTCTCCAATGTCAGCACATCCTTTCTTAAGATAAGGGGCCCAAAACTGCTCACCAGTGCCTTATAAAGCCTCAACATTACATCCCTTGCTTTTATATTCTAGTTCTCTCGACGTGAATGCTAACATCGCATTTTCCCTCCTCACCACAGGGTCAACTTTAGTGAATCCTCCACGAGGACTCCCAAATCCTTTGCACCTCGGAGTTTTTGAATTTTCTCTCCATATAGAAAATAGTCTGTGCTTCTATTTCTTCTAACGAAGTGCGTAACTATACACTCCCCGACACTGTATTCCACTTCCCACTTCTTTTCCCACTCTCCTAATCTGTAACGCACAGTGCTGGAGGAGCTCAGCAGGCATGGAAAAGAGCGAACAGTCGATGTTTCTGTACTGTTTTCCCAGACGCGCCTGGCCTGCTGAGATCCTCCAGCATTTTGTGTGTGTTGCTCGGATTTCCAGCCTCTGCAGATATTGCTTGCTCCTAGTCTGCAAGTCCTTTTATCAGCCTCCTTGCTTCCTCAACGCTACCTGCCCCTCCACGCAAACTTGGCCACAAATCCATTGGTTTCATCATCCAAATCATTGAGATATAAACGTAAAGAGAAGCGGTCCCAACACCGACCCTTGCGGAACACCACTAGTCACCGGTACCCAATCAGAAAAGGCTCCTTTCATTCCCACTCTTTGCCACCTGCCAATCAGCCACTGCTCTCTCCGTGCTAGCATCTTCCCGCCTGCTTCCTCGTTGTGGAGTGGTGCACAAGCTTCGGGAAACCTGCGCCTGCCCTTCCGAACCCTCCGTCCCGCTCGGAGTACTGGGCCTTTCATTGTAACTCTCCCTGGATGCTTCATTCTAATTCTGCCGTACGTCTGACGGATGATAACCGTGGAGCATTTTGGAGCCCGCAGGCGACTGGTACTTTATCTCTGCCAGTCCTTTTGCTTACGCCCAGATTTAGATATCGCTGTCTTGTATATAGAATAAATTAATTGCACCCCCTCCTAACGGCCATCACACGGGAGAGGAAGGTGATGGGTTATTGGCCGTCGGGAGCCTCTGGTACTGATAGTGCTGTGTATTTATTTTGCAGAGTGTTCAGCCTGATGCTGCGTCCCCTATGCACGTGAGTTCTCGCCTGCGCACGATATAATGCGTCCGGTCCGCAGCCTTGCGGTCAATGAAGCGACCCCCTTCTGTGCAAGCACTTCAGCAACCTAGCTGCCGCGCTGCGCAGAGCGAGGCCGTGCGCTCACTCGTGGGATACTGACTGGGCACCGGTGGGGGGAGTTAATATTGGTTCTGGTGCCTGTGTCTCACTGGAGAAGGAACACGTGGTATCCACGGGTACACTGGAGGGTCTTTCTGGGTCTGGTGACCGCCACGGGGGCTCAAGTGTTCTGAATAGCGATGACCGTGTTGGGTCTCTGTTACACTGGGGAGGTCTTTTTGGGACTGGTGACCGCCACGGGGGCTCGAGTGTTCTGGATAGCGAATGACTGTGTTGGGTCTCTGTTACAATGGGGAGGTCTCTTTGGGACTGGTGACTGCCACGGGGGCTCGAGTGTCCTGGATAGTGATGACTGTGTTGGGTCTCTGTTAATTTTTTTTGATCCTTAGCATTCTTTGTGGAGTCAGGAATCACGAACAGTCCCAACTCTAGCGATCGTTTATTTCAGAGTACAAACAAATTAAAGAGCTAAGAAACGATGCTAAGAGGTTAATGAATGGCAAAGAATGCTATAAGATGGCACCACTGGAAAAATCCATCACTTTTATAGATAAGATGAGGAAATTCCTTAGACAGAAATAAAGTAGTTAACAGGCTACGTATTTAAAACAATTACATCATGTGGGTCATGTGCTAATAATTAGCCAATGAAAAATGAGAAAGGTGATAAACTGTTAGTTTAGCTGCTATACCACTTTCTGCCCATGGGTGTGAGAAATATATGAGTTTGTTTAAAAAGGACAACTCTTCTATAAAGTATTAAGCTAAAACATGATTTCCAGCAACTGTGATACGGAATGCAAATAGTGTGAATTGTAGAATACTGTAGTATTTTAATAAAGTATGCTGAAATCACCGAATAAACCTCCTGTGGCAAAAGAAAAAAATAATATATTTTGCCTTGTTCATAGACCTCCGTTCTTTCAGTGGCCAAGGGAGCTTTCCGGTGCTGGATCCAAAGGATTGTTGCCTTTGTGTTCCAAAGATTCTTCGGAAGTCGAGCACGAGGCATAAAGCTTGTTGCTTATTTGTTGTTTTATTAAGTATTACAAGAACAGAAATCAAACCAGAAAGAGGAGCTGAGAGAACCAAGATAAGGAAGTCCTGGTGGTCTTGTACTCAGACTAGAGATGAGCAAAATCTCCAGTGGTGACAAATAACCCATGAAATAGCCAGATTCAAGAAGCGTGACACCTGATACAGAAGGTTCTGGAAAAAATAGAAGCAACTGTTCTGTAATTACTGGAAAAATCACTGATCGGTTGCATTATGTAGGTGGTTTTATTAAAATGCAAGCATAGACCACGAGACATGGGAGCAGAATTAGGCCACTGAGGCTCCTCCGCCATTCCACCATGGCTGATTTATTATCTCTCTCAACCCTATTAGAACATAGAACACTACAGCACATTACAGGAACTTCGACCCACCATGTTGTGCTGACCTTTCAATCCACTTCTTCTGCCGTTACCAGTCAAGAACTTGTCAACCTATGTTCTAAGTATGCCAAAAGACCTGGCCTCCACAGCCGTCTGTGGCAATGAATTCCACAGATTTGCCACCCTCTGGCTAAAGAAATTTCTCCTCATCTCTGTTCTAAAGGGACGTCCTATTATTCTGAGGCTGTGCCCTCTGTTGCTAGACTCCCCCACCATAGGAGACACCATTTCCACTCTTGGTGAATATTGAATCCTTTCGATATTCATAAGGTTTCAATGAGAGCACCTCTTCATTTTCTTAAATTCCAGCAAGTATAAGAACTGAGTCATCTAAGACCCCTCATACATTAACCCTCTCATAGCTGGGATCATTTTCGTGACCTTCTCCAATGCCAGTGCATCCTTTCTTGTATAAGGGGCCCAACACTGCTCACAATACTCCAAGTGTAGGCATTATAAAGCCTCAGCGTTGCATCCGTGCTCTTGTGCACTAGTTCTCTCAAAATGAATGCTAACATTGCATTTGCCTCCCTTACCACAGAATCAGTCTGCAAGTTAACCTTTTAGGGAATCCCGCACGAGGACTCCCAAGTCCCTCTGCACCTCTGATTTCAGAATTTGCTTCCCATTTACAAAATAGTCCACGCCTTTATTCCTTCTACCAGAACGTATGACCATACTCTTTCCTGCACTGCATTCCGTCTGCCACTTAGTTGTCCGTCCTCGTAATATGTCCAAGCCCTATGTAGGGAAGTTAAACTACACAAAAAGTAATACTGCAACTCAATCCAGTGCAACCCCGTTCCCCTCCGAGGGACCTGGCACCTGGGTCAGTGCCATACTCACTCATTGCTGTACTGAACTGCAGTTGTACAAGGCCTTGGCGAGACCACACCTGGAGTATTGTGTGCAGTTTGGGTCCCCTAATCTGAGGAAAGACATCCTTGCCATAGAGGGAGTACAAAGAAGGTTCACCAGATTGATTCCTGGGATGGCAGGACTTTCATATGATGAAAGACTGGATCGACTAGGCTTATGCTCTCTGGAATTTAGAAGATTGAGGGGGGATCTGATTGAAACGTATAAAATCCTAAAGGGATTGGACAGGCTAGATGCGGGAAGATTGTTCCCAATGTTGGGGAAGTCCAGAACGAGGGGTCGCAGTTTGAGGATAAAGGGGAAGCCTTTTAGGACCGAGATGAGGAAAAACTTCTTCACACAGAGAGTGGTGAATCTGTGGAATTCTCTGCCACAGGAAACAGCTGAGGCCAGTTCATTGGCTATATTTAAGAGGGAGTTAGATATGGCCCTTGTGGCTAAAGGGATCAGGGGGTATGGAGAGAAGGCAGGAACAGGGTTCTGAGTTGGATGATCAGCCATGATCATTCTGAATGGCGGTGCAGGCTCGAAGGGCTGAATGGCCTACTCCTGCACCTATTTTCTATGTTTCTATGAAGAACGTCAGAGGGCCCGGTCCCTGGAGTGGAATGAGCCTTCAGGGTCTTGGGGGATCTTCCGTGTCCTTGTGGTCACCAGTCCCCAGTCCCACCGGCTGTGTGATGTAGGCATCGTTCCTGGGTCGATCTGGCTGAGGGGTTGGGGGTGGGGGTGGAAGGACAGGTGGGCTGGGACAAACCGAGGCAGGGTTTGTCCGGGTTGTCTTGTGAGCGGTGGCCGGTATGATCTTGCATGACGCATCTGTCCTCCACCCCCCCAGGGACACAACTGGATCATCGCGTACAGCCGCCCGGTCTACTTCTGCCTGTGCTGTATGCTGATCTGGCTTTTTGACCTTGCCAGCCAGAGCAACCACCTCCACCCCATCAGCCTCTACGGGATCACTCTCTTCTCGGCCCAGTCCTTCGCTTGCGCCAGGGACGTGGTGGTCGGTGAGTTAGCGCCTCGGGGCAGGCAACGTTATAGTCAGAACTTTACCATGTCCGCATGGCCCTCTGCTGTGTGCCAGTATTTTCCCTCCCACCCCTCTCTATCTCCCTCTTCACTGTACCTCCTCCCCCAGATTCCTTTCTCTCTTGTACTCACCTACGGTGACACGGTGGTTAGTGTAACGCCAGTGATACGGGTTCAATTACTGCCACTCTGTGAGGAGTTTGTACGTTCTCTCAGCGACCGCGTGGGTTTCCTCCGGGTGCTCCGGTTTCCTCCCGCAGTCCAAAGACGCACGGGTCAGGGTTAGCAGGTCGGCGCTGGAAGCGTGGCGGCACCTGCGGCCTGCCACTCCCCCCCCCCCGGCGCAGTCTTCGGGCTGCATCGGTGACTGACGCAAGCAACACATTTCACTGCGCCACACGAGATGCTGGAGGAACTCAGCAGGCCAGGCAGCACCTGCGGAGGGGAATAAACAGCTGATGTTTCGCAAGGAGACCCTACCAGTCCTCATGAGGGGTCTCGGCCTGAAATATCAACTGTTTATCCCCCTCCATAGATGCTGCCTGACCTGCTGGGTTCCTACAGCACTTTGTGCGTGTGTTGCACTGGATTTCCAGCATCTGCAGACCCTTTTGTGTTTATGTTTCAATGTATCTGGACTCTTCAACTCACCTGCTCCAGTGGGAATCATTACCACTTCTTCCCTACTCTCAGATGTTCGAGTCATAGAAAGGTGCAGTGCAAAAACAGGCCCTTCGGCCCATCTAGCCCATGCCAAAACCTCTTAAATTGCCTCGTCCCATCAACCTGCACCGGACAATGTCCATGTCCCTATCCAAACTTGTCTTCAACGTTGAAACCGAGCCCGCGTGCACCACTTGTGACGGCAGCTCGTTCCGCACTCTCACCACCCTCTTGAGTGAAGAAGCTTCCCCTCGTGTTCCCCTGAAGCTTTTCACCCTTCACCCCTTAACCCGTGACCTCTGGATCTTGTGTCTTTCCCCAGACGCTGACCGACCCGCTGGGTGCTTGCAGGCTTCCAGTACCCGCAGATTTCTGTTTGCTTTGCCTTCCGGGTGTGAGCTCTCTGTGGTAGTTTTAACCGTGCGCCCGCTGGTGGTTAAGATCCCTGTTGTTTCCCTTGCAGTCTTCACGCTGTGCTTCCCAGTCATTTTCCTCGTCGGCCTCATGCCCCAAGCCAACACCTTCTTCATGTACCTGCTGGAGCAGCTGGACATGCACGCCTTCGGGGGCACCGGTAGGTCGAGACGCCCGCCGGTCGGAATCATACGCACCCGGGAGATTTAATGTCCTTTGATGTTGGTTCTGCCCCTCTTCCCGCCTGACGCAAAACCTCCGCAAGG
The DNA here is from genome assembly GCF_963921235.1 of Mobula hypostoma. Classification (NCBI taxonomy): domain Eukaryota; kingdom Metazoa; phylum Chordata; class Chondrichthyes; order Myliobatiformes; family Myliobatidae; genus Mobula; species Mobula hypostoma. Next base: position 11,560,348 of record NC_086126.1, on the reverse strand, counting down.
AAGCAAGCAAGGAGAAGCATTGTACAATAAGTTGGTCCGCACCACTGGGGAGCCCACTTGACCCCTAAGGCGACAAGACATAGGAGTAGAATTCGTGAATTCAGCCCATTGAGTCTGCTCCACCATTCTACCATTTGACCAGCTAACTAGTTCGGCTATTTGGCGCATCGAGACAACGCCGCCGTTCCATCATAGCCGATTTATTATCTCACTCAACCCCATTCTCCTGTCTTCTCCCCGTAACCTTTGGTGCCCTGATTAATCAAGAAACCTATCGCCCTCTGCCTCACATATACCCAGTGACCGGACTGCACGGCCGTCTGTGGCGATGAATGCTACAGGTTCGCCACCCTCCCCATTTCCGTTCCAAATGGACGTCCCTCTACTCTGAGGCTTCACCCTCCCATCGTGGCTGATTCATTATCCCTCTCCTGTCTTCCTCTTGTAACATTTGATGACCTTACTAATCAAGAACCTGTCAGCCTTTGGTTTAAATCTACCCAATGACTTGGCCTCCACGCTGTCTGTGGCAATGATTCCCACGGATTCACCGCCCTCTGGCTAAAGAAATTCCTCCTCATCTTGGTTTGGAAGGGACGTCCCTCTGTTCCGAGGCTGCGTCCTCTGGTCCTGGACTCGCCCACTGTAGGAAACATCTCCTCCACATCCACTCTTATCTCGGCCTTTCAGTAAACAATAAGTTTCAAGGAGACCTCCTCCCCTATTCTTCTAAGCTGCGGGGAGTACAGGCCAGGGCCATCAAGTGCTTGGCACACATTAACCCTTTCATTTCCGTGAACCTTCTCTCCACCCTGTCCAACACCCACCACTGTAACAGCTCCACTCCATCTGCCAGCTGCCCTGTCAGCTCTGTTACCCGTTGTGACTCTGGGGGCCCCTACCCGCCTGAGGAGAGTTGCTCCATTCTTGGAGTTGTTCCCTAGAGAGAGAGAGAGACAGATGGTCCATTCCCCCAGTGAGACGGAGGTCCACTCTACCCCAGGGGCTGGCGGGTTGGATACAGAGGCCGATGGGTTTGAGGACTCTTTCCCGCAGCGGTGCTGACTGTGTCCCATCCTCTTCACAGCCACAACCAGCCCGGTGTCAGCCCTCTACAGCTTTGTGCGCAGTGTCGTGCTGGCTGCTCTTCTGTACGGATTCTGCTTTGGTGCTGTGAAGGTAGGGGAGGGGGCAGTGGGGTTTGGGGGAGGGGGGAGGCTGAAGGAGTGACTGAGAAGATAGTGGAGGGAAGGAGAGTGAATGGATGTGCTGTGTTGAGAGGGAACACGGAGTGGGATTTGTTGGGTCGCTGTCTTTGGCGTTGATTGGGACGGGTGAACAGGTGGAGGCCACCTTTCATCATTGTGATTTCTCTTCCCCCTCCTCTCGGCACTCTGTCTATCCTCTTCCTCCCTCCCTCTCCGTTTCTACACTCTTTCCCTCTTATCCCCCCTTGTCTTATCTCCCTTTTCCTTCCCCGTCTATCTCCCCTTCCTTCCCCGTCTCTCTCCCCTTCCTTCCCCGCCTCTCCCCCTTCCTTCCCCGCCTCTCCCCCTTCCTTCCCCGCCTCTCCCCCTTCCTTCCCCGCCTCTCCCCCTTTCCTTCCCCGCCTCTCCCCCTTTCCTTCCCCGCCTCTCCCCCTTTCCTTCCCCGCCTCTCCCCCTTTCCTTCCCCGCCTCTCCCCCTTCCTTCTCCCCCTTCCTTCTCGCAAATTCCTTCTCCCCCACCCTCTCCCTTCTTCTATCCCATCTCTCTCCCTCTTGCTCCCTTGTCTCCTCTTCCATTTCCTACCCCATATCCCTTTCCCCCATTTCATCCCCCTTTTCTAACCCATCTCTCTCTCCCTCTTGCACCCTTTGTCCCCTCTTCATTTTTCTATCCCATTTCTCCCCTCGTCTTCCCGTCTCCCCTGCCTTTTTCTACCCCACTCCCCTTCTTGCACCTTTTCTCTACCCTCGTGCTCTTCCCTTGTTCCCTCTCCCTTTTTCTACCCCATCTTTTTCCCTCGTTCCTCCCTCTCCATATCCTGCCCTCTGTCCTCCTACTTCCTCTCCTCTTTTCTACCCCCTGCCCCGTTGCCTCTCTCCGTACACAGATTCCATGGGAGCCCCAGCATGTGCCTGTTCTGTTCTCAGTGTTCTGTGGTCTTCTAGTCGCCCTGTCGTACCACCTCAGCCGACAGAGCAGCGACCCCACCACCCTCTGGTAAGTAGCTGTTGGGGCTGCGCTCATTGGATGGTTGGGGGGAGTCTTTCCTTGGAATAGCCACAATGGGATTGGGTTTACAGATTGGAAATGTAAGATTTTCAGAAATGCAGGGACCCTATTAAGGATTAGCTTCACTGTGAACATTCAATGGCCACTTTTTAATTTTTAGGTACTTCCTGTACCTAATGAAGTGGTCACTGCGTGCATGTTTGTGGTCTGCTGCTGTTAGCCTGTCCGCTTCAAAGCTCGATGCGCTGTCCATTCAGAGATGCTCTTCCGCACACCGCTGTTGTGATGTGTGGTTATCTGAGTTACTGTCGCCTTCCTGTCAGCCTGAACCAGTCTGGCCATTCTCCTCTGACCTCTCTCATTAACATGTTGTCTTCACCCACAGAACTGCTCACCAGATTTCCCCCCCCCACACCATTCTGTGTAAACTCTAGATCAGGGGCTCCCAATTGGGGTCCAGGGACCCCTTGCTGAGTGGTATTGGTCCATGGCGTAAAAAAAAAGGTCGGGAACCCCTGCTGTTGTGTGTAAGAATCCCAGTTCTGAGATACTCAGATCACCCTGTTGGCACCAACAATCATTCCACGGTCAAAGTCACGTGGATCACATTTCCTCCCCCATTCTGATGTGTGGCCTGAGCCTCATAACTGAACCTCTTGACCGTGACTGCGTACTTCTACGCGGTGAGTTGCTGCCACGTGACTGCCTGATTAGATGTTGGCATTAACGAGCAGGCCCTCAGTTGACTGGGTTCGGCCATGGACGTTGTGCCTGCACAAGACAGGGCAGTGCGGTATGGAGAGCAAGCTTTTGCCTGTGCAGCAGCCTCCCACCCCCCCGCCAACGTCCTTTCGCTGGCCCTGTCCTGCATAACCGGAGGTGCCAGCCTTGGGGTGAACCATGGCACTGGTCGCAGGATGGCAATAACAAGACAGGCCAAGCCTTTGGGTACATTTAAAGCGGAGGTTGACAGACATTTGGGTAGTAAGGGCATCAAAGGCTACGGGGGAAGGCAGCAGAATGGGGCTGAGAGGGAGAGATGGAATGGCGGAGCGGACTCAATGGGACGAAAGGGTTAATTCTGGTCATATTGGACCACCCTTGTCTGAAGGAGCAGGCAGGCGCCTGAAGGCCGCATTCGGTACAACGTCACAAGCCATGCACAACCGTTGACTTGCTATTGAAATAAAGTACCCGCTCTCCTAGGTGGACGTGAAAGTTCTCATCAGGGAAGTTGAGTGCAACTTATACCATCCTTAAGGTTGTTATAGCCGGTGGTGATAATGGGGACAAGCTCCCACTACCTATTAAATGCTCCCAAACAGCCTCTTAAAAACCAAGCCCAGCTCCCGGCCTTCACGTGTGGCTTAGCTACTAAGCCTGGCGGAACAGTTTCTACTGACAGGGGAAGGGGCAAAGGCGGGTTAAAACCAGTTGCTTCAGGCAGATGGAGCTCGTCCGCTGTGGTTGGCAGCTCATCTCGGAGAAGGAAAGCTCTGAACTCAAACCCCTGCCGACTTGTGGCTATAGCCACTCGCGGGGAAGGGTTCGGGAGTGAACCCTGAGGGAAAAATCCGGAGCTGGAGTCCCTAAGGCAGTCCTATGTTGAGTTCAATGCTGACTGGCAATTCCTGCGACGCTGCTGGTACCAAACTGTATCGGTCACTGCCGTTCCTTTGGGTTCACCAGATGCGTGGAGAGGGGGAGCTTGCTACACGGGCAACAGTTTGCTCTCCATATCGTACCGCCCTGGCTCGTGTATCTAGACAGCTAGGACACAACATCCACGGTCGACCCTGACTGGCGGAGGCCTCACTATTCCTTCATCAAAGCCTTGAAAAGCCATCTGATTGTGACCATGAAACTGGTACTCTGTGTTCAAACACCAGAAATATTTTGAGTGTGCAGAGCACAGAGGTACATTGAGGTTGTGAAAGTTTCTGCATAAAATCAGACTGTCCGGCACCACCTTTAGGAAGTTACTGCACCAGTGCGATTTCCTCATATAAAAGCAGAGTGCAGTAGAAGAGGGGGATCTGGGGATTCAGACCCATAATTCCTTGGAAGTGGCGTCACTGGTAGATAGGGCCGTAAAGAGAAGTTCCAGCACGTTGGCTTCCCAAATTGAATATTGTGCAGGAGCTGGGATGTTGACGTTGGTGAGGCCTAATTTGGAGTATTGTGTGCAGTTCTGGTCACTACATACAGGAAAGATATCAATGGATTGAAAGAGTACAGAGAAAATTTACAAGAATGTTTGACAGGACTTGAGGACCCAAGTTGAAGGAAAAGGTTAGGATTTGATTCCCTGGAGCGTAGGAGAACAAGGGAAGATTTGGTAGAGGGGTACAAAATAATGAGGGTTATAGACAGGATAACCCTCTGCGTTGGCGCATGGCCAAGTGGTTAAAGCATCGGTCCAGTGATCTGAAGGTCGTGAGTTCGAGCCTTGGCTGAGGCAGCGTGTTGTGTCCCTGAGCAAGGCCCTTAACCACACATTGCTCTGCGACGACACCGGTGCTGAGCTGCAGGGTGCGTAGAGAGGGGAGACTTGCAGCATGGGCAACTGCCGGTCTTCCATACAACCTTGTCCAGGCCTGCGCCCTGGAAACCTTCCAAGGCGCAAATCCATGGTCTCACGAGACTAACGGATGCCTATATAAAAAAAACACGCAAGCAGGATTGAGATGAGAACCAGAGATCGTGGGTTAAGAGTGAAAGGTGAAATATTTAAAGGAAACATGATGGGGGACTGCCGGCTGGTGGCACAGTGGCATCAGCGCCGGACTTCGGAGCGAAGGCTCCCGAGTTCGAATCCAGCCGGCTCCCTTGCACGCTTTCCATCTGTGCTGGGTTGTGCATTGAGCTAGCAACTCGGCCTCATAAAAATAAGAAAGCCCGCTTTAAAAAAAAAACGCCGTCATGATGGCGTCCCGATGACTCCACTTGGAGTTAAGGGCTATCTTATGATGGGGAGCTTCTTCACTCAGTGGTGAGAGTATAGAATGAGCTGCCAGTGGAAGTGGTGGTTCAGTTTTAGCATGTAAGAGAAGTTTGGCTAAGAACACGAAGGGCAGGTCGATGGGACTAGACAGAAGGATATTTCGACACAGGTCAGATGGGCCAAAGGGCCTGTTACTATGACTCTAAAAAGGAGCAAGAGGGCTACAGAGTTATGGTGGGCAGCACTGAAAGAATCAGAGGTCGTGGCCCTGAACACGAGAGATTCTGGAGATGTTGGGAATTCCAGAGGAACAAACACAAAACGCTGGAGGAACTCAGCAGGTCGGGCGGCGTCTACGGAAAGGAATAAAGACGACGTTTTGGGCTGAGACCCTTCATCAGGACGCAAGTCGACTGGCCCAGAACGTCAATTCTTTATTCCTTTCCGCAGAAGTTGCCTGACCTGCTGAGTTCCTCAGAGACTGAGCTCCTGTTGGTTCAGACGCACCTGTCCACACGGGAGCGTTGGTGAAGGAGAGACAACAGTCATCACTGGGTGACCGCAGTCGAGGCTGTGGATAGGGGTTAAGGGCAGAGCCATCATACCATCGTACTGAGTGGGTATTGACCCATTACTTCTCCTGAAATTTAGGTCCCTGATCCGGTCCAAGTTCTTCCCTCAACTGGACAATCGAAACCCGGAGGACCCACTGCTAGAAATCCAAGATCCGCTCCCAGCTAAGCTCAGGAGCTCGGTGGTAAGTCCTCGGAGGCACCGGCCTTTAAGTAGCTGCTCTTGGTGGGTCTCCCATCCTGCGTGTTCGTTCATCCAGGGGACTCTCCTGACCTTTGCCGAACTCATTCCAGCCGCTCGTCCAATCCCACCACTCCAGGCCATGCCGTAACTGCCTGTGTGCATGGTGTAGCGTTCATTTGAGAGGACTACAATATAAAATGGGTGGCGGGGTGGAGATGCGTCCCTACCAGAGGAGGCGTGAGGTGCTCCTTCCCTCCGCTAGCCTGCGTGTCACCCTTGGGCAAGGTGTAGCATCTGCTCAGCCCCTCGATCCGGGTCACGTGGATCCATGGGAGCAGGTGGTGGATGGTCGTATGAGCAGCCGGTGTACGTCACAAGTCTTGGTTATACGACCACTGATGCCAGGCGGAGTATTGATAATGGCTGGAGGTGAGGGGGTCACCCGTCTTGTAAAGACACCCTGCCCAGAAGATGGCAATGGCAAGCCACTTCTGTGCCTGCTGAGAACAATCTTGGTCACCAAGATTGCACACGGCACGGCACATAACGCCGATGACAATATAAGAGCAATGTCGTAATGCTGAGACTTTATCAGCCGTTGGTCAGACCGTGTACGTTTATTGTGAGCAGTTTTGAGTCCCTTATCTGAGGGAGGCAAAAACGAGCTGGCATTGGAGAGGGTCCAGAAGAGATTCGTGAGAATGATCCCAAGAATAAACTGGCATTTAGAAGAATGGGGGGTGGGGGGAATCTCATTGAAACGAACCACGAATTGAAAGGGCTAGGTAGAGTGGATGTGGAGAGTGGGGCAGTCTAGGACTAGAAAGCACAGCCTCAGAATAGAAGGGCGTCCCTTTAGAACAAAGATGAGGAGGAATTTCTTTAAAAATGCAAACACGAGAAATTCTGCAGATGCTAGAAATTTAAGCAACACACATCAAAGTTGCTGGTGAACGCAGCAGGCCAGGCAGCATCTCTAGGAAGAGGTACAGTCGACGTTTTGGGCCGAGACCCTTCGTCAGGACTAACTGAAAGAAGAGCTAGTAAGAGATTTGAAAGGGGGAAGGGGAGATCCGAAATGATAGGAGAAGACAGGACGGGGAGGGATGGAGCCAAGAGCTAGACAGGTGATTGACAAAGGGGATATGAGAGGATCATGGGACAGGAGGCCCAGGGAGAAGGAAAAGGGGGAGGGGGGGAAAATACCCCAGAGGATGGGCAAGGGGTATAGTGAGAGGGACAGAGGGAGAAAAAGGAGAGAGAGAAAAAGAATGTGTGTATATAAATTAAAAAACAGATGAGGTACGAGGGGGTAGTGGGGCATTAGCGGAAGTTAGAGAAGTCAATGTTCATGCCATCAGGTTGCAGGCTAACCTGGTGGCATGAACATTGACTTCTCAAACTTCCTCTCATGTCCCTTCTGCCAATCAACTGTCCAACTCTTGGCTCCATCCCTCCCCCTCCCGTCTTCTCCTATCATTTCGGATCTCCCCCTCCCACTTTCAAATCTCTTACTAGCTCTTCTTTCAGTTAGTCCTGCCGAAACGTCGACTGTACCTCTTCCGAGGAATTACTTTAGCTTTTTTACAATAAGAGCCAATACCATTAAATTAAGGGATGCGTGGACCCCTGGTTGGGAACCAGTGGTCTAGACTGAGTAGACATGGAAGAATGTTTCCTGTAGTGGGGGTGCCTAAGCCCAGAAGGACGTCCCTTTAGAACAGAGATGAGGAGGAATTTAGCCAGTGGACGGTGAACACCATTACCACAGAAGGTTGAGGAGACCAAGTCATTAGGGATATTTGAAGTGGGAGTTGATAAGTTCTTGATTGGTAAGGGCATGAAAGGTTACAATAGGCCGAATGGCACACTTCTGCTCCTGTATCTTATGGCACCCAGTGAAGGCTGAGCGGTTCTCTGCGGCGCTGGCGTGGCTGAGGTAGCGATTAGTTCCGGGCTGAGGCTGGCTGCTTGGGACGAGTGGATTTACTGGGGTCAGGACGATGTACTGGAGAGCTGGTTACCATGGTGAATTGAAGAGATTTATTTGTCACACGTAGGTCGAAGCACACACTGAAATGCACCACCTGCGTCAAATCAGATCAGCGAGGATTGCGCTGGGGGCAGCCCGCAAATGCCGCCTGGATTGTGGCTCCCATGTGCCATACACACGACTCACTAACCCTAACCCGTACGTCCTGTGGACTGTGGGAGGAAACCTGCAGGGTCAAGGAGAGAACGCCTTACAGGCAGTGGTGGTAATTGAGCCCCGATCCAGGATCACCGTAAAGTGGTGAACTAACTGCTGTGCGACCGTGCTGCCATCCCCACCACTACCCCCCACTCCGTAGAAGGCCATTGGGCCCAATGAGCTGCTCCTGTACCCTGTTCCATTTTGAAAGGCGCAATCGAATCGACTTCCGGTGCCCCATATGATCTGAGAGGGGTTGTTGGGGCCGGGTGAGACTCGAGTGGGCGATTGACTTGCTGTCGGGTGGCTGGGGATTACTGAGTAGCTTCTTCAATTGTGGCACGTTTACCGACCACTGACCACCCTCTCTGCACCCTCTGCCTTTGACTTCCAGTCCACAGTTTCTCGCCCTTCCCTGTACCCCCACACCAAGCACGACAGTGTCCCCCGTTTACCACTGAGTAAAGCTGGGCCGTCAGTCCACTCGGATTCACTTCTTTACCACAGTTAGTGGAGGTATAATTTGTCCCATCAGTGCTGATCACCCCATCCTTGACCAAGCTGTTCCACCGTGACCACGATCTGTTGTGAGTCAACATGACGCTTTCAGATCAGGTCATGCACAGCACGTACCTCCGCCGCACCGCTGGGGTGTGTTTCTGGGGTACAGGGGCTAGCGGCCCTCGTCCCTGTTCTCTGAGCAGCAGTGAACCATCTGATTGGCCTGTCAGAGTTCTCTCTGGGAGCTAGTTGACTTGATCAGCATTTCTGATCTGGCTATTGTTCACGACTGCACTTAAAAGTTCAAAGTAAATTTATTATCAAAGTACGTTTGTCACCATATACAACCCTGAGATTTGTTTTCCTGTCATCATAATCAATAAGAATAATGGCCATAGCAGAATCAATGAAAGACCGCACTACAGCATTCAACCAGTGCAGATGACAACAAAGTGTGCACGTACAAGAAGAAGAAATGATAATTAATAAATAAATATCGAGAACATGAGATGAAGAGTCCTTGAGTGTTAGTCCTGACGGAGGGTCTCGGCCTGAAACGTCGACTGTACCTCTTCCTAGAGATGCTGCCTGGCCTGCTGTGTTCACCAGCAACTCTGGTGTGTGTTGCTTGAGTGTGAGTCGGTAGGTTGTGGGAACAGTTCAGTGATGGGCTGTGAAGTTTATCCCCTTTTGTTGGGGAGCCTGATGGTTGAGGGGTGGTACCTGTTCCTGAACCTGGTGGTGCGAGTCCTGAGGCTTCTGATGGCAGCAGCGAGAAGACAGCACGACCTGGGTGGTGGGGATCCCTGATGATGGGCGCTGTTTTCCTGCGGTGATGCTGAGTGTAGATGTGCTCGATGCTGGGGAGGGCTTTACCCGTGATGGACTGCACCACTCTTGCGCTGAAAAACGCAGCAATTTGCGTTAGCAACCAGCACAACCAAAGACTGTGCTGGGGGGGGGGGGTGCGGCCCGCAAATGTCAGGCATTTTGGCATCGACACAGGATGCCCACGGTTTTCAGCAGAACTAACGCAACAAAGCAACACACATATACACATACACATACATACACACACACACACACACACACACACACACAAAACGCTGGAGGAACTCAGCAGGTCAGGCAGCATCTATGGGTGTGAATAAGCCATTGACCTTCTCGGTCCGAGACCCTTCTTCAGGGCTGGAAAGGAAGGGGGAAGACGCCAGTGTAAAATGGTGGGAGGGAGGGGAAAGAAGGTAGCTAGAAGGTGAAGGCGGGTGGGTAGGGAAAGTAAAGGGCTGGAGAGGAAGGAATCTGATGGGAGAGGAGAGTGGACCGTGGGAGAAAAGGAAGGAGAGGATAGGCAGGAGAGAAGAGGGAGAAGACCACAGTGAGGATAGAAGAGGGGAAGTAGGAGGAAATTTTCTTTACCGGAAGGAGAAATCGATGTACATACAGTCAGTGGGAGGCTGCCCAGATGGAATACAAGGTGTTGTGCCTTCATCATGGTGCAAGAGGAAGCCATGGACCAATGTCAGAATGGGAATTGGAATTGAAACGTTTGGCCACTTCAGGCGGTTGGTGCGGAGGTGCTGGGCAAAGCAGTCCCTCAATTTACGACGGGTCTCACCCAATGCAGAGGAGGCCGCATCGGCAGTACCGGGCTCCAGCAGATTCACAGGTGAAGTGTTGCCTCACCTGGACGGACAGATTGAGACCCTCCCATCCCCCTGCCTGCCCCACCCAATCCGGACTCTGATCTCCGTCTTTCTCCTGCCCAGTTGGAACAGCAGCGTGTACCATGTGCCCGGCGCTCTGTAATTGGTTATCCCCTTTCCTTCCTGGTGTCTAGCGGGAGATGCTCCACTCGGACCTGGTCATGTGCCCGGTGATTGCCATCATTACCTTCGCTATCAGCGCCAGCACTGTGTTCATTGCACTTCAGGTAAGAGTTTGGAGATGTTGCATACTGTGTAGAGAGACTGAAGTTCTGTGTGCTAGTGTTAAGCAGTGACAGACACGTCCCCACCGGTACTGTACCCCGATCTTATACAGTCACAGGCTTGTCCCCACCAGTACCGTACCCCAGTATTAAACAGTGACAGACCTGTCCCCACCGGTACTGTACCCCAGTGTCACACAGCGACAGGCCCGTCCCCACCGGTACCATACCCCGGCGTCACACAGCCACAGACCCGTCCCCACCGGTACCGTACCCTGGCGTCACACAGCGACAGGCCCGTCCCCACCGGTACCGTACCCCGGTGTCACACAGTGACAGACCTGTCCCCACCGGTACCGTACCCCGGTGTCACACAGTGACAGACCCATCCCCACCGGTACCGTACCCTGGTGTCACACAGCGACAGGCCCGTCCCCACCGGTACCGTAGTCTGATCTTATACAGTCACAGACTTGTCCCCACCGGTACCATACCCCGGCGTTATGCAGTGACAGACCCCTCCCCACCGGTACTGCAGTGCTATACAGTGACAGATGGGAATCAACATGCTAACTATGATGTTAAAGTCAATTGTTACCACTGACAGTGATGGTGAAATATGTCATTTTATGGGAGCAGTACAGCTGTACATAAAAAATTGCTGTGGTTTACAATAGATAAATAGTGCAAAAGGGGATTAATTAGGGAGTGTTCCTGGGTTCCTGGACCTTTCGCAGATCTGAAGGTGCTGTTCCTCAAATGACGAGTCTGTGTCTTGTACCTCCTCTCTGATGGTGGTAATGAGCAGGGGGCATGTCCTGGTTTGTGAGGGTCCTCACTGACAGATGCTGCCTTCCGGAGGCACTGCCACTGAAAGATGTCCTCGGTGGGTAGAGTTGTGCCTCTGATGCTCCATCAACCTGTGTCCAACGACCCTCGGCTCCCTCTTTCGGTCAGACTCCAGACGCCAATCCACCGTACGTGTATAGAAATTTACAGGAGTCAATTCAACAGTAAAACGAAAATTGGAAAAAGAATCAGGCTCTACCCACGGACAGAGAAACCGAACGTTCTGCGTCTACGATCCGTCGTTAGAACTGCTGACTGGCCAAGCTGCAGTGTTGTTCCTCCACCACTGGATGGAGCCGTTGTCTGCTCGCAGCCCACTGACCTGGTGCCTTACTCCAGCTAGACCCATAAGACATAGGCTACTCGGGCCATCGCGTCTACTCCACCATTCAATCGTGACTGATTTACTTTTTTCCCTCTTCATCCCATCTTCCTGCTTTGTCTCCATAACCTTTGACACCCTTACTAATGAAGAACCAGTCAGCCTCTGCTTTAAATGCACCCAGTGACTTGGCCTCCACAGATTCACCACCCACTGGCTGAAGAAGTTCCCCCTCATCTCTGTTCTAAAAGGGACCTCTTTCTATTCTGAGGCTGTGCCCTCTGGTTCTAGACTCCGCGAGTTTAGGAAACATCCTGTCCACATCTGCTCTGTCTGGGCTTTTCAATATTCGGTAGGTTTCAATGATATTCCCCCAACCCCCCCCCCCCCATTCTTCTAAACTCCAGAGCCATGAAAAGTTCCTCATAAGTTAAGGCCAGCCACTCACCAGGAAGTGGCCACTTCAGCACCCGACCATCATATTTTATCCTGCCGGGCATCCGGCCAAGGTTTCGGGGGCAGTCCCAACCCTCCCGAACCACTTTGAGCTCAGGACGCGGAGCGGGTTGGGTGGGAAGTAACCCTGTGCGGTCTCCGGTCACCGGAGGGGGAGGCGGTCGTTTAATGCGGAACTGCATCGGGATTCCTTCTTGCAGAGGGTGGAATTCTGCACCCGGACCGGGGATTTGAGCAGTGGGACTGGCAGACCGGGGGCGGTGGAACCCCGGCAGATCGGCCACGAGGGGAGGGGAGGAGCAGGCTTGAGAGGCCTGACAGCCCAGACCGATTCCTTTTCCCTGGTGTCCCGAGAGCTGAGGTGAAGTCCGGACCGGTCAGGGATGCTCTTTGTGGTTGGTGGTGACAACTGGGGTGAGGATGTGTGGGACGAGCCCAGTGTCACTGGCCCTACACGTCACTAGTGGTTTATAGGGACGTAGAACAATGCAGAGAAAATAGAACAGTACACACCCCTCTGCCTTAATGTTGTGCTGACTTTTTAACCTTTCCAATAGGTACATTTAATGTCAGAGAAATGTACACAATAGATATCCTGAAATTCTTTTTCTTTGCAAACATCCATGAAAACAGAGTGCCCCAAAGAATGAATGACAGTTAAACGTTAGAACCCCAAACCCCCACCCTAGCTCCCCCCTCCCACGCACAAGCAGCAGCAAAGCGATGACCCCCCCCCACAAGCATAAAAACATCGGCGCCCTCCACCAAGCACTCAAGCGTGCAGCAAAGCATTAATAAAGACACAGACTTGCAGTACCCCAAGACTACTCGCTCACCCTGTATTCGACATACCGCAGGCTCTCTCCCTCCCTAATAAGGGAAAAAGAGGTGTCTCCGTTTCTCAGCGAGAGGGGAGACATAACGAACAGCTCGCTGATTTATGATGTTAAAAGTCTGTTGCGATGCTTTTTCCGAGCTCTGCGCCCAGCGAATCGGCCCCAGGGCTCAGGTCTGTGGACCCACAGCCCACGGCAGCAAACCCGTTGCTCCCGATGTTCCCTGTTAGAAACATAGAAAACCTACAGCACAATACAGGCCCTTCTGCAGGGTTACCCAAGCCCTCTATTTTTCCGAGCTCCATGTACCTGTCCAGGAGTCTCTTAAAAGACCCTATTGTATCCACCTCCACCACCATCACCGGCAGCCCATTCCACACACCCACCACTCTCTGCATGAAAAACTTATTCCTGACATCTCCCCTGTACCTACTTCCAAGCACCTTAAAACTGTGCCCTCTCGTGTTAGCCATTTCAGCTCTGGGGAAAAGCCTCCGACTTTCCACATGATCAATGCCTCTCATCATCCTATACACCTCTATCAGGTCACCTCTCATCCTCCGTCGCTCCAAGGAGAAAAGGCTGAGTTCACTCAACCTATTCTCATAGGGCATGCTTCCCAATCCAGGCAGCGTCCTTTTAAATCTCCTCTGCACCCTTTCTATGGTTTCCACGTCCTTCCTGTGATGAGGCGACCAGAACTGAGCACAGTTCTCCAAGTGGGGTCTGACCAGGGTTCTCTGCGATGCTTCAGTCGGGGGCCTCGAATCTGCCCCTCTCCAGAGCCATGAAATCCGGCACCCTGAAGGCGTGCTAGTCTTCTAGGCCGCGTCCTTGGGATATCAAAGAGGGTGAGACCCTGACAGCAGGTCCCATTCCCGCAAAGAACCAAAGTCGGACTGTAACTCCAGGTCAGAGTCTTGAAAAGAACCTTGAAAAGGAAAACCGGAGATATCAAAGATAGAAATAGAGCTGTTTCCGAAGATGCAAACAAAGGAGTCACCGTTTAGTGCTTTCGTCACTTGGCTCTGCTCCTTGAATGATTCTAAGATCAATCTACCCTTCCCTCTTACATGCCCTCCATTTTTCAGAAGAACATAAGAAATAGGAGCAGGAATCGGCCATCCGGCCCATCAAGCCTGTTCCGCCATTCAATAAGATCAAGGCTGATGTGACCATCGATTCATCTCCACCTAGCTGCCTTTTCTCCATGACCCTTAATTCCCTTTCTATGCAAAAATCTATCCAGCCTTGTCTTAAATATATTTACTGCTTCACTGGGGCAGAAAATTCCCCATATTCACAACCCTCTTGGGGAAAAGCAGTTCCTCTTCATCTCCATCCTAAATCTGCTCCCCAAATCTGGAGTCTATGTCCCCGAGTTTGAGTTTTCAATCATCCATGTGTCTATCTAAGAGCTTCTTAAATGCCCCCAATGAATCTGCCTCTACAAACACCCTGGCAGTGCGTTCCACGCACCCACCATTCTTTGTGTGGGGGGAAAAAGCTTCCAACATCCCCTCTTTACTTTCTTCCAATCGCCTTATAATTATCCCTTGTATTGGTTATTTCCACCTGGGGGAAAAAGTCTCTGGCTTTCCACTGGATCTATGCCTCTTGTACACCTCCTATCACGAAGTCACCTCTCATCCTCCAAAAAGAAAAGCTCGAGCTCACTCAACCTACCCCCATAGGACACGCTCTCTAATCCAGGCAGCATCCCGGTAAATCTCCTCTGCACCCCCTCTAATCCAGGCAGCACCCCGGTAAATCTCCTCTGAACCCTCTCTAAAACTTCCGCATCCTTCTAGTAATGAGGCGACCAGACTGAACACAATACTCCAAAGTGTGGTCTAACCCGAGTTTTCTAGGGTCGCAAATATTACCTTGTTGCCTTTGAACTCAATCCCCGAACTCATGAAGGCCAACACACCACATGCTACCTTAACAACCCTGTCAACGTGGCATGGATACGGTCTCTGGAACAAGTCTGCGTTGGGCTTACTGGGATACTCGTTTGCTCCGCTCGTCATAGAATAGTACAGCACAGTACAGGCCCTTCAGCCCACGATGTTGTGCCGACCCTCAGACCCTGCCTCCCATATAACCCCCCACCTTAAATTCCTCCATATACCTGTCTAGTAGTCTCTTAAACTTCACGAGTGTATCTGCCTCCACCACTGACTCAGGCAGTGCATTCCACGCACCAACCACTCTCTGAGTAAAAAACCTTCTTCTAATATCCCACCCCTTACCTTAAAGCCATGATGGTGGCGGTGGGGATAATTGGGGAATGAGGCTGGGGTCATGGTCCCTACATGTTTCCCAGAAACACTGACAGCAGTGCTTTGTGGAGTTATGGAACAAATCAGGCCCTTCGGTCCGACAAGTCCATGCCTGACCACAGTGCCTAACCAGCATGCCTCAGTGTCCTGCGTTTGACCCCATCCCCTCTAAACCCCTCCCCAGCAGGTACCAATCTAAGTGCTTTTTAAATTATTCTATTGCCTCAACCTATCGTCCCTCTAATTGCAGCCAGTTTCCGATCCTTCAGCAATGTAGGTTGTATTTTCAATGGCCTGAGCCCAGTCTGAAATTCCAGCCGCAGCAGGTGGGGACAACCGGACTGTCCCACAAAGCGTGTCAGTTCAAAGTAAATTCTGTCATCAAAATACACGTATGTCACCACATACAACCCTGAGATTCATTTTCTTGCGGGCATAGTCAGCAAATTTATTGAATCGTAATCAAATTTAATAAATCGTAAATTTATTGATCAATGAAAGATCAGCCAGAGTGCAGAATACAACAAACTGTGCAAATGTAAATAATTAGCAATAAATAACAAAAGCATGAAATAACAAGATTAAAAGACCTTAAAGTGAGATCATTACTTCTGGGAACTTCTCAACAGATGAGCGTGGTTATCCTCTTTTGTTCAAGAGACTGATAGCTGAGGGGTGGTAACTGTTCCTGAACCTGGTGGTGCGAGTCCTGAGGCTCCTGTACCTTCTACCTGATGGCAGCAGTGAGAAGAGAGCACGGCCTGGGTGGTGGGGATCTCTGGTAATGGATGCTGCTTTCCTACGACAGTGTTTCATGTAGATGTGCTCAGTAGTTAGGAGGGCTTTACCCGTGATGTACTGGGTCGAATCCACTGCCTTTTGTAGGATTTGTAGGATAGGTCTTGGGGAGGAGGGAGCATTTGGCCCTTGTTCCCCTTGGCCCTCTGGTCGTGATGAGCAGCCTTTGAGCTCTAGCCCCGATGGTGTTGCCAGGTAACATGCATTTGCTCTCCCGTTGTGGTCCCGGTCTTGGAGACTTGGGGGCTCCCACCCCACTCTCCCTCCCGCTCCCTTTACTACTGATGCTGATCAACCCACGGAGAGCAGCGAAGCGTGGACACGGCCCAGCTCGCCGTGGAAGCCAGTCTTCCCTCTGTGGACTCTGTCTGTGCTTCCTGCTGCCTCAGTAAAGCAGCCAGCATAATTGGAGACCCTCACCCACCCCAGGCCTTCTCCCCTCTCCCATTGGGCACAAGCTCCAGGCTCAAGCACAGAGAGAGCCTGTCTGAGATGTCGAGGTGTTGGGATGGAAGGTAGTTTTTGATGGGCTCTAGATCATGGTCTCTGGGGGGTGTTTGCAATTGCTTGAATGGTAGGTGGTTGGCGGGGGTGGGGTTGATACCTTTGCTGGAGCAAGCTGGGGGAAAATTAATGCTTGTGTGTGGGAGGTGGTTCTTTGGGGTTCTAACTTTTTTTTCTGTCATTCATTCTTTGAGTTTTTTCTCTGTTTCGTGGATGTCTGTGAAGAGTAAGAATTTCAGGTTGTATTCTATATACGTTCTCTGATATTAAATGGAATCAGTGAATTGTTATCAGGCTATTGAATGGCTCTCTAGTACAATGAGATGGATTCTTGGTCTCGCAGTCGACCTTGCAACTTGGAGTCTACCTGCATTGCTCTTTCTCCGTAACTTTTGCATTTTATTCTGTATTTTCTTAGTGTGTTACCTCAATGCATTGTGCAGTGATTATACAAGACGAGCTTTTCACTGTACCTTAGTACGTGTGACAATAATGAGCCAATTTTACTAGGAATTCCAAGAGCGGACATCTGCAGCCCACTGCGATTAGTACCTGCTCCGTGTTGGATCACAGCGCTCCTCCGCTCGGGCGGTTGATCAGTCTTCTCTCCCTTCCCGCCCGCCTCATGCTCTCTCTCTCTTTGCTCCCTCGGTGTAGCCAGTCCTGAGTTACGTGCTGTACGCCCTGGCTGGCCTGGTCGGCTTCCTGACGCACTACCTCCTGCCACAGCTCCGCAAGCAGCTGCCCTGGTGCTGCCTCTCGCACCCGGTCCTCAAATCCCGGGAGTACAGCCAGTTCGAGGTCCGAGGTGAGTGGCCGTCCGCACTCTGGCCGGGGGGAGAGGGTTTCCACTCCAAGATGCCTCTTGGTAGCATGTGGGTGGGGTGTCTGTTGGAGAGAGAGTGTGTCTGTCTGTCTGTCATTTGGGCATTGTGTATATGTCTAGATAAGGGATATGTCTGACATTGTGTGTCGGGAGTTTTGTGTGTGTGTCTGGACAAGAGGTGTTTCTGACAATATTTATGTGTCTATTGGGAGTTTTGTGTGTGTCTGGACAAGAGGTGTTTCTGACACTGTCTGTGTGTCTGTTGGTAAAGGGGTGTTTATGACGTTTTACTTGTCAGTCTGAGCATGTGTGTGAATGTTATCCAGTGGTGTCATCTATTGTATCGGTGCTCCTGGTGTGGTGAGACCGGACACAGCTTGGGCAGTGGGGTGGGGGGGGGGGTGGTCGGTTGCTTTGTCGAACATCTTTGCTCAGTCTGCCTGCCCCACCGAAGCAGCTGGGATCACCCGGTGGCCATCAATTTCAGTTCCACTCCCACTTCCCATTCTCACACTGACATGTCTGTCCATGGTCACGTTGAGACCAGACGCTGGCTGAAGGAGCCAAATCTCGAGGTACGTTCCAACCTGATTTCTCGATGTGGCCTTGTCACCCCTTCTTTCTCCCCTCCCCGCCCATCACCTTCCTCCTCTCATTCCCATCCCCTTCCCTCATTCCTTATTCCCGTTCTCTCCGATCTTTTCTTCTTCAGCCCTTTTTCCCTGTCACCTCCTAGATTTTCACGTTATTCCTTTTTGCCCTCTTCCCCCGACCTCCCTCCCCCCCCTCTCCTGGTTTGAGCTATCGCCTGGCTGCCATCACCCCCTCCCCTCCCTCCCACCTTCTCATTCTGGCTCCTGTTCCCTCCCTTTCCCGTCCCGATGCGGATGCTGCCCGACCTGCCGAGTCCCTCCGGCGATTTGTGCGTGCTGATCCAGATGGCCTGCATCTGCAGTCTCCTTTACGTGGCTGTGTGTGTGGGGGGGGGGGTGGGGGTGTTAGGTCTGTGGGAGGGGCTGCACCCTCGTGTGGGTGGGGTGTGTTCTGGGCATGGCGATGAAGGTGTGTATCCATGGGGGTCTGGAGGTGGGGGGACTCAATCTCTTTTGGCCATAATGAGCAGGGCGGTGTGGGTCATGGTGTGAAGGGCTTAATGCAGTAGGCTGAGCGTCTGGTATGGAGGGAGTGTTACTTCTTCACGATGGTGCTCTAGAGAACAGGTCATTGCTTTGATCCTGAGTGCTAATTAGACCACAAGATACAGCAGCAGAATTGGGCCGTTCGGCCCATCGAGTCTGCTCCCCCATTTCATCATGGCTGAACCAATTTTCCCCTTCAGCCCCAATCTCCTGCCTTCTTCCCGTATCCCCTCATGCCCTGACTAATCAAGAAACTATCAACCTCTGCCTTGGACATACAAAAAGTCTTGCCCCTCACAGTTGCCCGTGGCAAAGAATTCCACAGATTCACTGCTCTCTGGCTAAAGAAATTCCTCCTCATCTCCATTCTAAAAGGATGCCCCTCTATTCTGAGGCTGTGTCCTCTGGTCTTAGACTCCCCTCACCATAGCATCCTCTCCACATCCACTCTATCAATGCCTTTCACCATTCGATAGCTTTTAACGAGGTCGCCCCTCATTCTTCTGAATTCCAATGAATACAGGCCCAGAGCCATCAAACGCTCCTCTTAGATAGATAGATAGATAGATGGATAGATATACTTTACTGATCCCGAGGGAAATTGGGTTTCGTTACAGCCGCACCAACCAAGAATAGAGCATAAATATAGCAATACAAAAACCACAAACAATCAAACAACAAAATGCAAACTATGCCAGATGGAAAATAAGTCCAGGGCCAGTCTATTGGCTCAGGGTGTCTGACCCTCCACGGGAGGAGCTGCAAGTTCGATGGCCACAGGCAGGAACGACCTCCCATGCCGCCCAGTGTTGTATCTTGGTGGAATATGGCCGAAGTCCAACAGCAAAAAGTTCAATATCCAGTCTGCAAACATGTTCCTCGATCGTAATATGACCCGGATTGCACCATCTGTTGTTAATCAGAACAGTAAGCACCCAACTCCTTTACGCTTACCGCTCTCAGTGCACCTCTGGTCAGCCCGAACGGTCTGGAAGCCGTCCATGGAGAAGTTTTGATCGGGTATGTCCTTGTGCAGCCCCGTTCCAGTGAAACACATAACACTGCACTCTTGAAATGTTCTCTGACGCCTGGCTAGCGCCGTGAACTCTTATGACAATTCATGGTGGTCTGGAGAACAGGACGTTGGGTTGACTCTGAGCGTTAATTGCTGCTGATCTAATCGAGAACCAGAATGCCCTGGGGACCCTTGGACTGTCTGTGTGGAGTTCTGCACGTTCTCTCTGTGACCACGCCAAGTGCCAGTCTTCTCCCACAAGTCACAGATGTTGGTGGGTCAGTGTGCGGGTGAAGTGGGGGGGGGGTTGGAAGCTGATGGGAATGTGGGGAGAATAGAACAGAATCAATAAAAATAAGTCAGCGGGGCTCGATGGGCCGAAAGGCCTGTTTCTGTGCCAGTGACATGGGGCCCTTTCACCCCTTTCAGGTTTTATAACGCACCATAAATCTTCGGTCACCAATTCTTCAGCCTTTAAGGATTACTTTACCAAAACTTCCCTTAAGTTACTCAATCAAGTCGTCACTTAAACTCCTCTGTGGTTGAGGTGACAAACCCCATCTTCTGCAGCCAAACAAGATTTGTCCTGTTAAACCTCCCAAGTTTAGTTTTTATTTTCATAAGCACTCGCACCCGGGGTGCACAGTAGCATAGCTGTTAGCATAATCATTTTACAGTGCCGGACGCAAGATTATTTATAGCGATCTTCTTCATGGCCTTGCGTGTTACACGCTTGGGCGATCATGGCTCTCCACATCGAACGATCCCATGCAACGTCAATGATATCTGGCACACTTTGATCTGTTAGTTCTTTCACATATTTTCTTCTTTGCCTTCCTCTTCTGCGTTTCTGACGCATACGGCCTTGTAATGTAAGGCATTCTATTTCTCCCTTTCTGATGACATGGCCCAGGAATTTAAGTTTCCTCTCATTTCATGTTCTCATGAAAGATCTTTTTGTTTGGGCACTTTGGAGTACTGTCTCATTAGTTACCCGATCTCTGTATGATATTTTCAGCATTCTTCTAAGAAACCACAATTCTGTTGCTTCTAAGTTTCTTTGGAGTTCTGGTGTTATAGCCAGTAGTCGATAACAATACAGCGTGGAATTGGCTCTTGGTGCCGCACCACCCAGCAATCCCCCAATTTATTCCTAGCCTAATCACGGCACAATTTAGCAAGACCAATTAAATCTACCATCCGGTAGGTCTTTGGACTGTGGGAGGAAACCAGGTCACCCGGAGGAAACCCACGCAGTCACCGAGAGGGAGTGGACAAACTCCTTACTGGCAGTGGCGGGAATTGCACCCCAGTCACCGGTACTGTAAGGCGCTGTGCTGACCGCTACGCTACCGCGTCACCTCGGGATCAGGGTTTGATTCCCGCCGCTGCCTATGAGGGGTTTGTACAAGCTCCCCCGTGGGGTTTCTTCCCACAGACCAGAGGCGTACAGGTTGGGGCTAGTGAGTTGCGGGCTGCCCCCAGCACACGCTAACTGATTTGACTTGACGCAAATGGCGCATTTCACCGTGCAGATAAAGCCAGTCTTTAATCTCCACCCAGGATATAACACGCCGTGAAAATGAGCTTTTAGCGCTGACATCACTGTGAAGTACAAACATAAACTTGGCTTAAATTCTCCATGATAAAAATAAACCTTATTACATCAGTGCTTGTTGATGGAGTTGGGGGGGTGCGGGGAGGTGATGAGAGAGGGGCAAGAGTGGATTTGGGAGGCAGGACAGAGATATGTCTCTACCAAAGGAGGTGAAAGTCACTCCTTCCCTCCACTATCCTGCAGGTCACTCTTGGGCAAGGTGCTTAGTGCCTTGATCAGGGTGACGTGAAGCCGTGAGAGCGGGTGGTGGCTGGTCGTACGAGCAGCCGGTGCAGATCACAGTCCTGGTTATGCGGCCACTGACGCCAGGCAGACATTCTCTGAAGAGTATTGATCATTTAGGTTCTTGTCTGGTCAGGGCATGAAGGGATGTGGCGGGGGGGGGGAGCAGGAAGCAGGAAATTGGGGCTGAGAGGGAAAATGGATCAGCCATGATGAAATGGTGGAGCAGACTCGATGGGCCAAATGGCCTAATTCAGCTCCTATATCTTATGGTCTTGTGGATAGTGGCTGGTGTCACCTGTGTCGTGAAGACACTGCCCAGAAGAAGGCAATGTCGAACCAGTTCTTTAGAAACATTTGGCAAGGAGGATCATAAGACCGTGATTGCCCATGTCATACGACAGGACACAAGATGATGAGTCAAGTGTATGATATCTCTGACTGCTCGGGGACATGATGCGTGGCTTTCAAAGTTCAAAGTAAATTTATTATCAAAGTACATGAACAGCCCTGTATATTTAAGGTGGAGGTTGACAGGTTCTTGATTGGTCAGGGCATGAAGGGATACGGGGAGAAGGCACGAGATTGGGGCTGAGAGGGAAAATGGATCAATCATGATGAAATAGAGCAGACTCGATGGGCCAAATGGCCTAATTCTGCTCCTATGTCTTATGGTCTTGTTCATTTTCTTGCGAGCATTCTCGGTAAATCCAAGAACCGTGATAGAAGCGATGAAAGACTGCATCCAACCGGATGGACGGACAACCCAATGTGCAAATACAACTCTGCAAATACAAAAGAGAAAAGAAATAATAAATTGGCAATAGATATCGAGAAAAGAGCTGAGGGGCCCTTGAAAGGGAATCCATAGGTTGAAGGAACAGTTTAGTGATTGGGGCGAGTGAAGTTATCCCTACTGGTTTAGCCCCTATATGTCCGAGGTTTCTGGGCACTTGCCTTCCCAATTAATCGCTCCGTGGAGATTGGAGCTCCCCCCACCCCCACCACCACCACATGCTAGGACTGCCAGGTCAGGCCTGCCAATTTTTTTTTAAACTAACTTATTGTTCCGCTAAGTTAAAAAACTTGAGCGTTTAGCAGCTGTGTAGTTCCCAGTTCGAAAAGGGGGAAGTTTAAGTAAGCGTGCGATTTCTGCACAGTTCCTGTTGCCGGTTCTCCCCCCCATGTTCCTGTCTGTGGCTGCGGCAGCCAGCCATCTCTGGCTGGGAACGGAGTTGAAACTTCCCCCTTCAGTGAGCTGAGGGTGGGGGTGGGGGGGTTGGGGGTGAGGTGTAGTCACCCGAGGGGGCTCCAGGCCACCCTCCCCGTATTTCTCCTGCTGCCTGACTTGCAGCAACTTTTCAACAGCGAGGTCTGTCCGCCCGTAGCGCGCAAGGGTAGGGGCAACACTTCGCTCTCCTTCCTCGGTGACCAGGCAGAGAGTTGAAAGCTTTTAGACCACACTGACAGTGAGATTCCGGGTGCAAAAATTTGGCCATTCAGCCCATCGCGGCTGCTCTGCCCTTCAATCCTGGCTTCTAACTTTTTTTTTCTCTCTACATCACGAGAATCACAGGGCGCCACAGTGCAGAAACGGGCCATTCGGCCCCTCTAGTCCTTGTTATTCTGCTTAGCCCCATCGACCTGCACCTGGACCACAGCCCTCCAACCTCTCACCTGCCTGCTTATCCAAACTTCTCTTAATTGTTGCAGTCGAACCCACATCGACCACTTCTGCTGGGAGCTCGTTCCACGCTCGCACCACCCTCTGAATGAAGAAGTTCTCCCTCAGGTTCCCCTTCAATATGTCACCTTTCACCCTTAACCTACAACCTCCAGTTATGGTCTCACCCAACTTCATTCTCCTCCTTCCTCCCGATAATCCTTTACCTTATTAGCCAATCTCTACCTTCATATAGACCGAATGACTTGGCCTCCACAGTCGCCTGTGGTGGTGAATTCAATGCTTCCTCCAGTCTGTGAAGAAATCCCTCTGCAACTCAGCTTTAAAGGAGCGTCCCTTTATTCCGAGGCTGTCTGCTCAGACCCCAGACTGTCTTGCTAACAGAAACATGCACGTCTGCTCTATCCAGAGCTTTCGGTATCTAGTAGGTTTCAGTAAGAACCCCCCCCCCCCACCCCCAGACTCCGGTGAGTACAGACCGAGAGACATCAAATGCTCCTCGTACATTAGCTCATTCCTGGGATTGTTATTCTGAACCCTGTCCCGATCCAGCACTTCCTTCCTCTGCTACAGAGCCCAAACCTGCTGTCGATACTTGCCTTGAAACCCTGTGCCATTCCCATTCACCCAGGGGCAGCCTCTCGGTTGAGATACTCTACCACTTTCCTCCTTGTTTCTGCGCCTCTCACCCAATTCCCACGACAGCCGCGCCCTTGAGGATTCCGCGAATCCTCCGCCGATCCTGGCCTCGTGCGGAATCCCTGCTCTCTGTCGCTCCGCCAGTGGCGGCCGTCTCCGTGATCTGGACCACCCCCTCCCAGGCTGCTTAAGTGGCTTGTTGTCATCTGTCCCACATGTCTGATGTCCCCTTCCCTTGCAGAGCTCCTGTTTACTACATTAACGATGCTGTAGAAATGCATCATGCAACTCGAGGAACCCTGGCGAAAGCCCGCCGGAGGGGTCCGGGGACGCGTTCAAGTTGACAGTAAACGTGACCCGACTGTATGTGGATATGTGATTGACCGACTATACTGTGTTATGCATTAATCCCCCCCCCACTCCCAAATTACTCTCCTCACCCCCCCCCCGCCAACCACCTCCACCCTGTTTCACAGACGCGGCGCAGCTGATGTGGTTCGAGAAAGTCTACGCCTGGCTCCAGTGCACAGAGAAGTACTTCATCTACCCGGCCGTCATCCTCAGTGCCCTCACCACGGACGCCAGCGCCGTCAGCAGCCGCCACAAGCTGGGCAAATTGTGAGTAGGAGCCGGGCTGGGGGTGGCGGGGGGTGGGTGCCTGATGTATCGAGGGAGGAGGAAGAGTCCCAGCTGGCGCGTAAACGGAGGCAGATCGTCCCCCAGGCCAGCGCGTCCTTCTCGTGGGCCAGCCATCGCTATTGTGGAGTGACCAGTCCCTGAGCTTACGGTCCAGGTTCACCATACTGTGCGTCTCAGCCAAGGCTCACAAGGTCAAGTTCTTCATGTCTCCCGCACCGGTCTCCCCCTCCGTGGGTTTTTTTTTAGATTATGAGGACACTCAGTCCTCGTTTATTGTCATTTAGAAATGTTGCATGAAGAAATGATACAACGTTCCTCCAGAATGATATCACAAGAAAACACAGGACAGACCACGACTAAAACTGACAAAACCACATAATTATAACATATAGTTACAACAGTGCAAAGCAATACCATAATTTGATAAAGAACAGACCATGGGCACGGTAAAAAAAAGTCTCAAAGTTCCGATAGCCTCATCATCTCACGCAGGCGGCAGAAGGGAGGAACTCTCCCCTCCATGAACCTCCAAGCGCTGCCAACTTCCCGATGCAGCACCATTGGAAGCACCCGACCGCAGCGGACTCTTGAGTCCGTCCGAAAACTTCGAGCCTCCGACCAGCACCTCCGACGCAGCCTCTCCGAGCACCATCCTCTGCCGAGCGCTTCGACCCCACCCCGGCCGCCGAGCAACAAGCAAAGCTGAGGACTCGGGGCCTTCTCCTCTGGAGATTCTGGATCGCACAGTAGCAGCAGCAGCGAAGCAGGCATTTCAGAAGTTTCACCAGATGTTCCTCCGTGCTCTCGCGTCCGCCTCCATCAAATCAGGATTATGCACGGCACCCTACTTGACAAATAACAGACATCACCACCGGAGTGGCCGCTGCGAGCTGCATCACGCCGCCATCTTCTCCTCCCGTTTGAGACCCTTTCCGCGGACTTGCAACACTCTTTCACACGAGATGTCAAACCAACCAGCAGGAGATGGGCAGAGCAAGTTCCCCTGAGCCCGAGTCTACCCGACGAACCATTGTAACCAAAACACTGAGTCATCCATCCCCTCTGTCGTTGGTCTCCGTGGGATCTTTCTGAAAACATATTGCCCAGCCGTGGTTCATGAATTATGGTGATCTGAAGGACCTTTGTCGTCCACGAGAGACCGTGGGAGTGCATTACTGCATTCACCTTGCGTTGTGCCTGGTGTAACCGCGTGGCCTGTGTTCCTTCACTTGACACCTCTCGCCTTGGGCGTGGCGCAGACGAGGTTGAGGCTGGTGGGGATGAATGATTTGCTGTGGCCTCCTGTTTAATTCCCTTCTGTCTCCCCCCTCCTTCACAGCACTGACCCGCTCTTCATAACGGTGGCGGGCATGAAACTTCTCCGCTCCTCCTTCTGCTGCCCGTGTCATCAGTACGTGACCCTCAGCTTCACCGTCCTCTTCTTCCGCTTCGACTACAGCCGCTTTTCCGAGACCTTCCTGCTCGATTACTACTTCATGTCCATCCTCTGTAGCAAGGCAAGTATCTCCCCACCCGCGCTGCGCCACCCCCTCCCCTGGTCTTCCGTTTAAATGAGGTCCAGGATCAAGTGCGCCAGGGGTTAGGGCTCTGAGGGGAATCGAGATCAGGAGGGAGCGTCTTCACCCAGAGGGTGGGGTGACCACGGAATTCTCCGCCACAGAGACAGTCATTTAATAGGGTCAGACCGCACATGGAATACGGTAAACGGCTTTGGGCCCCTGGCACTTGAGAGGGCCCAGAGGAGGTTCACAATAATCCCTGGCTTGAACGGGTTAACATGAGAATTTGATGGCTCTGGAGTTCAGAAAGATGAGGGGAATCTCATTGAAACCTATCAAATATTGAAAGGCCTAGATAGAGTGGATGTGGAAAGTATGTTTTGCATATTGGGGCAGTCTAGGACCAGAGGGCA
Source organism: Mobula hypostoma (assembly GCF_963921235.1). Classification (NCBI taxonomy): domain Eukaryota; kingdom Metazoa; phylum Chordata; class Chondrichthyes; order Myliobatiformes; family Myliobatidae; genus Mobula; species Mobula hypostoma. Next base: position 11,534,044 of record NC_086126.1, on the reverse strand, counting down.
CAATCTCAGAATAGAGGGTCATCTGATTAGAGTGGAGATGTGGAAGAATTTCATTAGCCAGACGGTGGTGAATCTGTGGAATTTATTGCCACAGATGCTGTGGAGACCCAGGACACTGGGTATATTTAAAGCGGAGGTTTATAGTTCCTTGATTAGTAAGTGCTGATAGATTCTTGATTGGTGAAGGTGTCAAAGGTTACAGGGAGAAAGTTGGAGGAGGGGGTTGAGAGAGCAGTTAAATCAGCCACGATTGAGTGTTAGAACTGACTCAATGGGCCGAATGGTCAGCTTGCGCTCCTGCCTTCCACACCCCTTTATATTGTGGTCGGGGTTTTCAGCTTTTAAGGAATAACTTTAGGGGCATGGCCTTGTGAGCAGAAATTGAGTGCGCGGTGTTGTATTGTTTAGAAGGCAGGAGAGGAGATTCCACAGAATCATGCTGAACTTTGAAAGGGCTGGGGGGGTGTCCAGGACGAGGAGGCACGGAGTGAGAACAAGGAGCCCAGCCACAGGGTTGGGTTGGAAAATCAGAATCAAGTTTATTATCACTGACTTGCGCTCAGTGGCCACTCGTACACCTCGTTAACGCAGGTATCTAATCAGCCAATCATGTGGCAGCAGCTCAATGCGCAAGAGCATGCAGGCATGGCCAAAAGGCTCAGCTGCTGTTCGCACCAAACATCAGAATGGGGAGGAAATGTGATCTAAGTGACTTTGACCGGGGGATGATTGTTGGTGCCAGACGGGGTGGTTTGAGTATCTCAGCAACGGCTGATCCCCTGGGATTTTCACGCACAGCAGTCTCTAGAGCTTACAGAGAATGGTGCGGAAAATAGAGAAAAAAAACATCCAGGGAGTGTTGCCTGGTCAGAGGAGAATGGCCAGACTGGTTCAAGCTGACAGGAAGGTGATGGTAACTCGGATAACCACACGTTACGGAAGAGCATCTCTGAACGCACAGCACCTCGAACTTTGAAGTGGACGGGCTACAGCAGCAGAAAACACAAACGTACTTTCAGGGGCCACTTTATTAAGCACAGAAGGTGGCCACTGAGTTTATACAGTGAAATTTGTTTTACTGCTGCAGTACAGTGCAAAACATTAAAAAAAATTATTAGTTACAGAAGAAATATAAATAGTGCAGAAAGGGAGCAGCATACTGAGGTAGTGTGCACCATCTTGGCGAACGATGGAGTAGGATTGAGAGGGTGGGTGGCCTCCGGTTCTTCTGAAACATCATTTTCAAAGGCGTGTGCTGTCAATATTTCTTTACCTGTGGAACATCTCCGCGCCAGCATTAAAAGTCAGCCTTGCGCGAATTTTCCGTTCGCTCGGCGTGAGGAAAGCCCGTAGGCACGCCTGTGTTGTGGGCGCGGCCCTGACTCTGTCTCCTCTGTTCTTCCAGCTCTGGGACCTGCTGTACAAGCTGCGCTTTGTGCTGACGTACATCGCCCCCTGGCAGATCACGTGGGGATCCGCCTTCCACGCCTTCGCCCAGCCCTTCGCTGTACCTCGTATCCTTTCTTTTTAACCTGTCTGATAGCGGGGTGGGGGGGGGGCACAGCGCCGGTTAACGGGCAGCCACGTGACCACATCCGCTCAAAGACCGTTCGTGGGGAGAAATGAGCAGAGCCGGTATAAGCCGGCTGGGGTGGTTTTAACATGGGTGTCAGTGAAAGCCTGTAGGCAAATTTTCGATGACTGGTTAAATTGGCGCGGCTGTTTTAAAATAAATAATGACATAAGCATGGCACCGTGACGTAGCTGGTAGGGCCGTTGCCTCAGCGACTGCAGTTCACCCATCTCCAGTGGCCTGTGATGCAGTCTGAATGTGTAGTTGGTACGTTCTCCCTGTGACCCACAGGGATTTCCTCTGAATGCTCTGGGCCCCAAAAGTATGTGTATAGTCATACACTCTGGTAGAAGAAATAAAAGCGTAGACGATTTTCTAAACGGAGAGAAAATTCAAAAATCTGAGGGTCTTGGGAGTCCTCATGCAGGATTCCCCAAAGGGCGACTTACAGGTTGAGTCAGAGGTGAGGAAGGCAACTACAATGTTCGAGAGGACTAGGACATAAAAGTGAGGATGTAATGTTGGGGCGTTGTAAAGCACCCGTGAGGTCTCACTTGGAGTATTGCGAGCAGTTTTGGGCCCTTCATCTTAGAAAGGACGTGCTGATGTTACAGAGGATCAAAGGAAGTTTGCAAAAGTGATTTCGGGAATGAGTGGCTTGTCATATGAGGAACATTTGATGGCTCTGGGTCTGTAGTCACTGGAATTCAGATGAATGAGGGGCAACCTTATTGAAACCTACCGAATGTTGAAAGGCCTGAACAGAGTGGATGTGGAGAGGATGTTTCCTATGGCGAGGAGTCTAAGACCAGAGGGCACAGCCTCAGAATAGAGGGGCGTCCTTTTAGAACGGAGATGAGGAATTTCTTTATCCAGAGAGTGGTGAATCTGTGGAATTTGTTGCCACAGGCAGCTGTGGAGACAAAGTCGTGCAGAGGATGATAGATTCTGGATTAGTCAGGGCGTGAAGGAGTACATGGAGAAGGCAGGAGATCAGGGCTGAGATGGGAAAATGGATCAGTCATGATGAAATAAGGGAGCAGACTCAATGGGCCAAATGGCCTCATTCTTTTCCTGTGTCTCGTGGTCATACCAATTGCTGATTTAATTGGCCGTTGTGAATTGTGCGTAGGTGAGGGTAGAATATGGGGCGCGTCAGATGATGGGGGACTGCGGGAGAGGGAAATAAAATGGGATTATATCTGGGTTAGATTAGCCGTAGTTTTATTTGTCACCTGCACATGAAAGCGTTGTGAAATACGTTGTATTGCGTCATCGTCCAACACAGTTCGAGTATGTGCCGTGGAGGTGGCCTGCAGGTGCGACCATCCCTCTGGCGCCCACAACTCACTAATCCTAACCTACACGTCAAGTTTATTGTCATTTAACTATATACATTTATACCATCAGATGAAACGATGTTTCTCCAAACCAGGGTGTAAAGCACAATAGTACACATAACACATATATAACATGCAGTAACTTAGGAAAGTAAGGATGAAATCTACAGATGAATTATGCATAAATAAATAAAGTGCATAAATTTAATATTGTCGGGTACAGAACAAATTAGCCGGTGACACTTCGAATGTGATGCGGCAGGGAGTTCAGAAGCCTGATGGCCTGAGGGAAGAAACTGTTTACCATCCTGACCGTTCTTGTCTTTATGTATCGAAGTCTCCTGCCTGATGGTAGAAAGTCAAAGAGGATGCTGGATGAACGGGTGGGATCCTTGATAATACTAAGGGCCCTGTGTACGCAGCGTTCCTGATAAATGTCCCCGATGGACGGTAGGGAGACCCCTATGATCCTCTCGGCCGTTCTCACAGTCCTTTGCAGGGACTTCCGGCCCGATGCTCGGCTGCTCCCAGACCAGATGGAGATGCAACTTGTCAGGACACTCTCCATGGTGCTCCTGTAAAGTTCGGTTAAGATGGGGGAGGTGGTGTCTCGCTTGCCTCAAACTCTGAAGGAAGTGGGGGCACTTCCTAACATTGAGAACGTGTCTTCAGGCTCCTGTACCTCCTGAGGTCCAGTCTGTTGTCCTTTGCACAAGTGCACGTATGGACCGGTGCAATGGAAAAGCCTTCTCGCAGTGGCATCACAGACACGTAGCATCAGATGAGCAGCATTCGCAAAAGTGAGCATTAAATTACACAATTTACACAAGAACAACCACAATGAGAAGGAAAACCAGTATTCTGGTGCACAATGGTCCTCGTGTTGCGAAGCTAGTCATAGTCATACTTTATTGACCCCGAGGGAAATTGGTTTTCGTTACAGTTGCACCAACCAAGAATAGAGTATAAATAAAGCAATATAAAACCATAAATAATTAAATAGTAATATGTAAATGCCAGGAAATAAGTCCAGGACCAGCCCATTGCCTCAGGGTCCTGCAGTGATTAGGGTTGTGCCCATTGGCTGGAATGGTTGAAGGGAAGTCGCTGTTCCTGAACCTGGTGGTGTGGGACTTCAGGCTTCTGTACCTCCTGCCCAATGAGAAGCTGGCATGGCCCAGATGGCCTGAGGAAGCCCATCCTGTAAGTACTCCGGATGGTGCGGGGGGTGGCCTTGCCCTTCCTCTGAAACATCGATGCCTTTGAACAGAAAATTCTACAAAGGGTAATGAATCACGGGTGATGCCCTCCCAACCGATGAAACGCTGTCGTAGGAAAGCAGCGTCCATCATCAGAGATCCCCACCACCCAGGCTGCTGCCAGGTAGGAGGTACAGGAGCCTCAGGACTCACACCACCAGGTTCAGGAACAGTTACCACCCCTCAACTATCAGGCTCCTGAACAAAAGGGATAACTACACTCATCTATTGAGCACATCTACATGAAACGCTGTCGTAGGAAAGCAGCATCCATCATCAGAGATCCCCACCACCCAGGCCGTGCTCTCTTCTCACTGCTGCCATCAGGTAGAAGGTACAAGAGCCTCAGGACTCACACCACCAGGTTCAGGAACAGCTACTACCCTTCAACCATCAGGAAGGAGGTACAGGAGCCTCAGGACCCACACCACCAGTTTCAGAAACAATTACCACCCCTCAACCATCAGGCTCCTGAACAAAGGGGGATAACTACACTCACCTATTGAGCACATCTACATGAAGCGCTGTCGTAGGAAAGCAGCATCCATCATCAGAGATCCCCACCACCCAGGGCATGCTCTCTTCTCACTGCTGCCATCAGGTAGAAGGTACAAGAGCCTCAGGTCTTGCACCACCAGGTTCAGAAACAGTTACCACCCCTCAACTCTTGCACAAAAGAGGATATCTATTGAGACGTTCCCACAACCAATGATCTCACTTTAAGGACTCTATCTCATGCTCTCGTTATTTATTTATATTTATTTATATTTGCATTTGCAGTTTGTTGTCTTCTGCACTCTGGTTGATCTTTCACTGATCCTGTTTACAGTTACTATTCTGTGGATTGGCTTAAAGGAAAATGAATCTCAGAGTTGTATGCGGTGAACTCTGATAATAACATTTACCTGGAACTTTCAGCTTCCTTAGCCGTTCCCTCCTCTCAGATTCTGCCATGCTCTTTGTGCAGGCTGTGCTCTCGGCCCTGGTCTCCACTCCTCTGAACCCCCTCCTCGGCAGTGCCGTCTTCATCACCTCCTACGCCAGGCCAGTGAAATTTTGGGAGCGCGATTACAAGTAAGGACCTCATTGTAAAGACGTCGGGATGTGTTTTCATTGTAGTGAAGGAGGGATGAGCCTGCATCTGGAATGGGTTACAGGGAGTAAAGGTGTTGTATTAGATTTAATTCCTTCATCCTCGTGGTTGGTGAAGATTGCAGACTGCTCAGGACCAGTGCTGGTGGAATCCACTAGGCACTGCCTTCCATCCTGAAAAGAACCCATTCTTCTCGGTGGGGAAGGGTTTCTGCCCAAAATGTCGGCTCCTTATTCATCTTCATAGCTGCTGCCTGACCTGCTGAGTTCCTCCGGCTTTTTGTGTGTGTATTACTCTGGATTTCCACCTACTACCCGTTAGGCTGCTGGTGTTTAGGGCTGGAATGAAGGCCCTCCATCTCTGGCAGTGTTCAGGGCTTCCTTCACCGTGCCGGTAGCTCGGTGTTCACAGCTGTCAGTCACGTATGTTCCTGGTGGAGACTCAGGAATACCATCGCACTCAGGTGTAGAAGAGTTCTTCATTGCTGTTTCTGTAACCATTTTGTCTGACCAGTCAGGGTTGTTAGCCCTGAACCTGGAGGACCGGTGGACCACTGTTAGTCTGACCTCTACCCTTTGACCTGTTTGGCATGGGTGACCCTACCAAGAGCCAAAGCATAAAGCCCTGACTCCAGCCAGCGTAGCCCCCGGGTCACTGAGGCAGGCAAACCCCCAAACCTTATGACAAGGTTGTGGCCCTCTTGGTCTAGATTTCCAGCATCTGCAGAATCTCTGTTTATAACCTGTTTCTCCCTACTTTTTTTTTGTGGGGAGGGTGCTAATAACTAGTCCTCAAACTGTGGTATGTACATTAATTTTGTTTAACAAGCTTTAGGGCATTGCCTTACTGAAGGTCTTCAGAATCCAGATGCTTTATGGGTGGGATTGGATGCAAATATAGGTCTAATGTGAAAGGGGTTGACACAGATTCGATGGGATTGTTTCCCTGCCAAATCTCTGTGACAGGTTTGGGTTCTTTGGCTGTGGATAGCAGCAACAGGCTTGGTGTGAGACTGTCCACTGACTCGCGTCTCTCCGTCTCTCCCACTCAGCACCAAGCGGGTCGATCACTCCAACACTCGGCTGGCAACCCAGCTGGACCGGAACCCAGGTAACGTCCGCAAACCTCCGCCGTGGGCGCCGGGGGGGGGTGGGGGCGGGTGGTCAACGACTGTGTGCCTCCGCTGACGTGGTGCGGGAGAAGTGCCCTTGTAGCTCGTGTCTTCCCGGCCCCGTCTTTGAAACACCTCCAGCAGTTCACGTGCCTGCCCAGTCCTGATATTCTGAAATCTACTCAGCCCTGTGGACCTCGCTGATAAAGGTCAAAAAGACCCAGCAGAGAACGTACTTCTTGCGGCGGCTGGTAAAATTCCATCTTCCCCAGAACGTACTGGTGCAATTCTAGAGAGAGTATCATCCCATCAGCCATTACTGTCGGGTTCAGTGCAGTATCGTTTTGCAGTGTGCGAAAACTACAGCGAACAGTCGGGACGGCAGAGAAGGGTCGTTGGCTGCAGCTCAGCATCACTGCAGGACTTGTATGTGCCCAGGACAGAAAAAACAGGCACCGCCCCGCCTGCAAGCTCCCTTCTGGCGAGTGCTGTTAAAACAAAAAAAAATCTTCATGCCATCTGAAAAGTTTCTCCCCCAGGCAGTTGATCCAAAGTTCAAAGTACATGTATTATCTAACTGTATATATACTATATACAGTACAACCTTGAGATTCGTCGTAAGACAAAGGAGCAGAATCAGGCCATTCAGCCCATTGAATCTGCTCCGCCATTCCATCACGGCTGATCCCGGATCCCACTCAACCCCATACCCCTGCCTTCTCACCACAGCCTTTGATGACCTGACTGATCAGGAAACGATCGGCTTCTACTTTAAATATACCCGCGGACTTGACCTTCACTGCCGTCTGTGGCAAAGCATTCCACAGATTCACTACTCTCTGGCTAAAAAAAAAAATCCCTCTTTACCTCTGTTGTAAAGAGTCGCCCTTCAATTTTGAGGCTGTGCCCTCTAGTTCTGGATACCCCCACTTTAGGAGACATCCTCTCCACATCCACCCTATCTAGTCCTTTCAACATTCCGTAGGTTTCCATGAGATCCCTCTGCATTCTTCTAAATTACAGTGAGTGCAGGCCCAAAGCTGCCAAACACTCCTCCTATGTTAACCCTGTCGTTCCCAAGAATCATCCTCATGAACCTCCTCTGGACTCTCCAATGGCAACACATCCTTTCTGAGATATGGGGCCCAAAACTGTTGACAATACTCCAAGTGTAGCCTGGCTAGTGTCTTATAAAGCCTCAGCATTATCTCCTTGCTTTTGTATTCGATTCCCCTTGAAATAAATGCCAACATTGCATTTGCCTTCTTTAACACAGACTCTACCTGTAAATTAACCTTCTGGGAGTCTTGCATGAGGACTCCTAAGTCCCTCTGCACCTCTGATGTTTGAACCTTCTCCCCATTTAGATAATAGTGTGAACTATTGTTTTCACCAAAATGCATTGTCGTACATTTCCCAACACTGTTCCATCTGCCACTATTTTTGCCCGTTCTTCCAATTTGTCTAAGTCCAATCGCATTGCTTCCTCAGCACTAACTACCCTTCCACCTGTCTTCGTATCATCTGCAAACTTTGCCACAAAGCCATCAATTCCATTACCCAAATCATTGACAAACAATGTGAAAAGCAGTCGTCATCCTGCAGTCAGCCACAAAACAAAGAAACCCAGTTTAGAAAAAAGACCACCAAACACCCAGTGTGCAGGAAAAAGACAAATCATGCAAACAACGTTCAGAACTGAAGTTTACGAAAGGGAGTTCACAAGCACAAAGCCACAGCCTCTATGTAGGGCAGAGACGGGTAAACTTCGTGAGCAGTGGGCTGAACACTGGCCTGCCTCTCTCCTCCAGCCCTGACACCCTGACTTTTCAAATCGCCTTCCGAGTCTACCCCAGCAGCCAAGCATTCCCCGCTCTCGGGGCCCGGCGCCCTGCCGCCTCGATTCGTCCCGTACGCGCCAGGCCGCCACCGTCCTGCACCAGACTTCAGTTCACACTGCAAAAAAAAAATGCCAGGTCTTGCAGGCAGTTCAAAAGCTCAACTCCAAAAGGGAAGTAACAGTGATTGCAGTGATTGTTTTCGAGAGAGAGTGTGATCTAAAAGCAGAGTTTGCTGCCAGCAAGTCGTCGCTGTACTTCACCAGAAGAATCATCAACCATTCTAGTTACCCTATCCATCCCCCCCCGCCCCAATCTATCAGCTCTATCACTATACTGCAGTATAAACACTTTAAGCCACTTTTTTTTATCATGCTGTTTACATTGTATAGACATGTTGGTATTTAGGCAAATTTTATTCCACGTTTATACTTTAACCTCTTAGCTCTTTATATGTAATTTTTGAAAAATTACATTTAAATTTATTTTTACATACAGCTGGAATATTTTAATATAATTTATTTTTGATAATTGAATTTGAACAGAAGAGCACAAACAATCGGAGCAGGTTCCACCATTGAATAACATCGTGACTGATCTGGCCATGGACTAGTCTCCTTTTTCCCCGTAACCCTTAATTCCCCAACTATGCAGAAAAATTTGCACTCTGACCAACACACTGCAGCTAATTCCTAATACATTAAATGTTTTCTGCTGAATGAAGTTGATCCCTGATAGCCCCAAGTCTATCCGGACATCTCCGCCCCCCCCCCCCCCGGCATTGTGGGAGTGAGGAAGAGCCATGCCAATGTAGGTATGGCTTTCTTATACACAGTCTGAATGGGGAAGGGGAGGGTTTTTGGAGGGGGGAGTGAGGGAGGAGGTGACGGACGGAAGGTCGGACCGCAGCCTAACCCGTAGGGTCTTGCGTTGCAGGTGCGGACGACAACAACCTCAACTCTATCTTCTACGAGCACCTGACCCGCTCGCTGCAGCACAGCCTGTGTGGGGACCTGCTCCTGGGACGCTGGGGCAACTACGCCATGGGCGACTGCTTCATCCTGGCTTCGGACTACCTCAACGCCCTGGTGCACCTCATCGAGATCGGCAACGGAATCGTCACCTTCCAGCTGCGGGGGTTGGAGTTCCGAGGTACCAGGGGATGTTCTCGGTAGCGGCAGAGTCTAGGACCAGAGGGCACAGCCTCAGAATACAGGAACAGAGATGAGGGATGTCTTCAGCCAGTAGGTGGTGAATCTGAGGAATTCGTTGCCACAGACGGCTGTGTGGGAGGGTGGGGGTGGCGTCATTGGGACTGCACGGTAGCATAGTGGTTAGCGTTACGCTATTTTAGCGCCAGCTGTAAGAGCGAATCTTCGATTCCTGCCACTCTCTGTAAGGAGTTTGTACGTTCTCCTCATGACCACGTAGGTTTCCTCAAGGTGCTCTGGTTTCCTCCTACATTCCAACAATGCATTGCACACTTGGGGTTAGTGAGTTCAGGGCACGGTCTGGTGGCGCCAGAGGCGTAGTGACATTGCGGGCTGAGGAAGTAGTCACTGTCGTGCTTCCTTTGCAATTACGTTGGTATGTAATGTGTCTGATGTGGTGTGGGCGCGTGGCCAAGTGGTTAGGGCGTTGGACGAGCGATCTGAAGGTCGTGAGTTCGAGCCTTGGCCGAGGCAGCGTGTTGTGTCCTTGAGCAAGGCACTTAACCACACACTGCTCCACAGTCCACCCAGCTGAAAATGGGTACCGGCAAAATGCTGGGGGTTAACCTTGCGATAGACTGGCGTCCTATCCGGGGGGTGGGTGGGGGGGAGTCTCGTACTCTCAGTCGCTTCACGCCACGGAAACCGGCATAAACACCGGCCTGATGGGCCTATAAGGCTCGGGACAGACTTTAACTTTAACTACGTATGATGTGGGAGTAAACTGGATTTCCTAGGAAAACCAGCATGGTTTTAGGAGAGCAAACTCCATATACCGACAGCGCCAGATGTCACTAGAGATGTGAGAGCAGTGCCTCGCTCCTCATCTCAATTTACCCCTCCCCCCCCACCGTCTCCTGAGTTCAGAAAGCTAAGAATTTCAACCCAGTCACGGGAACTTGAGCCCACAATCCAGTCTGACCTTCCCAGTGCCGCAGGTGAGGCAAAGCAGCGTGGACCCCTGCTTGGGACAGATCTGAAAGATCCCGTTGCCACACTTGGAGGACAGGCCCATTGATTCCTGAAATGAATGGGGGGAAGAAATACCTTGTAAATACTAAAAAAAACAGAAAACTGCTGGAAACTCTCAGGCCAGGCAATATCTGTAGCGAGGCAAGGTCAGTTAAGGTTTCTGACCCAAGGCCCCGCATCAGAATTGATGCCAACCTTTCCTCATAAGGCAACCCTCCCATTGAGGGTGTCCGGGGCTAATATTTAATCCCACAGCTAAAGTTAGTGACTGGATATCACATGGTTGCAGTTTGTGGAGTCTTGGCCCGTAAGACATAGGAGGTAAGACCATAAGACGTAAGACAAGTCTTGCTGTGCATAAAATAGCAATCCTACTGATGGTAGCTGTGCAGGTGCGGGGGAGCCTGGGATAGGAGGACAGCAGAGAGAGACGCACAAGGGACAAGAATGTTCCTTGTTCTTAGACACGCTGGCACCTAGTTTGTTGTGAATTTCCCCCCCCCCCACCCCAACCCAGCACATTGTTTGGAATTCTTGCTGTCCCCCCGTGTTCCCTCTCTCCCCACCTCCCTGAATCTCCCTTCCGCCTTCCCGCTCTACCCCCTCATCAATCCCTCTCTCCCACCCTCCACCCCCTTTCCTTCCCAACAGCATCCCTTTCCTATCACCCTTCACTCCCTCCTCCCTCCCTCCCACCCTCCACCTTCCCCCTCCCTCCCCTTCCCCTCATCCTCCTCACCCTCCCCTTCCCCTCATCCTCCTCACCCTTCCCCTTCCCCTCATCCTCCTCACCCTTCCCCTTCCCCTCATCCTCCTCACCCTCCCCCTTCCCCTCATCCTCCTCACCCTCCCCCTTCCCCTCATCCTCCCCTTCCTCCCCTTCCCCTCATCCTCCCCTTCCCCTCATCCTCCCCTTCCCCTCATCCTCCCCTTCCCCTCATCCTCACCCTCCCCTTCCCCTCATCCTCCTCCCCCTCCCCCTTCCCCTCATCCTCCTCACCCTCCCCCTTCCCCCATCCTCCCCTTCCCCTCATCCTCACCCTCCCCCTTCCCCTCATCCTCCTCACCCTTCCCCTTCCCCTCATCCTCCCCTTCCCCTCATCCTCACCCTCCCCCTTCCCCTCATCCTCCTCACCCTCCCCCTTCCCCTCATCCTCCTCACCCTCCCCTTCCCCTCATCCTCCTCACCCTCCCCCTTCCCCTCATCCTCCTCACCCTCCCCTTCCCCTCATCCTCCTCACCCTCCCTTCCCCTCATCCTCCTCACCCTCCCCCTTCCCCTCATCCTCCTCACCCTCCCCTTCCCCTCATCCTCCTCACCCTCCCCTTCCCCTCATCCTCCTCACCCTCCCCTTCCCCTCATCCTCCTCACCCTCCCCTTCCCCTCATCCTCCTCACCCTCCCCTTCCCCTCATCCTCCTCACCCTCCCCTTCCCCTCATCCTCCTCACCCTCCCCTTCCCCTCATCCTCCTCACCCTCCCCCTTCCTCCATCCTCCTCACCCTCCCCTTCCCCTCATCCTCCTCACCCTCCCCCTTCCCCTCATCCTCCTCACCCTCCCCTTCCCCTCATCCTCCTCACCCTCCCCTTCCCCTCATCCTCCTCACCCTTCCCCTTCCCCCATCCTTCTCACCCTCCCCTTCCCCTCATCCTCCTCACCCTCCCCTTCCCCTCATCCTCCTCACCCTCCCCTTCCCCTCATCCTCCTCACCCTCCCCTTCCCCTCATCCTCCTCACCCTCCCCTTCCCCTCATCCTCCTCACCCTCCCCTTCCCCTCATCCTCCTCACCCTCCCCTTCCCCTCATCCTCCTCACCCTCCCCTTCCCCTCATCCTCCTCACCCTCCCCTTCCCCTCATCCTCCTCACCCTTCCCCTTCCCCCATCCTCCTCACCCTCCCCTTCCCCTCATCCTCCTCACCCTCCCCTTCCCCTCATCCTCCTCACCCTCCCCTTCCCACACTCCCCACCAGCCTCTCTTTCTCCCTTGCTCTCTCTCTCTTTTCTCCCTCCCTCCTTCCCCCCTTTGCTCTCTCACTCCTTCCCTCTGACACTCCTCTCTCTCTACCCCCCCCACCTTGCTCCCTATAGCGTTCGCTCCACCCCCCCCCCCCCGCTCATCCTGACCGGTGTTTCTCCGTGTCCTACCAGGCACCTACTGTCAGCAGCGAGAGGTGGAGGCCATCACGGAGGGCGTGGAGGAGGACGAGGGTTGCTGCTGCTGCGAGCCTGGCCACCTGCCCCACATGCTGTCCTTCAACGCTGCCTTCGGTCAGCGCTGGCTCGCCTGGGAGGTCGCAGCCACCAAGTACGTCCTGGAGGGCTACAGCATCAGCGACAACAATGCGGCCTCCATGCTCCAGGTGTTCGACCTGCGCAAGATCCTCATCACCTACTATGTGAAGGTACCCCTGTAACCGCGCTACGGTCCCATCCAGGCCCTGGCAGGTCCGATTCTCGTCTCCCCTGCTGGTCTACCACGTGGTTCACCTGAAGGCCACCCACGATGTGATTCAAACTCTGTGAGGCGACTTACAGAGCTGCCGCTAATGCTAATGCCGAACAAACAAAAATGCTAGAAACACTTAGCAGGTCAGGCAGCATTTACGGGGAGAGAAACAGAGTTGGTGTTTCCGCTCGGAGGCCCTTCTTTCTGCCTTCATTCGTAAAGTCAGCTGGCTCTTTGCAGGCATCAGTCGAGTAACAAACGAGAAAATCTGCCGACGCTGGAAATCCGAGCAACGCACACAAAATGTCGGAGGAACTCAGCAGGCCGGGCAGCATCAGTGGAGAAGAGTAAACAGTCGACGTTTCGGGCTGAGACCCTTTAACAGGACTGTAGGGAAAAAAAGCTGAGGAGTAGATTTAGTAAGAGTAAATCTCTTACTAGCTCTTCCTTCAGTTAGTCCTGACGAAGGGTCTCGGCCCGAAACGTCGACTGTACCTCTTCCTAGAGATGCTGCCTGGCCTGCTGCGTTCACCAGCAACTTCGATGTGTGTCGCTTGAGTAGATGTAAAAGGTGGGGAGGAGGGGAGAGAAGCACAAGGTGATGGGTGAAACCGGGAGGGGGAAGGGATGAAGTAAAGAGCTGGGAAGTGGATTGGTGAAAGAGACAAGGCCACGGAAGAAAGAAACGGGGGGAGGAGCGCCAGAGGGAGGCGATGGGCGGGCAGGGAGGTACAGTGAGAGAGGGAAAGGGGAATGGGGAATGGTGGAGGAGGGGTGGGAGGCATTACTGGAAGTTTGAGAGCTAGTCTAGTTCATGTGGTTAGGGGCAGGGAGGAGGCTGCCGTGTTTCTCCCCTTCATAACACTTTGTTGGCAGAATTAGAAGACTATAAGATGCAGGAGCAAAGTTAGACCACTTGACCTGTTCTGTCTACCCCACTGTTCCATCAGGGCTGAGTTATTTATTATCCCTCTCAACCCCATTCTCCTGCCTTCTCCCCGTAACCCTTGACGCCCTGACTACTCAAGAACCGATCTGCCTCCGCTTTAAATACACCCAATGACTCGGTCTGAGGCAGCGACTTCCACAGATTCGCCACCCTCTGAAGAAATCCCCCTTCATTCCTGTTCTAAAGGGTTGTCCTTGTATCCGGAGGTTGTGATCTCTGGACCTAGACTTGCCCACTATAGGAAACATCCTCTCCACATCCACTCTATCCAGGCCTTTCAGTATTCGATCGATTTCAGTGAGACCGCCCCCGCCCATTTTTCTAGAGCCTGTTTCTCTGCTGTACAGGTTCTACGTCCTGACCTCTCTCTGTTCTCTCTCCCCCCACCCCCCCACCCCCCAGAGCATAGTCTACTACGTGAGCCGCTCGCCAAAGCTGGAAGAATGGCTGAACAATGAGGCCATTCAGGAGGTGCTGCGGCCCTGTTCCAGTCCCGGCTACGCCGACAGCGACCCCACCTTCAACCACAACATCGACGAGGACTACGACCACCGCATGCAGGGCATCTCCTTGGCCTCCTTCTGCAATGTGTACCTGGACTGGATCCAGTACTGCGCTGGGCAGCGGGACAAGGTGGGGCCTACGTGGCGGCAGGGGAGCCTCGGGCCGGAAGGCCACCACCCGTGACGGATTGTTCGGTGGTACACGATCGGGGGTGTGGAGATGTGGGATCCGGGGGTGTGGGGAGGGAGATGGGGCAGCAGGGGAGGTGGTGAAAAGAGGCTGCAGTTGCTACAGTCTCCCTGTCCATTCAATGAAATTTTATTCGTATACGTTCTACAGCGTAGAACGATGTTGCGCCGAGTTTTTAACCTACTCTAAGATCAATCTAATCATTCTCTCCTACACAGCCCTCCATTTTTCTGTCATCCACATGCCTATCTTTCTAAAGTGTCCCTAATTTATCTAATATAATCGTATGGTCTGACACCAGTAGAGAAGTGGTTATTGGTGAACTCACAGTCCCCTGGGAAGACGACATCAGTGAAGCCCATGAGCGCAAGTTAACCAAGTATGCAGAATTAAGATCAGAGTGCGGAGACAGAGGGTGGAAGGTCTCATGCTATCCATTCGAAGTAGGCTGCCGTGGGTTTATTGCGTTCATTTTCCAGAAGTGGCTGCGTGACCTTGGCTTCACTAGAAGAGAGATGAAGTCAACCAGCAGGACTGTAGCTGAGGCAGCAGAGAAAGGATCAGCATGGGTGTGGACCAAGTACGTCCAGAGGGGCAGATAGTCAGACAGTGTACACTTATCTTGCAAACCCTTCAGTAGTTGCATAGACACCTGAAGAGCAGACTATCTGTTGGATGGAAGTGACTGATAGAGGCAGATGCCAAGTTTTTAAGCTCACCAGTGGGAGGTGGTTCTTTAGCACTGCTGGCCCACCACCTCGAGGGAGTCTTGGTCATAAGCGGGCCGAAACTCCTGAAGACAGGTGGCAGATCAACTGATGATCCCACTGGTGATAGCACAGGGCAGTTAATATCTTAGTCCACGCGTATTTTTAACTCTGCCTCTATCACCACCTTTGGCAGGGCGTTCCACTTGCCCATCACTCTATGTACAAAAACAAAACTACCTCTGACATTCCCCCCCATATTTTCCTCCAAACACCTTAAAATAAAGCAGAGCACATTCACAGCCCAGTACAGACCCTTGGCCCTTGGTGCTGAGCTTTTAACCAAGTCTAACCCTTCCCTCCATTTTCCTATCGTGCACGTGCCTATGTAGGAGTTTCTTAAATGTCCCGAATATATCTGTGTCTGCCACCAACCCTGGCAGATCATTACAGTCTGTGTGTAGAAGAAGAAAAGATCTTGCCTCTGACACGCCCCCCCCCCCCCAATCACTTTAAAATTATGCTTCCTCGTATTAGCCATTTCCACCCTGGGGAAAAGTCTCTGGCTGTCCACTTGATCTATGTCTCATAGCATCTTGTACACCTCTATCTTCCTCACTCCAAAGAGGAACAGCCCTAGCTCGCTCAACCCAAGCCGTGCTCTCTAATCCAGGCAGCATCCTGGTATATCTCCTCTGCACCCTCTCTGAAGCTTTCACATCCTTCCTGTAATGAGGGGACCAGATCTAACTTCACACCTTTCAATGCCATTCCTTATTGTGGAAATGTAGCTAAGAAATAAGACAACATTGATGTTTTTGCTTTGTTTTAGGCTCTTTCCATCTTATCGTCATCTCCTTCCTCCTAACCATTTCCTTCTCTTCCTTTTTCCCCTCTTTGTATCCAACTTGTCCATCTTTGTTCCTGGCTTGTATGTGTTAAAAGGTCAGGGGGGTTGTTGGGCATATTTATCCTACCAACCTTCGACCTTGATTTAAAGACTCTATCTGGCCTCCTCTCAATCTCCAAGAGAGTAATACTCTATTGTTACTCACCTCTGTACAAACTGCCCCCTCATCTCTGTTCCATCTTCTATTCTCAGGCTGTGCCTTCTGGTCCTAGATTCCCCCACTGTAGGAAACATCCTCTCCACACCCACTCTATCTAGGCCTTTCGATATTCAGTGAATTTCAAAAAGATCCCCCCCTCACTGATTTCAATGAGATCCCCACTACTCTCTGGGCCGTGTCCGGATGTCCAGACCCGAATATCCCACCAGGAAGATACTTGCATAATGTAAGTTTGCTGCAGGCTTGTTACCCTTGTCTGGTGGTGCGTCGTACAACATGGGAGCTGTGTAGCCTCACTTGTAGCGAGATCCAGGCCTCAAGCCGTGGGCTTGCCTGCTGCCGCAGACCGGGTGAGGAGCCGCCCGAGGCAGCGCGCTGTCTTGTTCGATGTACGGTTTGAGTGATAATTAAACTTGGCTTGATTTGTCTCCCCACTGAAGCCCGTGGAAAGTGACAGGGATTCCCAGCTCGTCGCCTTGTGTTTCGGGCTCTGCATCCTGGGCCGCAGAGCGCTGGGGACGGCCTCACACAGCCTATCGGCCAGGTAAGGACAAGAGGCTGCCTGCTGCAGTTCTCCTCTCCCCCGCCCCCAAAAAAAACCACAAACCCCGCCTGGCTGCCGCAGTGTAGGGTGAGGGAAGTGAGCCTGGACTTGGCAGGTGACAGAGTTGGGGTGAGCTAGGGGGGCTGGGTAGAGAGTCACGGTTGGGTCGGGGGTGTCACAAGTAACAATCGGAGGGCCCAGGTCTTGTCCAGTTCAAAAGGAGTCCGCCAGGGTCCAAAGGCCAGAAATACTCAGGTGCCCGTTTGACCAGGGGTTTTCAAGGTTCCCAACAGAGGACATCTTCCTGATCTGAGCTGCTGAATAGAGCTGTTCAGATACAGCTCCAGTGACCTTCGGTGCTGTCGCTGTGGAGTTTGCATGGGTTTTCCCCATAACTCCAACTCCCTTCCACGTCCCAAAGGGTCGGTGAGTCAGTTACCTACTCGCTGCCTGTTACGCCGCTGGCGTCGAGGGCGGCAATGAAGGTCCTCCTTCTCTGGCGGCGTTCGCGGTTTCCTTCATCGTGTCAGTAGCTTCCTCTCCATTTTCCACTGTCAGTCATGCAAGTCCCGGGTGGGGACTCGGGAACCCGTCACACTCAGATGTAGAAGGATTCCTCATTGCTGTTTCCGTAACAGTTTTGTTTGACCAGTCAGGGTTGTCAGCCCTGAACTTGGAGGACCGCTGGACCACTCTTAGTCCGGCCTCTACCTTTTTGACCTGTTTGACATGAGTGACCCTACCAAGAGGCAAAGCACAAAGCCCTGACTCCAGTCAACGTGGCTGTCCGGGTCACTGAGGCACGCAAGCCTCCAAGAGGACCACAACCTTGCCGTTGGGTTTGGAGGGGCGAGTCAGCTGGCCGCTGTTAAATTCCCCAAGCGGGCATACAGAGTATGTGGCGACGCTTGTGGGCTGCCCCCAGCACGTCCTTGGGCTGTGTGGGTTGTTAACGCACACGACAAATCTTACCGTACGTGAAAAGCGGAAGAATCTGAGTCTGAAGGGGCGTGGTGGAATCTGAGGAGGAGATGCTGGGGGTGTGAGGGAGAGCGAAGTGGGACTAGTGTAGAATCCTGAAGCAGGATCTCGGCCCGCAGCGTCAACCGTTTATTCCCCTCCACAGATGCTACCTGGCCGGCTGAGTTCCTCCAGCACTTTGTGTGTGTGTTACTCTGGATTTCCAGCCTCTGCAGAATCTCTTGTGCTTACTAGTATAGGTGGTTAGTTAATGGCCAGCACAGACTTGCAGGGCTGAAGGGCCCGTTTCAGTTGGCTCCACAGTGGCCAGTTACTAGCCAAGTAACTCCCAAAACCTCCAAAAACTAATCCCTCCTCAACACACAATGTCCATATCCCTCCATCCATGTGTCTGTCTAAACATTTGTTAAAGGCCTCTGCCTCTACCACCATACCAGGCATCCACCAAGCTTACCCTTCACATCTCCCTTGAACCTACCCCCTCTCACCTTCAACGCATGCCCTCTGGTATTAGACATTTCTACCCCGGGAAACAGATACTCCCTGTCCACTCTACCGATGCCTCTCATAATCTTGTAAACCTCTGTCAGATCTTTCTTCAGCCTCCAGAGAATTCCAAGAGAAAATATCCCAAGTTTGTCCAGCCCCTCATGGTAGCACACGCTCTCTAAACCAGGCAGCATCCTGGTGAACCTCTTCTTCACCCTCTCCAAAGTCTCAACGTTCTCCCCATAGAGGGGCGACCGGAACTGGAAACAATACTCCAGATGGGCCAGGGTCCTGCATGGTGCAACTGTGAGCACTGTGCTCAGCCCGTTCAGTCCTCTCACAGATCCCCAGAGGTCGGTGAGGGGGTTGGGGTGGGGGAACTGTAGGAGCAGATGGGGAGAGAGAAAGTGTCAGGAGAAAGTGGCCCCTGTTTTTCTTCTCTCACTCTACCCTGCACTCCCTCTCTCTCCCTCCACCATCTTGCCTCATTTTCTCCCTCTCTCCCCCCACTCTCCTGCCTCCCTCTCCCCCATCATCCTGCTCACTGTTTTCAACCCCCAGCAGCCTCCCCCTCCCCACCCGCCCCATGGTCCAATGGTCCAGCCTCCCGTCCCACGGTCCGGCCTCTCTCTCGGTCCCCTCCCAGGGTCCGGCCTCGCTCTCGGTCCCCTCCCCTCTCCCCTCCCACGGTCCAGCCTCGCTGTCGGTCCCCTCCCCTCTCCCCTCCCACGGTCCGGCCTCGCTCTCGGCTCTCGGTCCCCTCCCCTCTCCCCTCCCACGGTCCCCTCTCCCCTCCCACGGTCCGGCCTCACTCTCGGCTCTCGGTCCCCTCCCCCTCCCCTCCCACGGTCCGGCCTCGCTGTCGGTAAACTCCCCCCTCCCCTCTCCCCTCCCACGGTCTGGCCTCGCTCTGAGCTGTCAGTCCCCTCCCCTCTCCCCTGCCTCGGTCCGGCCTTGCTGTCGGTCCCCTCCCCTCTCCCCTCCCACAGTCCGGCCTCGCTGTCGGTCCCCTCCCCTCTCCCGTGCCAAGGTCAGGCCTCACTATAGGCTCTCTGTCCCCCTCCCCTCCCCTTGCATGGTCCAGTCTCGCTCCCCCTCCCCTCCCAAGGTCCAATTTCGCTCTCTGTCCCCCCCTCCCCTCCCACTGTCCCGCCTCGCGCTCGCTGTTCCCACTACGCTGCCTCACGCTCTCTGTTCCCTCCCCCCGCGGTCCCGCCTTGCATTCTCTGTCCCCCCTCCCCTCTCACGGTCCCGTCTCGCGCACTCTGTCTCTCTCTCTTCCGCCCCCCCCCCCACTGTCCTGCCGTCTTCCCCGTGCGTTTTAACCTCCGCCACCTTGGCCCCTCCTGTCTTGCAGCAGCCTAGAGCCGTTCCTGTACGGGCTGCACGCCCTGTTCAAGGGGGATTTCCGCATCACCTGCCCGCGGGACGAGTGGGTTTTCGTTGACATGGAGCTGCTGCAGAAGGTGGTGGCCCCGGGGGTCCGCATGTCCCTGAAGTTGCATCAGGTACCCAGTGCCATCCCACCATCGGGGCGGAGGGTCGGGGGGGGGTGGGGGTGGTCTCTACGGTGCCGGCTGTGGTGGAGGGAAGGGAATGGGCATCCGCACCCGGTTTTGACCAGCAACCCCTCCCCCCTCCCCAAACAACCTCTCTCCCCCACCCCTGTCTCCTCAGGACCACTTCACATCCCCGGATGAGTACGACGACCCAGCGGTGCTGTACGAGGCCATTGCCAGCAACGAGGAGAAGATGGTGATCTCGCACGAGGGCGACCCGGCCTGGCGCAGTGCCATCCTCACCAACACGCAGTCGCTGCTGGCCCTGCGGCACGTGATGGACGACGGCAGCGACGAGTACAAGATCATCATGCTCAACAGGCGTTACCTCAGCTTCCGCGTCATCAAGGTGCCCCTCAAATACCCCTCCTCTGTCGCTTCTCCGTTAGCCTTCACCTGTTCCCTCAAATACCCCTCCTTCAGCCTTCGTCCGTGCCCCTCAAATACCCCTCCGTTAGCCTCCGCCTGTCCCCTTCAAATACCCCTCCTTCAGCGTTCGCCTGTTCCCTCAAATACCCCTCCTCCCTGTCGCTTCTCCGTTAGCCTCCGCCTGTCCCCCTCAAATACCCCTCCTTCAGCGTTCGCCTGTCCCCTTCAAATACCCCTCCTCTGTCGCTTCTCCATTAGCCTCCGCCTGTTCCCCTCAAATACCCCTCCTCTGTCGCTTCTCCATTAGCCTCCGCCTGTCCCCCTCAAATACCCCTCCTCTGTCGCTTCTCCATTAGCCTCCGCCTGTCCCCCTCAAATACCCCTCCTCTGTCGCTTCTCCATTAGCCTCCGCCTGTCCCCCTCAAATACCCCTCCTCTGTCGCTTCTCCGTTAGCCTCCGCCTGTTCCCTCAAATACCCCTCCTTCAGCGTTCGCCTGTTCCCTCAAATACCCCTCCTCCCTGTCGCTTCTCCGTTAGCCTCCGCCTGTCCCCCTCAAATACCCCTCCTTCAGCGTTCGCCTGTCCCCCTCAAATACCCCTCCTCTGTCGCTTCTCCATTAGCCTCCGCCTGTCCCCCTCAAATACCCCTCCTCTGTCGCTTCTCCATTAGCCTCCGCCTGTCCCCCTCAAATACCCCTCCTCTGTCGCTTCTCCATTAGCCTCCGCCTGTCCCCCTCAAATACCCCTCCTCTGTCGCTTCTCCATTAGCCTCCGCCTGTCCCCCTCAAATACCCCTCCTCTGTCGCTTCTCCGTTAGCCTCCGCCTGTTCCCTCAAATACCCCTCCTACAGCCTTCGTCTGTGCCCCTCAAATACCCCTCCTCTGTCGCTTCTCCGTTAGCCTTCGCCTGTTCCCTCAAATACCCCTCCTCTGTCGCTTCTCCATTAGCCTCCGCCTGTCCCCCTCAAATACCCCTCCTCTGTCGCTTCTCCGTTAGCCTTCGCCTGTTCCCTCAAATACCCCTCCTCTGTCGCTTCTCCGTTAGCCTCCGCCTGTTCCCTCAAATACCCCTCCTTCAGCCTTCGTCCGTGCCCCTCAAATACCCCTCCTCTGTCGCTTCTCCGTTAGCCTCCCCCTGTCCCCCTCAAATACCCTTCCTTCAGCGTTCGCCTGTCCCCCTCAAATACCCCTCCTCCCTGTCGCTTCTCCGTTAGCCTCCGCCTGTCCCCTCAAATACCCCTCCTTCAGCCTTCGTCCGTGCCCCTCAAATACCTCTCCTTCCTGTCGCTTCCTCCTTCAGCCTCCACCTGTGACCCTCAAATACCCCTCCGTTAGCCTCCGCCTGTCCCCTTCAAATACCCCTCCTTCAGCGTTCGCCTGTCCCCCTCAAATACCTCTCCTTCAGCGTTCGCCTGTCCCCCTCAAATACCCCTCCTCCATCGCTTCTCCGTTAGCCTCCGCCTGTCCCCCTCAAATACCCCTTCATCCTGTCGCTTCCTCCTTTAGCCTTCGCCCGTGCCCCTTAAATTCCCCTTTTCCCCATAAGTTTGCTGCCCTTTCCCCATAGCTTTTGCCCGCCCCCCCAGCCTTTACTACACCCCTCAAATCCCCGTGCTTTTCATCCTCCCATCGCCTGCCCCAGCCCACTACAACACACACAAAATGCTGGGGGAGCTCAGAAGGCCAGGCAGCATCTGTGGAAAAGAGTTAAGGCCCTTGTGCGTCGAATCTACACCATAGGTACGGTGTAGCCGCGTACCCTACGCCATAGCCTGACGCGCACCTCCCCAAAAATGTAACTACACTTCGCGGCGACGCAGACCGCAACAACTGTGATCGGTCCGCTTGGTAGCATCACATTTCCGGTTGTTTCTGAACGATGAACCAAATTGTCCAATCTACCTGCCGACATCCGAAAATATTTGAAATGCATTTCCTCGTCTCTGCCTCTCAGTGGCCGGACAAGCACAGTAAATTTACCCTCCTCCTACCTCGATCCGTTCAATGGTCGTACACACCATCCCCTCCGATGTCTTCTCTCTCTCTCTTTTCTACGTTGCAGTAATTTCAATAAAAGTAACTCCTGTTCAACATTTATTGGCTCCATCCCCAACATGATGCGCTCAGTTTTGTCGCCATTGTTTGAAGTACACAAAGAAACTCAACAACGATGTAGGCCACTTGCTACAGCGTAGGGTACGGCGTAGAGCCTACGCAGGAGTATAAATCAGCCTTAAGCAGACCAAGATCGGGCCAAGATCGTTCTTCAGGGCCCTGATGAAGGGTCTCGGCCTTAAACGTTGACCGTTTACTCTTTGCCACAGATGCTGCCTGGCCTGCTGAGTTCCTCCGGGATTTTGTGTGTGTTGCTTTGGATTTCCAGCATCTGCAGATTTCCTTCCCCGCTGACCCCTCTCAACGCCTTCGCCCCCACCCCCCCCACATCTTTCCCCGTCTCCTTTTGTCGCTCACATTCCCACCATTTCTCTCCCTCTGCAGGTGAACCGGGAGTGTGTCCGCGGCCTGTGGTCGGGCCAGCAGCAGGAGCTGGTGTTCCTGCGGAACCGGAACCCGGAGCGTGGCAGCATCCAGAACGCCAAGCAGGCCCTGCGCAACATGATCAACTCCTCGTGCGACCAGCCCATCGGCTACCCCATCTACGTCTCGCCGCTCACCACCTCGTACGCCGGCCAGCACCGCCAGCTCCGCAGCATCTGGGGCGAGCCGGTCAGCCTGCGCAGCGTCTCCAGCTGGTTCATCTCCAGCTGGGAGAGGTGAGGGTTGACGCCGGGGGGGAGGGCGGTTCACGTGCCGGAGAGGGACAACCGAGGCTGGCCCTTCAGCCCGTCAAGTCCATGCTGGCCTTCAACCACTCAGTGAGACTAGAACTAGGAACACCTAGCCTCCAGATTCAGGGGAGTAAAATTAGGACGGAGATGAGGAGGAATTGCTTTTACCGTTGAGTCGCGAGTCAGTGGAATTCTCTGCCCAGGGAAGTAGCTGCAGCTACCTTGTTCGTTCACAAACAAGAGAAGATCTGCAGAGGCCGGAAATCCGAGCAACGCACACAAAACGCTGGAGGAACTCAGCAGGCCGGGCAGCATCTCTGGAAAAGAGTAAACAGTCGACGTTTCGGACCAGAACCCTTCATCCGGACTGGAGAGAAAAAAGGATGAGTAGATTTAAATCTCAACCTTTGGAACCTACTCCTCATCTTTTTTTTTTCCTCTCTCTCCAGTCCTGCTGAAGAGTTTTGGCCCAAAGTGTCGACTATTTGCTCTTTTCCACAGATGCTGCCTGGCCTGCTGAGTTCCTCCAGTGTTTTGTGCGTGTTACCTCGTTCATTTGTTGTGTTGCCATGTCATATGACGTGGTTGATCATGGTCTTTCCATGACTAAGGTTGTTCTTAGCAAATTGTACAGTAGTGGTTTGCCATCGCCGCCTTCTGGGCAGTGTCTTTACAAGACGGGTGACCCTCAGCCATTATCAATACTCTTCGGAGATTGTCTGCCTGGTGTCAGTGGTCATATAACCAGGACTTGTGATGTGCACCGGCTGCTCGTACGACCATCCACCACCTGCTCCCACAGCTTCACGTGACCCTGATCGGGGAGGCTAAGTAGGTGCTATACCTCGCCCAAGGGTGACCTGCAGGCTAGCGGAGGGAAGGAGCACCTTACACCTCCCCTGGTAGAGACGTATCTCCACCCTGCCACTTGAACCTCATTAAAAATATATTTACGGCACAATGAGATACGTTTTTTTGCGTAGTAGGGGAATTGACGGTTATGGGGGATGGGCAAATAGATGGCGCTGAGCCCACAGCCAGATTAGCCGTGATCTCACTCAATGGCAAAGCAGGCTGGACGGGCCGAATGGCCAGCTCCCGCTTCTGTATCTTGTGTTCTTGTATTATGTTGGCCAGTACTGTGTGTAATTTTGGTCACCTACCAACAGGGAAGATGTAAGTAGGGTTGAAAGAGTGCAGAGAAAATTTATAAGGACGTTGCCGAGTCTGGAGGACCCGAGTTATAAGGAAAGATTGAACAGGTTAGGACTTTATTCCTTGGAACGTAGAAGATTCAGAGGAGATTTGATAGAGGTATACAAAATTATGAGGGGTAAATGCAAGCAGGCTTTTTCCACTGAGGTGGGGTAGGACTACAACCAGAGGTCATGGGTTAAGTGTGAAAGGGGTAAAGTTTAAGGGGAACATGAGGGGAAGCTTCTTCACTCAAAGGGTGGAAGGAGCGGCCAGTGCAAGTGGTGCGTGCGAGCTCGATTTCAACGTTTAAGAGAAGTTTGGACAGGTATATTGGGGGGGGGGCGGGTGGTATGGAGTGTTTTGGTCCTGGTTCAGGTCAATGGGAGTGGTTTTTGCATGGACTTGATGGGCCAAAGGGCCGTTTCTGTGCTGTACTTCTCTATGACTGAGTATCTTCCTCCCAAGATTGAAGTGTTGTATACTTGAGGGTCTGCGGTTGAGTTGAGGGGGAGGAAGTTCGAAGGAGACGTGTGGGGCAAGGCCGGTGTCTGGAATGTGCTGCCTGGAGTGGTGATGAGGGGCCCATGAATGTGCAGAGAATGAAAGGATGTGGATATTCTATAGGCAGAAGGGATTAGTTAGGCATTTAATTCTAGTTTACTGAGTTTGGTGCAACATTGTGGGTCAAAGGGCCTGTTTCTGTGATGTATTCTACGTTTGGAGGTGAGGGGCCACCTGGTACTGTAGTGACTGAAATTCAGAATGGGAGGTTCCTTTGTTACTCAGACCAAACATCAGATTGGGGAAGAAACGCGATCTAAGTGACTTTAATTGTGGAATGATAGCCGGTGCCAGATGGGGTGGTTGGAGTATCTCAGAGTCTGCTGACCTCCTGGGATTTTCGCACACGACAGTCTCCAGAGTTTACAGAGAACGGTGTGAAAATCAAAGAAATGTCCAGGGAGCGGAGGGTCTGTGGTCGAAAGTGTGCACCTTGTTAATGAGAGAGGTCGGAGGGGACTGGTTCAAGCTGACAGGAAGGCGACAGTAACTCAGGTAACCACCCGTTACAACAGTGGTGTGCAGAAGGGCATCTCTGAATGCACAACCCGTCAAACCTTGAAGAGGATGGTCTACAGCAGCAGAAGACGTTGATTTAACTAGTAGTGCTTACCTAACAAAGTGGCCGCTCAGTACATGTTTCACTGTCCGTGAGACAAATGAAGCTAGTCTTGCCTTTCTCGCTGTGTGTTTCCCCACCAGGCTGCAGAAGGGCTGCGGGGCGGGCTGTAACAGTGGGGGCAACGTCGAGGACTCTGACTGCGGAGGGGGCTCCTCATCGGTCAGCAACAACCCAACAGTGCACGTGACCCACAGCAGCACCTCGCAGAGCGGGCTGGGGGCTTCAAACCCCCAGGGTCCCGTCACCACCAGCCAGCCTCAGTCAGGTGAGTCCTCCCCACCGCCCCCCCCCCACCTCACCGGCTGGGCAGGAGACCTCCTCCCGTGCGATCTCACCCACCTCCTGCCGTGCCGTAAACCAGATGACCACCCCCGCCCTTCAGCCCTGTGTCCCCAGCCACTCATTAATGTCCGTAAACCCATGCGCAGCCTTGTGCTTCCAGCCCTTCAGTGGCCAAGATCTCTCCGCACTTCGCGGTGTCTGCCCCCCCCCCATCACTCTGCTACTCGCGGCCGTGGCCGAGCTCTGGGATCCCGTTCCCTCGCCTCCCCTCTCTCGGGTCTTGGTGACTATCGATCCCTGGGCTCTTTCAGGAGATCAGGAATGAATGAGAAACTTCGATTCATTGATTCTTCACGGCTGTTTATTTTAAAGTTTAAACAAAGATGCAGAGAATTTGAAACTTAAGTGAGGAGCCCAGTAGCAAAGCGGAGATTCAATAGATTCAGTAAAAGCTGGCACCTTTGGAAAAATCTATCATCCTAATACTCAAGATAACAGCAATTCCATAGATAGGAATAAACCAATCAACTGTTGTACAATCCTAGCAAGTGGGTTATATGCTAATACTTCGCCTCCCCGCCACCCAATTATTTTTATATACCTCTATCAAATCTCTCCTCGTTCTCCTGCACTCCAGGGAATAAAGTCCAAACCAATTTAACTGTTCCCTGTAACTCAGGTGCTTAAGTCCTGTCAATATCCTTGTAACTTCTTTTCTGAATTTTTTTCAATCTTATTGATGACTTTTCTCTAGGTAGGTGATCAGAACTTGCCACCCTTTGTGTTTTTAAAAGAAGAATGTAGTTGCCCCCCCCAAGTCTCTATTAAATCTCTTCCCCGCCACCTTAATCCTGTGCCGTCCACCTCTTGATTCCCCAGCGCCAGGGTGAAGACTGTGCATTCACCCTTCGACCCTCATGGTTTTATACACCTCTGCCAGATCACCCCTCACACGAGGTCCCGGCCTGCCCAGGTTCTCGCTCCGCTGTGACACGATCCGTCAAGTCTCGTCAGTCTTTTCTGCGCTCCTTCCAGTTCAGTCCAAGTTCAGAGTAAATTTATTATCAAAGTACGCGTATGAACCTCGAGATTCATTTTCTTGTGGGCATACTCAGTAAATCCAAGAACCGTGATAGAATCAATGAAGGTCTGTGCCAAGCGGGCGGACAAACGACCACCGTGCGAAGGACAACAAACTGCAAATACAAAAGAATAATGAGTAAATAAGCAACAAATATCGAGAACGTGAGGTGAAGAGTCCCAGAAAGTAGCCTGCTGGAGCAGTTCGGTGATGGGGCGAGTGAAGTTATCCCCTCTGCTTCAGGAGCCTGTTGGGTGAGGGGTAATAACTGTTCCTGTGGGTCCTTCGGCTTCCTGGTGGCAGCAGCAAGAAGACAGCATGGCGCGAATGGTGGGGGTCTCTGACGATGGACGCTGCTTTCCTGTGATGGGGAGGGCTTGACCCGTTATCGACTGGACTGCATCCACGACTTTTTCGTAGGCTTTCCCACTCAAAGGGCGTTGGTGTTTCCATACCAGGCCGTGGTGCAACTAGTCAATATAGTCTCCACCACACATCTCTAGAAGTTTGTCAAGGTTTTAGATGACTTGCCGAATCTTTGCCAACTTCTAAGGAAGTAGAGGCGTTGCCGTGCTTTCTTCGTAACAGCGCTGGACCAGCAGGACAGGTCTGCTGAAGTGGTAGCACCGAGGAATTTAAAGTTGCTGACCCTCTCATTTAATGGTCGTCAGAGCATCGAACGACCAAAACTGAGCACGTTACCATTGTCTCGTACAACCACCTGCCCCCTGTCCTCGATGCCCCGGCTGGCGAAGGGCAGCATGCCAAATGCCTTCCCCACCTCTCCGTCTCCCTGTGACGCCACTCCCGCGGCACCCTGTGCCGTCACACCGAGGTCCCTTTCGTACTGCAGTCCTCCCCAGGCCCTTTGGCCCAGCGTGTCCGTGCTGTTCCTGGTGCCTTTCTGCACGAAACCTGCAGTCCCCGTGTTCGTCTGGGTGCCGAGTTGTCCGTCGGGTGCTGGGGCCGTGTTGCGGCAGAGGGGGCAATCACTGACGCTGTTTTCCGTCCGCAGGGAGTGACGCGGGTCCCCAGCTGGGTCCTCCCTGGGCCACCAGGCAGCTCTCGCTGGCGCCCCCGACGGAGCTCCGGCGGGAAGGCGGCCCCCTACAGCGGACCTCCTCCGCCCAGGGCCTGCAGGCCCACCGGCTCTCCTCCAGCCAGCTCTCCTTCGCCAGCTCCCTAGCGGCGCAGGCCGAGCGCTTCGGGCTGGACGGCGCGGGGCCGGGCCGGCTCCTCCACCGGGGCGGCCTCTCCTCCTCCTCCACGGCCGCCGCCACCACCTCCTCCTCCTCCTCGTCCGCCGCCAACCTCCCCAGCGACGGGCCCCCCGGCAAGTGGAGCCTGCCCGTGCGGAGGGGGGCCAGCGGCTCCTTCGCCAGCGACTGGGACACGGGCTGCGGGGCCCTGGGCACGCCGGCCAGAGGAAGCCTACCCAGAACCCAGGTAGGCCCCCGCCGGGACGGAACAGGGCACCGGGTGGGGCAGGGCGGCAGGTGATGCTTGCTCACCAGCGGCAGGTGGGGGAAGAGTGGGGAGAGGGGAAAGAGTCTCGTTCCTTGCTGGGGGACTGCCACTGTGCAAAGGCAAGCAACTGAGTAGAGATGAGGCCATTTGCCCCCTCAATCCGCGCCCTTTCTGTATGACCACAGCCTCATCTGTGTGGGCCTCACCTTCCCTGTAGTCCTCAGTCCCCTGTTCATAAATATTTAAAAAAATTACACCGTAAATACTTCCGACGATCCAGCCTTTACCGGGGTGGAGGATTCCACATGCTCCCCTCTACAAGGGAATCCCTGACCCACCAATTCTCGAACCAAAGGTCGGGGAGTCACCAGCAAATTGTATCGCACAGCAAGTGGAAGGCAGGCAGTTGCCATGAGGTGAGCTAATGTTACGTACAGACTTTCCGAGTTTGGAATGGAGCCTCTTAATCCTATCGAGTTTCGCCCCACCACCATCGACACATCCCTCCAGCTGCTGCCTCTCTTCTGTTTATCCAGCTCCATCCTGTGGAACTTGGGAAAGAACTTCCCGCCACGATCGTGCTCCCCCCACCCCCTACCCCACTTCATTTGGGGCGGCACAGTGTCAGAGGTGCTACCTCCCAACTTCAACAACTCGGGTTGTAATGGGAGGTTATTTGCGTTACTGTCGCCTTCCTGTCAGCCTGAACCAGTCTCCTGAACTCTCCGATCTCTCTCAATTACAAGTTATTTTCACCCTCAAAACTGCTGCTCACTGGATGCTTTTTGTTTCTCGCACCGTTCTCTGTAAACTCTCAAGACCGTTGTGCGTGAAAATCCCAGGAGATCAGCGGTCTCTGAGATACTCTAACCACCCCACCTGGCACCAACCATCATTCCACATTCAAAGTCACTGAACACGAGGAAAATCTGCAGATGCTGGAAATTCAAGCAACACACATCAAAGTTGCTGGTGAACGCAGCAGGCCAGGCAGCATCTCTAGGAAGAGGTGCGGTTGACGTTTCGGGCCAAGACCCTCAGTTAGGACTAACTGAAAGAAGAGCTAGTAAGGGATTTGAGAGGGGGAGGGGGAGATCGGAAAGAGGGGGAGAGCTGGACAGTTGATTGGCAAAAGGGATATGAGAGGAACATGGGACAGGAGGCCTTCAACCTGGGTAGCCTCCAACCTGATGGCATGAACATTGACTTCTCTAACTTCCGCTAATGCCCCACCTCCCCCTCGTACCCCATCCATTATTTATTTATATACACACATTCTTTTTCTCTCTCTCTCCTTTTTCTCCCTCTGTCCCTCTGACTATGCCCCTTACCCATCCTCTGGGTTTTTCTCCCCCCCCCTTTTCCTTCTCCCCAGACCTCCTGTCCTATGATCCTCTCATATCCCTTTTGCCAATCACCTGTCCAGCTCTTGGCTCCATCCCTCCCCCTCCTGTCTTCTCCTATCATTTTGGATCTCCCTCTCCCCCTCCCAGTTTCAAATCTCTTACTAGCTCTTCTTTTGGTTAGTCCTGACGAAGGGTCTCGGCTTGAAAACGTCTTCCTAAAGATGCTGCCTGGCCTGCTGCATTCACCAGCAACTTTTATGTGTGTTGCAAAGTCACCGAGATCACATTTCTTCCCCATTCTGATGTTTGGTCTGAACAACAACTGAACCTCTTGACCGTGTCAGCGTGCTTTTGTGCATTGAGTTGCTGCCACATGATTGGCTGATTGGTATTTACATTAATAAGCAGCTGTACCTAATAAATTGGCCACTGAGAGTATATGGCAAGTAAAGTTGTTCTTCGATTGCCTCTGCCTCCCCCAGAGCTCTTCACATATCCAATAATCCTTCTCAAGTCGGCTCCTTTCATTCCCGGACGTTGCAGCCTAAACTTGTTCAGTCCTACAAGTTCCCAGCTCTGTGTGAATATCCATGATTACTGAACCTAGGTATCCGCAGGGTCTCCAAATAATTCCAGCCCCTCTACCTCTTTCTGTTCCTCCCCTCCCCCCACAGGCGCCGTGCGACCTCAGCCAAGTCCCCGAATCGGACGGCTCCTCGCCGCGGTCGGAGCAGGAGCTGGCGGACCTGGCGCCCCAGGTGGGGGTCCCCGAGCTGAGGGAGTGGGAGCCGGAGGCCGTGGCGGTACAGTCGCTGCTGGACCACCAGTTCTGACCGAGCGGAGGTGCCGTTGACTCCCGGATTCTCGAGCTCCGATCCCGCACCTCCCTCCCTCTCTTTCCTCGGTCCCTTTTGTGCCTTGCACTTCTGAGAAATCTTTAAATTAAAGATGCGACTGCGTGTGTGCTGAGGACCTCTGATGGTGCCCGCCGGGGGGGCCATCCGCGGCGAGATTTTGCCCACGAGCCAGTGCTGACCAGAACTCCCCTGTCCAGGATCCTCCCCACCCACCCACCGCTGTAGCTTGGGCTGGTTTCCAAGCCCTGAACCCCCTCCGCCGTGTTGCCCCACCACTGCCACGGAGCCTGAACTGGCTGGGCACAACTCCCGAGCTACGCCAACGTGGAAGGCCCTCCTCGCTTCGTGCTTTCCTCTGCTTCTGGATGCCGAGCTCACTCCACGCAGTGGAGGCCCAGTGATGGCAACGGGAGGGAGGGGGTGGCCGGTCTTTCAATCCGACCTAACTTTGGCCCCTTTCGCGAAATCCCTCGAGCCTCCCAGCGTCTTGGGCTTGCTAAGCCCGAAGGCCTTGAGTCCCAGCGGTCGTCCCTATCGGTGCCTCCTGGTGAAGGGGCTGAGCTCCTGGGCATCAGCAGGACTCCCTTCCAGGCCCGGCTTGGCTGATCCCGTGTCCGAGTAGTCTCCTGGTGAACGAGTGGTGGGCTCCGGTGAGACGCAGCCTTTCCCCGCTCTGCTCCCGAGTGAGTCCGAGCCCCCCCCAAGGCGTCCCACCCGTTGGAGACGTAGCTCCCAGGAGTTGGGGGGCGGGGGGGACCAGAATCCAGCAAGGAATGAACGGGTACCCCCATCACTGAGATTAGTGCAAACCAGCGAGTTGAATCCTTCAGACGGATCACTGCCCTCCCCTCCATCCCCCCTTTCCCGGGGTCATCTAAAAATGCCCCTTGCGTCAGGGTAATAGCTTCAGTGATCCCACCCGAGGCTGGTAATCTGCGCCCCCCCCCCCCCGGAAGAGTGATGGTGGACTGGCATTCAGCTGTGGCTCCTGCGGAGGATCCCGGACAGCGTCCCCACGTTGTGGGCCAGAAGAGGCGAGGAGGCGGAGCCCCCTGGTCTGATGGTGCCCTCCCGGCACCCCAACCAGACCGATCACCACCAGGCACCCCTGGTCAACTGCAGAGTCCTGCACCTTAACCAACGTTCTAGTTGGGAACTGGCGACAGATTTGTTTTTTTTTTATATAATATATGTACTTCGGTTTTGAATGAACTTTCTTAACAAGAGAATTGAGCTTTAAAAAAAATGTTTCTGTTTCTAATTTAAAAGTTGTTGATCTCTGAAATCAGCTGGCGTATGATTGCATCGGAATTATCAGCCTTCCCTCCCACTCCTCCACGAGTTTTGTTTTCGCATTAGCAGCAGGTATATTCTCCAGCACAGGCCCTGGCAGTAGCTGAAACTCTAGTAAAGTATTAAATTTGTGTGAGGGGAGGGCCACGGGTGGGTGGGGGAAAATAAAACCTAATTATCTAAGGTACGCCTTTGCACGCCATTTTGTTTCGTGGCGTCTCTCGGCCATCTTGGTGTTTGCATTCTAGGTTGCATCTCGAATGTTGATCTTGAAACGGGGTACAGTTCTAGCAGGAAATCGTGGTGCCGTTTCAGTGGAGCACCTGGGTTTAAATTAAAAAGTATTTGAAATTCCTGTGCGGGTTTACACGTCTGCTTCTGTGGGCCAATAATTCCCCTGTGATTTTTTCTCTCTGTGTCACGTCGCAGTTCAGGCTTTTGGCCACCAGGCGGTGCTGCAGGGTACTTTTCAGAAGCCTCTCTCCCTCTTTTGTGTGGGGGGAGAGGGTGTGGTGTGTTCGCATCATGGTTGTTTGCTATATATTATTGCTATTTCAGGCATAGTTAGTATTGGGCATTATCCCTTGCCCTCTCACTGCCCTGGTACACATTTCCAACAGGTCTGACCCATTAACTGCCAAGCCCTTCTGTTTAAAAAAAAGCAGCCAGAGGAGAAATGGAAATTTGCTTGAGTCAACTGTGGACAAAATCCACTTTTGCAGACTTTCTTTTTGCTTCCCCCCGCCCCCCCCCGACAAAAGACTCCCCAAAAACAATAGAGCACAGAAGATGCTGTGTAGCTCCTTGGAAGAGCGATCCAATTAATTGGCCTGCTCTTTTTCCCCAATTCCCTGCTATTATTTTAACATACATCGGTCAAAATTTACACGGGGCTCTCTCGTGGTTTCACCCTACACATGAAGTTGAGTAAACTCCAAAGTAAACCACCTTAAACATGCAGTTTCTGTTCTTTTCAATCAAATCGGGTTTAATTATGCACAGATACAGCTGGATGAGACAGCGTTGCCCTAGGGCCAAGGTGTAAAACGTTCAAAAACAGCGAGCAAACATTCAAAAATTGCGTGTAACATAATTCAAAATATCAGCTGGAAACTGGCGCACGGGGAATTTAGACTGTGCTCCTGCCTGCAGGTGTGTTGGACAGAGCTCTGCCTAATCCGTATCATGCCTGCCCTCTGTGTGTCTTGACAGGATAGTGTAGAGGGAGCTTCACTCTGTGTCTAACCAGCACTGTCTCTGCCTGGGGTGTGTGTGATGTGATAGTGTAGAGTGAAAGCCCTTTGGCACCAGACTGTGCCAAATGCAGTCTGGTAACCTGCGCTCTTTCCTGGCACTGCCCAACCCCTTGTGTACTCCAGTAAACTGGCATCAGATTAGTAGGGCATCCCACTATAAGTGGCTTTAGTGTTAGCACCCATTAAGCATGAGGCCAAGCACACAACAGGATTTCAGAGTTCTACTGGCCCCCTTGCAATTTACTGATTATTTCCTGTTTTCTTTCTCTCCCCCCCCCACCTTCCCTTCTCCCCTCCCTGCCCTACTGCCACCTGTAGTCAGCCCGTATTCTCTCAGTTGTCACAGCGTTCCCTGGCCTACCCATCTCCATCTAAAAGTGACCAGGAGTGCTAGACCACCACCATTGTGATTTCTGAAACAGCAAATACCCCACTTGGGACTACAGTACCGTACCCCCTGTACGTCCCCATCCTCCACCCCCTTGAAGTCTAAATCAAACCTGCCGGATTTCTTGAGAAGTCTGCATGTTCCTGCCTCTTCCCACCCCCCCCACCCCACCCATTGTGTGAATATTTTCTTTAATCTCGCCCCACGGGTAAACTAAGGTTAACATTACACAATCCTATGTCAACAGTCACACTGCAGTTCTGAACTCCGGCCACTAGGTGGTGTATTTTTTTTAAAAAAAATTCAACCAGGTCAACAGGGACATTAACCAAGGGGAACATTGCTGCACATGTTCTGACATTTCAGTATCCAAACTCTAAATTATTAATGAATAATTATTCTAATGTGAAAATCTGACGCACACTTCCGCTTTCACCGCACGCAGAGTTGCATTTGTAAGTTGTACACTGCAGGTCAGTGATTATCCTTCATGTACAACCCCAGCCGCCAGCATACGCCCCCCGATGCGCACTCCCCTCTCGTATCCGCTACCTGTGGCTCGTCCCAGCCAGGAGGGGGATAGGCGAATGTGTTAGCCTTGGCAGTTTGCTGGCAAATTCAGTAGCTCTTCGGTATCAGAGAGCCATGGCCTCTGGCGTCCAGTTGGAGAGAGGGGAACAGGGGTTAGCGGCTGGCCCTTTGCCACCCCGTGGCCCATCCGGTGAGCACCACTGATGGGTAATTGGAATCCTGCGCCCCTGTGCTGAGACTGTCACCCCGTGAGGCAGTCCCACCTCCTCCCCTGGGGTCTGCAGTCTGTCCCCACCACACTACATAGTAAGGAGGTGCTGGAGCCCCTCCACGCCCTACACTCCTGGGGTGGTAGTGGGGAGATGTCATCTTACTCCCTTCCCTGCGGCGGACTCGACCGCAGGGTAGATCTGCCTCTGCAGAAGAGAGCGCGAGGAGGAGCTGATCAGTATGGCCTGCCGCCCTCTCGCTGTGCCCCCTCCTCGTCCAGTGCCACCACCGCCGCCGAGGAGATGAGACAACTTCTTTATAACGCTATCTACCCCTCCAGGCTGCCACCACCCGAGTGGGGGCGGGCTTTGGCCCTCTCAGCCCACCGGCCCAATCTGCAAATGACTTTGGCTCCTCGCCGTGACTGTCAGACGTACAACCCACTCGCAAGCCCTCGTGGGAGGGGAGGGGAGGAGCCGAGGCCAGAGGAGAGAAAGGGTGCTGTCCCTGTCCCGGTGTATGGAGAGTACCTTTGGGACAATCCCTGAAGATGCAGACAATCTTTTTTTGTAATCAGTGTACAGTCTTGGCAGGGCTTGGTTTGATCACCTACCACCTATTTATATCCCAATGAGCTTCTGTCTCATTTCTCTTTTTGATTTGTAGAAATTGAAATACAAACTTCTGTAAATAACTTTGGAAGGGAAAAAAATATCGTCCTGTAAACTTTGAAATGGCGACTTGTTTTATACAGCATTGTTAAGAGAGCTTGTACACTATCAGGAATTGTTCAAACTGTATTGTAATAAAAGGTTATTTCTAAATTTTAGAAGCTGTTCTCTGTGTCTTCTTCTGCACGCAGTGCCGAGAAAGCGTGCCTCTTCTTGCAGGGTTAGATAGAACATAGAACAGTATAGCACAGGGACAGTCCCTTGGAAAGTTCAAGATAAATTTTGTTGTCAAAGTACATATATGTCACCACATACAACCGTGAGATTGATTTTCCTGTGGACAAATTCTGCAAATCTATAGAATAGTAACTGTAAACAGGATCAATGAAAGATCAACCAGAGTGCAGAAGACAACAAACTCTGCAAATGCGAATATAAATAAATAGCAATAAATAACAGGAACATGAGAGAAGGAGTCCTTAAAGTGAGATCTTTGGTTGTGGGAACATCTCAATGAATGGGCAAGTGAGTGTAGTTACCCCCTTTTGTTCAAGAACTTCTTGAACCTGGTGGTGAGAGTCCTGAGGCTCTTGTGCCTTCTACCTGATGGCAGCAGCGAGAAGAGAGCATGACCTGGGTGGTGGTGGTCTCTGATGAAGGATGTTACTTTTCTACAACAGTTTTTCAAGTAGATGTGCTCCTTGGTTGGGAGGCCTTTCCCCGTGGCCTAAATCCACTACCTTCTGTAGGATTTTCCATTCAAAAGCATTGGTGTTCCCACACCAAGCCGCGAGGCAGCCAGTCAATACGTTCCACTGCACACCTACAGAAGTTTGTCAAAGTTTTAGCTGTCACGCCAAATCTCCGCAGGAAGTAGAGGTGCTGCTGTACTTTCTTTGCAATTGCATTTATGTGCTGGGCCCGGGACGGGTCCTCTGAACTAGTAACACCAGGAATTTGAAGTTGCTGATCCTCTCCACCTCTGGTCCTCCCGTGAGGACTGGCTCTTGGCCCTCTGGTTTCCCTCTCCTGGAGTCTACATTGGTTCGCAATGTGCCAAACCAGCTAAAAAGAAACAAAAACTAATCACTCCTACCTACACAATGTCCATATCCCATCCATCTTCCTTATATTCATGTGTCTTATCTAAATGTCTCTTAAAACACTAACATCTTAACTACATTCTACAGAGGCGTGGTTGAGAGTGTGCTGACCTTTTGCATCACAACCTGGTACTCCAGCTGCAGTGCTGTCGACAAAAAAGCCTTGCAGAGGGTGGTTAGGGGTGCAGAGAAGGTTATTGGGGTCTCCCTACCTTCTGTCCAAGACCTCTTTCAGAGCCGATGCCTCCAGAAGACACGGTACATCATTAAAGACCCCTCACACCCTCTCCATGAACTGTTTGTTCTTCTGCCATCAGGCAAACGTTACAGGAGCATCAAAACTAAAACCACAAGGCTACTAAACAGCTTCCTCCCACAGGCAGTCAGACTGCTAAACAGCTGCTCCACCTGACTCTCTGCTTTGGACACTTTTAACTTGCACTGGACACTTATAACTTGATTTTAACTGACATGTGGCTGTTGTGTTTTACTATTTATTGTTATGCTTATTATTTGGTGTTGCGTTTGTTATGATTGCACTGTTCCTGGGAAACGCTGTCTCATTCTGCCCTGCAGAGCTGATGTACGGTTAGAATGACAATAAAGTTTTTTGAATCTTGAATCTTGAAAAGCCTCTAATGTTTTTGCCTCTACCACCATATCAGGCATCCACCACTCTCCGAGTAAAAAAAACTTGCCCCTCACATCCCCTTTGAACCTAACCCCCTCCCACCTTCAGGGTGGAAATGTCTTAATACTGTAGTATTTGACACTTCTACCCTGGGAAACAGATACTCCCTGTCCGATCTATCTGATGACTGTGGCATCCGTCCGTCTCGAAGGACAGTGGAGAGCAGCACTGGAGTGACCATTCCAGGGTACTGGGCAGGAGGTTTGGAGATCCTGAGATGCCCCAGTCGTCAAGATCCCCCTCTCGGTCTCACCGGTGGAGTCCAAAGGAAAGCTTATGAGGCAATACGTCTGTCACCAGCTCGGCTGCAGGAGCTGCCGGAAGGATGTTCGGTGACGTCCGGCCGCCTTAGGGGCTCCACTCCGGATTTACTGTCTGGGTTTTACTCCCGTAGCCTTCGTCTCTCCCAAGGCAGTGGGGCTACTCTTATCATAATCTTATAAACCGCTATCAGATTTCTCCTCGGCCTCCGACGCTCCAGAGAAAACAACCCAAGTTTGTCCAGCCTCTCATGGTAGCACACACTCTCTAAACCAGGCAGCATCCTGGTGAACCTCTTCTGCCCCCTCTCGAAAGCCTCAACGTCCTTCCTATAGTGGGGTGACCAGAACTGGATGCAATGCTCCAGATAAAAGACTGTATCTGTAAGGCTCTCGATATTAAGAAGAAAAATTAGAAAGGACGGGTTAGAGAGAATAAAACTCAAAAAAGAAAATATTTAAATATTAGCTTTATTTGTCCTGTGTATGCATCAAATTAAATCAGCGAGGGCAGCCCGCAAGTGTCACCACACTTCCAGTGCCAATACAGCATGCCCAGAACTCACTAACCCTAACCGGTCGGTCTTTGGACTGTGGGAGGAAACCAGAGCACCCGGAGGAAACCCACGTGGTCACGGGAAGAACGTACAAACTCCTCACAGGCAGTGACGGGAATCGAACTGCAGATGGTGGTCTCCAGCTCTGCCAACGTGATGGTGCCAACCGTGCCACCTGGAAGTACAGGTTAGGCACAGAAGTAATCTCCCTCACCTCTGTTCAATCACACGCTCTCAGGGCGCAGATTACAGAGTAAAGCTCCCTCTACGCTCTTCCATCACTGGGCTGAGATAGAACAAGTTCAATACGCAGAAAAATGCCCAATGCACATCCATCTCTGTCTCGCTGTCACTTCTCCTTCCCTCCTCTCGCTCCCTCTCTATCTCCTTCCCTCCTCTCGCTCCCTCCCTCCCTCCCTATCTCCTTCCCTCCTCTCGCTCCCTCCCTCCCTCCCTATCTCCTTCCCTCCTCTCGCTCCCTCCCTCCCTCCCTATCTCCTTCCCTCCTCTCGCTCCCTCCCTCCCTCCCTATCTCCTTCCCTCCTCTCGCTCCCTCCCTCCCTCCCTATCTCCTTCTCTCCTCTCTCTGTCCCCCCCATCTATCTCCCTCTCCCTCTCTCTCCCCTCCCCTTTCTCCCCCTCCCTCTCTCTCCCTCCATCCCTGTCTGTCTCACCTCTCTCCCTCCTTCTGTCTTTCTCCCTCCCTCTCTCCCCTCCCTCCCTCTCTGTCCTCTCTCCCCCTCCCTCTTTCCGTCCATCCCTGTCCCCCTTTCTCTCCACTCCCTCCCACCCTCTCTCTCTCCATTCCCGTGTCTCTCTCCCTTCCTGTTTCTCTCTCCCTCTCTCTCTCCATCCCTCCCTGTTTCTCCCCCCACTCTCCCTCCTTGTCAGTCTCTCCCCTCTCTCCCCTCTCTCCCCTCTCTCTCCCCTCCCCCTCCCTCGCCCTCTCCCTCCCACCCTCCCCTCTCCCATCCCTCTCCCCTCCCTCTCCCCTCCTCTCTCCCATCTCTCCCCTCCCTCTCCCCTCTTCCTCACTTCTCCCTCCCCCTCCCTCCTCTCTCCTCTCTCCCCTCTCCCTCCCCTCTCTACCCCTCCCTCCTCCCTCCCTCCTCTCTCCTCTCTCCCCTCTCTCTCCCTCCCCTTCCCCTCCCCCTCCCTCCCCTTCCCCTCCCCCCTCTCCCTCCCCTCCCCCTTCCCCCTCTCCCCTCTCCCCCTCTCTCCCCTCTCCCCTCGCCCCTATCCCTCACTCCCTCCCTCTCCCCTCCCTCCCTCCTCCCTCCCATCTCTCTCCCCTCCCTCTCCCTCCCCCTCTCGCTCCCCTCTCTCCCCCTCCCTCCTCCCTCCCTCCTCTCACCCCTCCCTCCCACTCTCCCTCCCCTCTCTCCCCCTCTCCCTCCCCTCTCTCCCCCTCTCCCTCCTCCCTCTCCCCTCTCCCTCTGTCCCCTCCCTCTCCCCTCCCTCCCTCCTCCCTCCCATCTCTCTCCCCTCCCCCTCCCTCCCCCCTCTCCCCCTCTCTCCCCTCCCCCTCCCCTCCCCTCCCCCCTCCCCTCATCCCTCCCTCATCCCTCCCTCATCCCTCCCTCATCCTTCCCTCATCCTTCCCTCATCCCTCCCCTCTCCCCTCTCCCCCACAATCTCTCTCTCTCTCTCACACACACAGTAGAAACAGCATGAATGAAATAAGCAGAAA
The DNA here is from genome assembly GCF_963921235.1 of Mobula hypostoma. Lineage (NCBI taxonomy): Eukaryota > Metazoa > Chordata > Chondrichthyes > Myliobatiformes > Myliobatidae > Mobula > Mobula hypostoma. The sequence goes on along the minus strand of NC_086126.1, from coordinate 11,494,987 downwards.
GGCAGGACAGATCCAGAGTAGAGCTCCCCGTTGGCACTGCCAACTGCTGGCACGGCGAGGTGAAAGACTTTGAACAATTATGTAAAGCCAGCGATGTAGCCAAGGTAACTGGGAGTTGGCGGATTTGTTGAAGATATCGCTGATAACCTGTCTGTGGAAGCGGAGTCTGAGAAAGGGGAAGGAGATCTCGGAGATGGACGAAGGGCGGGGTGGAAGTGGGGGGCAAAGTTGGTGATATTGACGGGCTCAGCGTGGGAGCAGGAGGCACCGATGCAGCGGAGAAAGACTCGGGCAGAGTTACAGGTTTAACGGACTTCCACATAGCGAACAAATAGGCAAAGCTGGGACCCATGCAAGTGCCCATAGCCACAGCTTTGGTCCAGAGAACGGGGAAGGAGCTGGAAGGGAAGTTATTATTCCTGGGAAGTACCAATCCTTCCAGACGGAGGAGGGGGAAGTGACTGGGTCTGCTCTCAAGAAGTAGAGGACCTTAAGGGCCGTTCCTGATGGGGGATGGAAGTGCAGGGGGACGGGACACCCCCGGTGAAAACAAGACGGTCAGAGGCAAGGAACTGAAAGTCGTTGAAGTGGCAGGGGCCACGCGAAGAGTCACGGATGTAGGCAGGAAGGGGGACTGGGATAGAGTTGGAATCAACGGGCCTACCATGGATCTTGGGTAGGAGGTAGAGATGGAGGGGCAGGAGAAGGACAAGGTTGGAGGCAGTAGATGGGAGATCTCCAGAGGTGATGGTGGGGGAGACCGTGGCCCGATGCTTCAGGTTCAGGTGAAGAATTTTGGAAAAAGTGTGGAAAATCAGTCCAGCATCGGGTTACGCTACAGACGGTGCGGCGCTAGGGAGTGTAATAGAACAGAGGGGCTCGGGGCTGGGGGTAGAAATTCCATCGTTCTCCAAAAGCAGCATCACAGCTCGACAGCTGATAAAGGCGTGTAGCGTGATGGTCTTCACCACGCAAGGCACTGAGTACAACAAGTTATTGGTGAGGCCACCTCCGGGAGAACTGTGTGCAGTTTTGGTCACCCTGTTATCGAAAAGACGCAGTTAACTGGAAAGAGCGCAGAGAAGATTTATGAGCATGTTGCCAGGACCAGAAGGCCTGAGTAATAGGGAGGAGTTGGCCAGCCGAGGTCTTCCATTCCTTGGAGTGTGAGAGGAGACATTTTGAATTATGAGCGGCGTGGAGAGGTGGACGAAAGAAAAATGGAGGGGCTACCTGAGAGGGAGTTGTTGGAAGTTGAAAGAATGGTCCAAGGATTATTATCACTGACATAGAATAGTACAGCACAGTACAGGCCCTTCGGCCCACAATGTTGTGCCCACCCTCAAACCCTGCCTCCCATATAAGCCCCCACCTTAAATCCCTCCATATACCTGTCTAGTAGTCTCTTAAACTTCACTAGTGTATCTGCCTCCACCACTGACTCAGGCAGTGCATTCCACTCACCAACCACTCTCTGAGTAAAAAACCTTCCTCTAATATCCCCCTTGAACTTTCCACCCCTTACCTTAAAGCCATGTCCTCTTGTATTGAGCAGTGGTGCCCTGGGGAAGAGGTGCTGGCTATCCACTCTATCTATTCCTCTTATTATCTTGTACACCTCTATCATGTCTCCTCTCATCCTCCTTCTCTCCAAAGAGTAAAGCCCTAGCTCCCTTAATCTCTGATCATAATGCATGCTCTCTAAACCAGGCAGCATCCTGGTAAATCTCCTCTGTACCCTTTCTAATGCTTCCACATCCTTCCTATAGTGAGGCGACCAGAAATGGACACAGTACTCCAAGTGTGGCCTAACCAGAGTTTTATAGAGCTGCATCATTACATCGCGACTCTTAAACTCTGTCCCTCGACTTACGAAAGCTAACACCCCATAAGCTTTCTTAACTACCCTCTCCACCTGTGAGGCAACTTTCAGGGATCTGTGGACATGTACCCCCAGATCTCTCTGCTCCTCCACACTACCAAGTATCCTGCCATTTACTTTATACTCTGCCTTGGAGTTTGTCCTTCCAAAGTGTACCACCTCACACTTCTCCAGGTTGAACTCCATCTGCCACTTCTCAGCCCACATATGTCGTGAAATTTGTTGTTTTGCAGCAGCAGGACATAAAAGTGACTATAAATAACAAAAATAATTGTATAAAAAATGCAGAAAGAGAGCAAAAGAGTAAGACGGTGTTTGTGGCTTTTTTTGTATGATTCAGAAACATAGAAAACTTTCGGCCAGCATGAACACCTACTCACGTTAGAAATTATCCAGGGTTACCCACAGCCCTCTATTTTTCTAAGCTCCATGTACCTACCCAGGAGTCTCTTAAAAGACCCTATCGTATCCACCTCCACCACCGTTGCCGGCAGCCCATTCCACACGCTCACCACTCTCTGCGTAAAAAAACTTACCCCTGACATCTCCTCTGTACCTACTCCCCAGCACCTTAAAACTGTGCCCTCTCGTGTTAGCCGTTTCAGCCCTGGGGAAAAGCCCCTGAATATCCACACGATCGATCTTATACACCTCTGTCAGGTCACCTCTCATCCTCTGCTGCTCCAAGGAGAAAAGGCCGAGTTCACTCAACCTATTCTCGTAAGGCATGCTCCCCAATCCAGGCAACATCCTTGTAGATCTCCTCTGCACCCTTTCTATGGTTTCCACATCCTTCCTGTAGTGAGGTGACCAGAACTGAGCACAGTACTCCAAGTGGGGTCTGACCAGGGTCCTATATAGCTGCAACATTACCTCTCGGCTCTTAAACTCAATCTCACGATTGATGAAGGCCAATGCACCGTATGCCTTCTTAACCACAGGGTCAACCTGTTCAGCTGATCCTAAGATGGTCTCTATCTCTACCTTGATGGTGGTAATGAGAAGAGGAGATAAGAGGACATGTCCTGCATGTCCATGCTGAGGGGACAGTTCCTCATGCTGAGTGCTGTCTTTCGAAGCTCAGATTAGATTAGATTAGATTATGAAGACACGCAGTCCTCTTTTATTGTCATTTAGTAATGCATGCATTAAGAAATGATACAATATTCCTCTGGTGTGATATCACAGAAACAGAGGACAGACCAAGACTGAAAAACTGACAAAAACCACATAATTATAACATATAGTTACAACAGTGCAGCAATACCATAACTTGATGAAGAACAGGCCATGGGCATTGTAAAAAAGTTCAAAGTCTCTCGAATGTCCCACATCTCACGCAGACGGGAGAAGGAAGAAAACTCTCCCTGCCATGCCCAACCAGGGTCCGACTCTGAGTCGTCCGAAAACTTCGAGCCTCCGACCAGCCCTCCGACACCGAGCACCGTCTCTGCCGAACGCTTCGACCCCAGCCCCGTCCGCCAGCAGCGGGCAAAGCCGAGGATTTTGGGGCCTTCCCTCCGGAGATTCTCGATCGCACAGTAGCAGCGGCAGTGAACCGGGCATTTCAGAAGTTACTCCAGATGTTCCTCTGTGCCTTCTCACATCTGTCTCCATCAAATCAGAATTGTGCACGGCATCCTACTTACAAATACGATATCATTTCACCGGAGAGCTGTGCGAGCTGCGTCACGTCGCCATCTTCTCCTCCCGCCTCCCGCCGGAGGCTGGAGTTGTCCTCGATGCCGGGGAGACTCGTGTCCCTGATGGAGCTGGTTGAGTTTACAGCCCTCCGCAGCTTTGTCCGGCCTCTCCGTGCCAGACCGGGACGCAGCCGGGTCAGGACGTTTGCCACGGTGCACCTGTGGAAATTTTCCAGAGTCTTTGGTGACATACCAAATCTCCTCAAACTCCAGCCCGGGAATTGAACTGAATTGACTTCATTACTTACATCCTTCACATACACGAGGAGTAAACATCTTTATGTTACGTCTCCAACAATGGGCAATCATAGTAATTTATAATAAATAGAACAGTCAATGTGACATAGAAATACACTCAAATCAGCATGAGCTCATCAGTCTGATGGCCTGGTGGAAGAAGCTGTCCCGGAGCCTGTTGGTCCTGGCTTTTATGCTGCGGTACCGTTTCCCGGATGGTAGCAGCTGGAACAGTTTGTGGTTGGAGTGACTCGGGTCCCCACAGGTCTTTTTGACACACCTGTCCTTGTAGATGTCCTGAACCATGGGAAGTTCACACCCACAGACGCGCTGGGCTGTCCGCACCACTCTCTGCAGGGTCCTGCGATTGAGGGGGGTACAGTTCCCATACCAGGCAGTGATGCAGCCAGTCAGGATGCTCTCAATTGTGCCCCTGTAGAAAGGTTCAAGTGTGACAGTGGAAAAGTGTGTATGGAACCGGAGGAGATAGCAGAGGTACTTAATGAATGCTTCAGTATTCACTATGGAAAAGGATCTTGGCGATTGTCGGGATGAATTACAGCAGACTGAAAAGCTTCAGCATATAGACATTAAAAACGAGGATGTGCAGGAGCTTTTCAAAAGCATCAAGTTGGATAAGTCTCCAGGACCGGATCAGGTGTACCCCAGGCGACTGTGGGAAGCGAGGGAGGAGATTGCTGAGCCTCTGGCGATGATCTTTGCATCATCAATGAGGACGGGAGAGGTTCCATTGGAGGGTTGCAGATGTTGTACTCTTATTCAGGAAAGGGAGTAGGGATAGCCATGGGAATTATAGACCAGTGAGTCTTACTGCAGTGGTTGGTAAGTCGATGGAGAAGATCCCAAGAGGCAGGATTTCTGAACATTTGAAGAGGCATGATATGATTAGGAATAGTCAGCATGGCTTTGTCAAAGGCAGATCACGGATCTCCCACCCGGCACTTATCCTTGTAAGCGTGAGTGCTACACCTGTCCCCACACCTCCTCTCTTGCCACCATTCAGGGCCCCAAACAGTCCTTCCAGGTGAGGCAACACTTCACTTGTGAGTCTGTTGGGGTCATCTATTGGATCCGGTGCTCCCGGTGCGGCCTCCTCTACATCGGTGACTTTACATAGCTCCCTTGAAGACCATATGGCCATAAGACCATATCTATAAGACCATAAGATATAGGAGCAGAAGCAGCCATTCGGCCCATCGAGTCTGCTCTGCCATTCAATCATGGGCAGATCCAATTCTTCCAGTCATCCCCACTCCCCTGCCTTCTCCCCATACCCTTTGATGCCCTGGCTAATCAAGAACCTATCTATCTTTGCCTTAAATACACCCAATGACTTGGCCTCCACAGCCACTCGTGGCAACAAATTCCACAGATTTACCACCCACTGACTAAAGTAATTTCTCCGCATCTCAGTTCTAAATGGATATCCTTCAATCCTGAAGTCGTGCCCTCTTGTCCTGGACTCCCCTACAGTGGGAAATAACTTTGCCATATCTAATCTGTTCAGGCCTTCTGACATTCGGAATGTTTCTATGAGATCCCCCCTCATTCTCCTGAACTCCAGGGAATACAGCCCAAAAGCTGCCGGACGTTCCTCATACGGTAGCCCTTTCATTCCTGGAATCATTCTCGTGAATCTTCTCCGAACCCTCTCCAGTGTCCGTTTACTCGTTTGGGACAATCTATTCCATGGACTGAGTACAGGAATTGGGACGTTATGTCGAAGACGTTGGTGAGACCAAACTTGGAGCATCATGTGCAGTTTTGGTCACCCACCCGCAGGAAAGATAGCAGGAAGATTGAAAGAGTGCAGAGAGGATGTTGCCGGGACTTGAGGGCCTGAGTTATAGGGGAAAGTTGAATAGGTTAGGACTTTAATCCCTCATTAGGAGATCGGGGGAGATCTGGTAGAAGTATCCTAAATTATGAGGGCATATACAAGCGGAGTTTCTCCCCTGAGGTCGGGTGCGACCAGAACGAGATGGATACAGTGGTTCTATTTAATGTACAGCCTGAAATTCTTACTCTTCACAGACATCCACAAGACGGAGGGAAACCCCCCCCCCCAAAGAATGAATGACCCGGAAAACATTAGAACCCCAAAGATGAAATATTTAACCAGAACTTCTTCATTCAGGTTGGTCCGAGTGGATGTAGGTTTGATTGGATAGGTACATCGATGAGAGGGATAGGGAGGGCCATGTCCAGGTGCAGGCGGATGGCACCAGGTGTAAGACCATAAAGGGGGGGGGGGGAAGCTGGCGGTGTAGTGGCATTGGCACTGGACTTCAAGGCAGATGGTTATGAGTTCAAACCCAGCCTTCTGCATCTTGCCATGAGGACCCTATGGTCCATGAAGAGTCAGACTCAACTTAACGACTGAACAACAAGACCATAAGACCGTAGGGTATAGGAGCAGAATTAGGCCATTCAGCCCATCGAGTCTGCTCCGCCATTCAATCATGGCTGATCCCGGATCCCACTCAACCCCATACACCTGCCTTCTCGCCATATCCTTTGATGCCCTGACCAATCAGGAAACTTCCGTCTTAAATATACCCATGGACTCGGCCTCCGTCGCAGCCCGTGGCAGAGAATTCCACAGATTCACTACTCAGGCTAAAGAAATTCTTCCTGACCTCTGTTCGAAAGGGTCACCCCTCAATTTTGAGGCTGTGCCCTCTAGTTCTGGACACCCCCAACATAGGAAACATCCTCTCCACATCCACCCTATCTAGTCCTTTCAACATTCAGTAGGTTTCAATGAGATCCCCCCTGCATTCTTCTAAATTCCAGTGAGTACAGGCCCAAAGCTGCCAAACGCTCCTGGCAGGGAGATTAGCGGGGGCTACTGAGGTGACTTTAAACTAGAATGGTTGGGGGGTGGGAATCAAATTAAAGAGGCTAGGCGTGAGGAGGTTAGTTCACAACAGAGGGATGGGAACCAGTGCAGAGAGACAGAGGGGTGTAAAGTGAGAGTAGAAGCAAAAAATACTAAGGAGAAAAGTAAAAGTGGCAGGCCGACAAATCCAGGGCAAGCATTAAAAAGGGCCACTTTTCAACATAATTGTATAAGGGCTAAGAGAGTTGTAAAAGAGTGCCTGAAGGCTTTGTGTGTCAATGCAAGGAGCATTCGTAATAAGGTGGATGAATTGAAAGTGCAGATTGTTATTAATGATTATGATATAGTTGGGATCACAGAGACATGGCTCCAGGGTGACCAGGGATGGGAGCTCAACGTTCAGGGATATTCAATATTCAGGAGGGATAGACGTGAAGGAAGAGGAGGTGGGGTGGCGTTGCTGGTTAAAGAAGAGATTAACGCAATAGAAAGGAAGGACATAAGCCGGGAAGATGTGGAATCGATATGGGTAGAGCTGCGTAACACTAAGGGGCAGAAGACGCTGGTGGGAGTTGTGTACAGGCCACCTAACAGTAGTAGTGAGGTTGGAGATGGTATTAAACAGGAAATTAGAAATGTGTGCAATAAAGGAACAGCAGTTATAATGGGTGACTTCAATCTACATGTAGATTGGGTGAACCAAATTGGTAAAGGTGCTGAGGAAGAGGATTTCTTGGAATGTATGCGGGATGGTTTTTTGAACCAACATGTCGAGGAACCAACTAGAGAGCAGGCTATTCTGGACTGGGTTTTGAGCAATGAGGAAGGGTTAATTAGCGATCTTGTCGTGAGAGGCCCCTTGGGTAAGAGTGACTATAATATGGTGGAATTCTTCCTTAAGATGGAGAGTGACATAGTTAATTCAGAAACAAAGGTTCTGAACTTAAAGAGGGGTAACTTTGAAGGTATGAGACGTGAATTAGCTAAGATAGACTGGCAAATGACACTTAAAGGATTGACGGTGGATATGCAATGGCAAGCATTTAAAGGTTGCATGGATGAACTACAACAATTGTTCATCCCGGTTTGGCAAAAGAATAAATCAAGGAAGGTAGTGCACCCGTGGCTGACAAGAGAAATTAGGGATAGTATCAATTCCAAAGAAGAAGCATACAAATTAGCCAGAGAAAGTGGCTCACCTGAGGACTGGGAGAAATTCAGAGTTCAGCAGAGGAGGACAAAGGGCTTAATTAGGAAGGGGAAAAAAGATTATGAGAGAAAACTGGCAGGGAACATAAAAATGGACTGTAAAAGCTTTTATAGATATGTAAAAAGGAAAAGACTGGTAAAGACAAATGTAGGTCCCCTACAGACAGAAACAGGTGAATTGATTATGGGGAGCAAGGACATGGCAGACCAATTGAATAATTACTTTGGTTCTGTCTTCATTAAGGAGGACATAAATAATCTTCCAGAAATAGTAAGGGACAGAGGGTCCAGTGCGATGGAGGAACTGAGCGAAATACATGTTAGTAGGGAAGTGGTGTTAGGTAAATTGAAGGGATTGAAGGCAGATAAATCCCCAGGGCCAGATGGTCTGCATCCCAGAGTGCTTAAGGAAGTGGCCCAAGAAATAGTGGATGCATGAGTGATAATTTTTCAAAACTCGTTAGATTCTGGACTAGTTCCTGAGGATTGGAGGGTGGCTAATGTAACCCCACTTTTTAAAAAAGGAGGGAGAGAGAAACCGGGGAATTATAGACCGGTTAGCCTAACGTCGGTGGTGGGGAAACTGCTGGAGTCAGTTATCAAGGATGTGATAACAGCACATTTGGAAAGCGGTGAAATGATCGGACGAAGTCAGCATGGATTTGTGAAAGGAAAATCATGTCTGACGAATCTCATAGAATTTTTTGAGGATGTAACTAGTAGAGTGGATAGGGGAGAACCAGTGGATGTGGTATATTTGGATTTTCAAAAGGCTTTTGACAAGGTCCCACACAGGAGATTAGTGTGCAAACTTAAAGCACACGGTATTGGGGGTAAGGTATTGGTGTGGGTGGAGAATTGGTTAGCAGACAGGAAGCAAAGAGTGGGAATAAACGGGACCTTTTCAGAATGGCAGGCGGTGACTAGTGGGGTACCGCAAGGCTCAGTGCTGGGACCCCAGTTGTTTACAATATATATTAATGACTTGGATGAGGGAATTAAATGCAGCATCTCCAAGTTTGCGGATGACACGAAGCTGGGTGGCAGTGTTAGCAGTGAGGAGGATGCTAAGAGTATGCAGGGTGACTTGGATGGGTTGGGTGAGTGGACAAATTCATGGCAGAATTAATGTGGATAAATGTGAAGTTATCCACTTTGGTGGCAAAAATAGGAAAACAGATTATTATCTGAATGGTGGCCGATTAGGAAAAGGGGAGGTGCAACGAGACCTGGGTGTCATTATACACCAGTCATTGAAAGTGGGCATGCAGGTACAGCAGGCGGTGAAAAAGGCGAATGGTATGCTGGCATTTACAGCGAGAGGATTCGAGTACAGGAGCAGGGAGGTACTACTGCAGTTGTACAAGGCCTTGGTGAGACCACACCTGGAGTATTGTGTGCAGTTTTGGTCCCCTAATCTGAGGAAAGACATCCCTGCCATAGAGGGAGTACAAAGAAGGTTCACCAGATTGATTCCTGGGATGGCAGGACTTTCATATGAAGAAAGACTGGATGAACTGGGCTTGTACTCGTTGGAATTTAGAAGATTGAGGGGGGATCTGATTGAAACGTATAAGATCCAAAAGGGATTGGACAGGCTAGATGCAGGAAGATTGTTCCTGATGTTGGGGAAGTCCAGAACGAGGGGCCACAGTTTGAGGATAAAGGGGAAGCCTTTTAGGACCGAGATTAGGAAAAACTTCTTCACACAGAGAGTGGTGAATCTGTGGAATTCTCTGCCACAGGAAACAGTTGAGGCCAGTTCATTGGCTGTGTTTAAGAGGGAGTTAGATATGGCCCTTGTGGCTACGGGGGTCAGGGGGTATGGAGGGAAGGCTGGGGCGGGGTTCTGAGTTGGATGATCAGCCATGATCATAATAAATGGCGGTGCAGGCTCGAAGGGCCGAATGGCCTACTCCTACACCTATTTTCTATGTTTCTATGTTTCTATATGTTAACCCTTTCATCCCCAGAATCATTTTCATAAACCTCCTCTGGACTCTCTCCAATGACAACACATCCTTTCTGCAATATGGGGCCCAAAACTGTTGACAATACTCCAAGTGCGGCCTGACTAGTGTCTTATAAAGGCTCAGCATTATCTCCCTGTTTTTATATTCTATTCCCCTTGAAATAAATGCCAACATTGCATTTGCCTTCTTCACCACAGACCCAACCTTTAAATTAACCTTCTGGGAGTCTTGCACGAAGGCTCCTAAGTCCCTCTGCACCTCTGATGTTTGAACCTTCTCCCCATTTAGATAACAGTCCACAACATTGTTCCTTTCACCAAAATGCATCATTTTACATTTCCCAACACTGTATTCCATCTGCCACTTTTTTTTTGCCCATTCTCTTCCAGTTTGTCCAAGTTCTGCTGCTGTATGCATGGGATGGGCCTGTCTCTGGGCTGTAGGGGGTAGATGGGGCAAGATAGAGAGACAAGCTGGCATAGACTAGATGGGCCGAAAGTCAAGCCTCTGTGCACTATGACGCTACAATGGACTGACGAGACTTTAATTCTTCAGATTAAGCAGTTACTGGATGAATGGGAATGCAATTAATTAATGGGTCAATCAGTTTAATTGGGTCAGTCGGAGATTGTGTGGATCATCAAAGATTAATTTTTGGTCAGATGAATAGAATTGTTTGATCGATTGAAGTGGGTCAGAGTTTAGTTGACGGTCCATTTGGAGATCAATTGACTCCGGCAATCAGAGTGTGGTAGATTAGAATCCAAAGGCTTAGTGGGACGATTGAGTGTAACTTTGGAGTACTTGTAGGTCTAATATTTGCTCAATACTGTGGGTAAATCAGATATTTATTGCTGAATAGCTGTTGGATCAATTTGTTTGGGTTATTTGAGTGCAGATGATTGATCGATTGGATTTGAGGTCAGAACTTGATTAGTCGATAGTCAATGGGAATTAATTTTAGTGGATCCCTGATTAATTTGTGTGATGGTGTTTAGCGGGTTTCGAGAGCCCGACGGAACCTGACGGGTCAATCGCTTCAGTAGGGTCGCCATGGTAGCAGCTCGCCCGGCGCTTTTTCAGCTCGGGGGCCTTCCGGAGTTCGGAGTTCGATTCCAGTGGCGTCCGTAAGGTGTACGTTCTCCCCGTGACCGCGTGGGTTTCCTCCGGGTGCTCTGGTTTCCTCCCACAGTCCAAAAGACTTACTGGTTAGTAGGTTAATTGGTCATTGTAAATTGTCCCATGATTAGCCTGGGGTTAAATCGGTAGGTTGCTCGGTACAGCAAATAACTTTTTTTTAAAATTGGAATTTATATATCGCTTCTGGGTAGCCTCTAACCTGATGGCATGAACATCGGTATCTCGAACTTGTGGTAATTGTCCCCCCTCTGCTTTACCATTCCCCATTCCCATTTCTCTCTCTCCCACCTTCTCTCCTCACCTGCCCATCACCTCCCTCTGGTGCTCCTCCCCCTTTCCTTTCTTCCATGGTCTTCAGTCCTCTCCGATCAGATTCCCCCCTTCCCCAGCCCTGTATCTCTTCCACCAATCAACTTCCCAGCTCTTCACTTCACTCCCCCCTCCCCTCTCCCGGTTCCACCTATCACCTACCACCTTGCACTTCTTCCTCCCCCTCCCTCCACCTTCCTACTCGGACCTCTCCTTCCTTTCCAGTCCTGACGAAGAGTCTTGGCCCAAAACGCCAACTGGTTGCTCTTTTCCACAGATGGTCTCTGGCCTGCTGAGTTCCTCCAGCATTTTAGTGTGTGTTGTTCTGGATTTCCAGCAACTGCAGGTTTTCTCGCGTCAGAATTTAATCAGATTAGTTTAATTTAGTTTTTATTTGTCAGTCATTTGTGGAGCTTAATTCTTTGGGTCTGTCAGGGCTTGATGAACCAATCAGAATTTAGTTTGAAGGGTCCGATTTTGAGGGGGGCAAATTGAGTTTGTTTGCCAGGCGAGTCAAGGCGGGAATAGCCTTTCAACGTCTGATCAGTCAGCTCTCCTTGGCCGTCGGCGCCACGGAGCCAGGCGCAAGAGCACAGCGGGCACTTGGCAGCCAGGCAGCGTCCGTGGAGAGAAATGGACAGCGGATGTTCTGGGTTGAGATCCAGATAGAGATAGAGAGAGACAGAGAGACAGAGAGAGAGAGAGAGAGAGAGAGAGAGAGAGAGAGAGAGAGAGACAGAGATAGAGAGAGAGAGAGACAGAGAGAGAGAGATAGAGAGAGAGAGAGAGAGAGAGACAGAGATAGAGAGAGACAGAGATAGAGAGAGATAGAGAGACAGAGATAGAGATAGAGAGAGAGAGAGATAGAGATAGAGATAGAGAGAGAGAGATAGAGATAGAGATAGAGATAGAGAGAGATAGAGATAGAGAGAGTCAGAGAGACAGAGATAGAGAGAGATAGAGAGACAGAGATACAGAGAGAGAGCGAGAGAGAGAGATAGAGACAGAGATAGAGAGAGAGAGAGACAGAGATAGAGATAGAGAGAGACAGAGATAGAGAGAGATAGAGAGACAGAGATAGAGATAGAGATAGAGAGAGAGAGAGAGAGATAGAGATAGAGATAGAGAGAGAGAGAGAGAGATAGAGATAGAGATAGAGATAGAGATAGAGATAGAGAGAGATAGAGATAGAGAGAGTCAGAGAGACAGAGATAGAGAGAGATAGAGAGACAGAGATACAGAGAGAGAGAGATAGAGATAGAGATAGAGAGAGAGAGAGAGAGAGAGATAGAGATAGAGAGAGAGAGAGAGAGATAGAGAGAGAGAGATAGAGAGAGAGAGATAGAGAGAGAGAATGAACAAATGAATAAGAATATGATCGCCTGGTGATATCGTATTGCCTTATGGCGATCCTCTCCCTACACCCCAGACACCCCGCTCCATCCCACCAAAATCTACACCCCCACCCCTGTCCGATGCCCCAAATCTTTTGCCCCCTCCATTCCTCACTCAATCCCTCATTCCATTCCCTCATTTACCCCTTCCACTGTTAATCCCCTTGCCTGTTCACCATGAGCTTTACCCTTTTCCCCATTATGCTCCGACCTTCTTATCATCCCACCCCCACCCCATTAACCACCTCCCATCCCTGTGACTCCCCACCCCCTTAACCACCTGCCCCCATGACTCCCCACCCCGTTAACCACCCCCACCCCCGTGACTCCCCACCCTCGTAACTCCCCACCCCATTAACCACCCGCACTACTCAGTTCAAAGTTCAAAGTAAGTTAATTATCAGAGTACGTATGTGTCACCACATACAACCTGGACATTCATTTTCTTGCAGGCATACTCAATAAATCCATAATACAATAATGCCATAATAGAACCAATGAAAGATTGCACCCCTCCCTCCTCCCACTACCCTTCCCCTTCATCCCTCAAACCCCTCCTCTCCTGCACTCCTCCCCATTCACTCCTTCCACCCCCTCCCACTTCAACCTCTCCCCTCCAACTCCTTTCACCCTCCACCCCTCCCACGCCAACCCCTCCCCTCCAAATTTCCCCCTCCACCCCCTCCCTCTCCATCTCCAACCCCCAACCCCCTCCCCCACCTGCCACCCCTCCTCCCACATCCAACCCCCTCCCCTCACTCCCCATTCACTCTCTCCCACTTCAACCTCTCTCCTCCAACCTTCACCCTCCACCCCCTCCTACTGCAAACCCTCTCCCCTCCAAACCCCTTCCTCCACCCTCCACCCCTCCTCCCAGAACCAACCCCTCCTCTCTCTACCATTCACTCCCTCCACACCCTCCCACTCCAACCTCTTGCTTCCAACTCCTTTCCCGCTTCACCCCCCCACTCCAACCCCTCTCCCCTCCAACCCTCCTCCCATATCCAACCCCTCTCTCCTCCCTCCCCATTCACTCCCTCCACCAACCCCGCACTTCAACCTCTCCCTTTCCCCCCTCCCCCTCCTCCCACATCCAACCCCCCTTCCCATCCACCCACTCTCCCCCAACCCTCCCCTCTCCAACCACTCCACTACCTCCCCCTCTACCCTCAAACCCTCATCTCCTCCCACTCTCCACCCTAATCCCCATCTACCCCCTCCAACCACCTTTTCCCCACCCCGTCTGTCTCACCGCCTCCCCCTTTCCCGAACCCGTTGTCCCTCTCCCCGGCTCTCCACTCCTCTCCTGCCCTCCCCAGGAGGGGGCCAGAGGGTCGGCTCGCCGTCAGTCAGACTGTTTGCAACGGACGGAGTCGCCCAGCAGGTGTCGCTGCCGAGCGCCTTCTGCCTCCCGGCCGCCGCCGCTCATTCAGCGCGATCCGGCAAGGGTTGTGGGTTCAAATCCCAGTCCGGCCAGATGGGTCGGAAATCAGGGCCGTGTCCAGGGAGGGTTTGGGGGTGGGGTGAGAGAAACCCCGCGGTCACTATTCTCAGTCCCTCAGTCTGTGGGACTGAGAGCCACGTTTCAATAAACATTCAGCTACCCCGAGCTGACGGGGAGGCGGGCAGCGGGGACGGGATGTAACCCGTGAAACGTTGCCCCTGGATCGGATCGGGATCTCCCTGTCCGGCGGAGGTGGGCGGGGGGATGGGAGTTGGAGGGGGCACGGGAGAGTTTTAAGAGCGATGGCGGGGAAGGGTGGATTGGGACTGGGAGTGTTTAGGGGGTTGCGAGGGATTGAGGGGTAGCGAGAGCGAGGATAGAGGGGCAGGGAGAGGTGAGGGTGAGATGATAGGGAGGGTTTGGGAGAGAGGTTAGGGAGGAAGGAGGGAGGAGTGAGAGAAGGGTATGGAGGGAGGGGAGGGGAGGGAGAGGCGGGGGGAGGAAGGGGAGGGAGAGCCGAGGGGACGGGAGGGGAGGGGAGGGGGAGGAGGAGGGAGGAGTGGGAGGGAGGGAGAGGGGAGGATGGTGGGAGGGAGGGAGAGGGGAGGAAGGAGGGAGGGAGAGAGGGAGAGGGGAGGAAAGGGGAGAGAAGGGAGGAAGGAAGGAGGGAGAGGGGAGGGAGAGGGAGAGGGGAGGAAGGAGGGGGAGAGAAGGGAGGGAAGGGGGAGAGAAGGGAGGGAAGGAGGGAGAGAAAGCCCGAGAGGAGGGAGGGGAGGAGGGGGAGAGGGGAGGGGAGGAAAGGAGGGGGAGGGGAGGGGAGGGTAGGAGTGGACGGTGGAGGATGAGGAGAAGGGTGGGGAAGAGGGTTGGGGAGAAGAGAGTGCTGAGGAGAAGGGGAACAAGCGGAGATGGTATGGTCAGGGAGAGCGGGGTGGTGAGGTTGTAGGAGGGGGAGTGTGTCAGGGTAGTGGTGAGGGGAATGATGATGGGTTTGGAGAGGAGGTTTGGTGAGTTGATATGGAGAGGGGGTAGGAAGGGAGGGGTGACGTGGTAGAGGGGGAAAGGGGAGTGTGTGGGGGGAAGTGACGTGGGGAAGGGGGAAAGTGGGTAGTGTGGAGAGAGTGGGGAGGAGAAGAGGGAAGAGGAGGGGAGGGTGAGAGAGGGGGGAGGGTGAGTGGGAGGATGGGGAGGTGATGAGGTGCAGAGTTGTGGTTCGGATGGGTGTTGAGGGGGAGGGGAGGGTGAGAGTGGGGGAGAGGGAGGTAGAGGTGCAGGGGTGGGGAGTGGGGTTGAGGGGGAAGGTGAGGGGTTCCGAGGAGAACGGGGGCAAGAGGGAGCAGGCGGGGAGGGAACAGAAATCGAGGGGGAATGGGGACAAAGGGGGAAATCAGGAAGAGAAAGAGAGAGAAGGGGTAAAGGGGGAAATAGGGGTGAGCGGGGAGGAGGGTAGATCAGACTTGAGAGAGGGTGGAGGGGTAGGGTGAAGGATGATGGACTGTGGCGGGGGGCGAGGAAGGTGAACAATGGTGATTATGTGCGAGAATTTCCTCGGGGGTGACAGTCGAGCGTGTTTTCCCCCTTCCTTTCAACTCCTACAGCGAAAGGCTTAGAAAAGTGGGATCTGTTATAAGACGGGGAAACGGGGTGGGGTGGGTCGGTGGGACCCAGGACAGAGAGGGGAGGTGTGTGTGTGTTTTAAAAAAAAGACACGCGTACTATAATGGGGTGAAAGAGAGAACACGGGGGGGGGAGAGGCTGAATGAAAGGGGGGAGAAGGAAATGAGAGAGGTGGGGGCAGGGGTGATCAGAGAGAAGAGAGAGAGAGAGAGAAGAGAGAGAGAGAGAGAGAGAGAGAGAGAGAGAGAGAGAAGAGTGAGAGAGAGAGAGAAAGAGAGAGAGAGAGAGAGGAGGAGGGAAAGAGAGCGGCTGCTTTAACTAAAACCAAGTGTCACATGGCCGGTGTCTGAGCCCGGGAGCAGCCGCGGAGAAAGGGGAGAGAAGGAAGAGGACGGGGTGGGGGGGAAAAAGCACAGGCTGCACCCGAACCCCGCACTCGGACCGTGAGGTAAGGGGGTCTCATCGCCCTCACTCGGGACCCCAGTGTTTGCCTGTAAGAAATCCGAGCGAGGTAAAAATACACCGCCTTTAATTATGCTCTCTCTGGTATTCGCTGTGTGTCTGTCTACAATGTCACAGTCCTGGGTTACAATATATCTTTTAAAAAAAATCCTTCTTTGTCCTTGCAAATATATATATCGCTTGTAATGTATTGCAACTAGGGAATCACTGAGTTGATTTTTTTTTAAAAAAAAGGATGATTATTTAATCGAGTAGATTTAAAATTTATTTTAGCATCCGGCCGGGAGATTTAGTGAATTGCAATCTCGGTTCAGCGCGGCTTTCGGTGACACTGGCTGTTTTTTTTTTGGTGGAAACTGCAGTGTAGGCTTCTCTGAATTATTTGCGATAATTAAATGACGTTGTGCATGCAGGATGTGAACCGCTGGGGGTGGGGGGGATTTACGCTTTATTGAACATTGCAACGTAAATGAGAATTTTCGGCGTCCCCCCTTCTTCCAGCAGCCCGCTCCGGTATCGATTAATATCGACGACGGGATCGGTGGCAGATTTTAATTGCACCTGCTAATTGTGCCTTCTGCCCGGCCGGCGACACTGCGGCTCTTAAAGGCTCCGCACAGCCGACGGGGAAAGCGGACGGGATTATAATTATTATTATTATTACGTTCCGGCGATGCAAAGTTTCCAGTTGCTTATTTGCAAAGGAGTAAACACGACATCGTCTCTCAGACCCTCCTTGACCCCGTGCGCCGGAGCGCTTCTGCGGGCGTGCGGCAGATTTGAAATAAGTCGGAGAGGTGTTCCGGACTCGGCGCGCCGCTTCACAAGTCCCGGGCCTCCTGTGCTCCCAAGGCGCTGACTGGGCGAAGCTCCCCTCATCCGTGGAGTGAACCACCTTCTCCCGCGGCCAGCGCGCAAGCAGAGGCCACTCGGCCCGACTCGCCCATCCGAGCCCGTCCACTTCGACCCGCGTTCCCAACCTACCCTGCCCGTACTTATCCAGCGGCCTTTTAGATGTCATTAACGCGCCCGCCCTGCTCTCTTCCCGCACCCCGTTCCGTATCTGTAAGGGGTTTAATACTTCCGCCCACAGTCCAAAAAACTGTAGGTTAATCGGTCACGTGATTAGGGATTAAGTTGTTACTCCAGATCCTATGCAGCGCAGGAAGCAACGCGCAAAGATAAAGGAGGCAATAATATTTTCTTTAAAAAACACAGTAAATATAAATACATAATAAAGTTTCCAAGCAGAGATTTGATGTCCGTAACGTGAGGCTGGGTACGGGAGTGTCTGCACATAAGGCGATGATAAAGTAGAGGTGGCGGGAGGTGTCGAGGTGTTGATCAGCCTTACTGCTTGGGGAAAGGAAATAATTCCGACTGTCAGGGAGGAAGAGGAGGCACTTGAAGACCCGCACTCAATAAATTGATGATGATCATGGCTTTAATCTCGACTGGCTGCCACAAAACAGCGACGATAAACCTGGTTCTGATGCTTTCTAAGCCAGTGATTGAGGTTTGGGTTTCGGGCTGTGCTGGTTAAATCAAGAACGGAATGGAGGAGCTGTTCTTCAACCTGTTGGTGTGGGACCCCTGGACCTTCTGCCCGAGGGTAGTTGTGAGAAGACCCTCACCAGGTTGGTTCCAGAGACCTGGGGGGCGGGTGAGACTATCAGGAGAGATTGGGACTGCAGTCGCTGGAATTCACAAGGATGAGAGGAGATCTTGTAGAACCATATAAAATTATGAAAGGGGTAGAAAAGATAGAGGCAGGAAAGTTGTTTCCACTGGCAGGTGAGACTAGAACTAGGGGACAAAGCCTCAAGATTCGGGGGAGTAGATTTAGGACGGAGATGAGGAGGAACTACTTTTCCCCGAGAGTGGTGAATCTGTGGAATTCTTTGCCCAATGAAGCAGTGGAGGCTGCCTCAGTAAATATATTTAAGACAAGGTTGGATAGATTTTTGCACAGTAGGGGAATTAAGGGTTATGGGGAAAAGGCAGGTGGGTGGAGATGAGTCCATGGTCAGATCAGCCATGATCTTATTGAATGGTAGAGCAGACTCGACGGGCCGGATGGCCGACTCCTGCTCCTGTTTCTGATGTTCCTGTGGCCCGGGTGGTGGGAGATCTTTGGTGATCGAGGTTGCCCAGCGGTCTCGGCGCGGTACAGTGAGGGGGGGGGGGGGGATGCATCGGGCGGCGTCCGCTACTCTCTGCGGCTTCTTGTGTTCCCGGGCGTTCGTTCGAACCAGTCAGGATGCCTTGCACAGGACATCCGCAGAGGTCTGACGGGGCGTCCGGTGACCGGCCAGACCTCCTCAACCTGCTGAGAAAGCAAAGACGCTGGTGCGGCTTTCTTGCGATTGCATAGAGTCATAGAGCACTACAGCCCAGAAACAGGCCCTTTGGCCCATCTAGTCCGTGCTGAATGATTGATCTGCCTAGACTCACTGACCTGCACCCGGACCACAGTTCTCCAGACCCCTCCCATCCATGTACCTGTCCAAACTTCTCTTAAACGTTGAAATCGAGATGGCATCCACTACTTACACCGGCAGCTCGTTCCGCACTCCCACCACCCTCAGAGTGAAGAAGATCCCCCTTATGTTCCCCTTCAACTTTTCACCTTTCACCCTTAACCCATGACCTCTAGTCCTAATCTTACCCAACCTCAGTGGAAAAAGCCGCCTGCATTTACCCTATCTACACCCCTCATAATTTTGAATATCAAATCTCCCCTCATTCTCCTACACTCCAGGGAATAAACTCCTAACTTATTCAACCTCTGTCTATAACTCAGTCCTGACAATGTCCTTGTAAATGTTTCTCTGCACTCTTTCAATCTTATTGACATCTTTCCTGTAGGTGGGTGGCCACAACTGCACACAATTCCCCAAACTCTTTATGTTGACCGTGTTGTTAAGAAGGCGAATGGTGTGTTGGCCTTCATCAACCGTGGGATTGAGTTCAAGAGCCGTGAGCTGTGGAGACAGACCCCACTTGGAGTACTGTGCTCAGTTCTGGTCGCCTCACTACAGGAAGGATGTGGATGCTATAGAGAGAGTGCAGAGGAGATTTACAAGGGACGTTGCCTGGATTGGGGAGCATGCCTTATGAGAATAGGTTGAGTGAACTCGGCCTTTTCTCCTTGGAGCGACGGAGGATGAGAGGTGACCTGATAGAGGTGTATAAGATGTGAGAGGCATCGATCGTGTGGATAGTCAGAGGCTTTTCCCCAGGGCTGGAATGGCTAACATGAGGGGGCACGGTTTGAAGGTGCTTGGAAATAGGTACAAGGGGGATGTCAGGGGTAAGTTTTTTATGCAGAGATTGGTGGGTGTGTAGAATGGGCTGCCGGCGATGGTGGTGGAGCCGGATACGATAGGGTCTTTTAAGAGACTCCTGGATAGGTACATGGAGCTTAGAGAAACAGAAGGCTCTGCAATAGGGAAACTCTAGGCAGTTTCTGGAGTAGGTTACACGGTTGGCACAACATTGTGGGCCGAAGGGTCTGTAATGTGCTGTAGATTTTTATGGTTCTATGTATATTTAAGATAGATTCTTGATCGGTCAGGGCATGGAGAGATACGGGGAGAAGGCAGGAGATTGGGACCGAGAGAGAAAATGGATCAGCCAGGATGAAATGGCAGAGCAGACTCGATGGGCTGAATGGCCTAATTCTGCTCCTATATCTGGTCTCATGGTCTAAGTTAGGCCTCAGCAATGTCTTGTGCAATTTCAACCCAGTTTCCCATCTCCTGTACTCAATACTTCGATACTGAAGGCCAATGTGCCAAAATCTCTCTATCTACTGGTTTAGCCAGTTTCAAGGAATTGTGGCTCTGTCTTCCCAGATCCCTCTGTTGACTTACTGTGTAAGTCCTGCCCCAGTTGGTCCTCCCAAAGAGCAACACTTCACATTTGTCTGCATTAAATTCCATCCCCATTTTCCAGCCAGTCCAGAGCCTATTGTCTGTAAGGAGTTTGAACATTCCCTGACACCCTGTGAGAGATCTGGGGGGGAAAGATTCAACTCCAACTCCAGGCACGAACCCCCTCCCATCCCCACCACGTCCCGGGGGATCCGGGCGAGATTTGCACCTCTGGCACCTGCTAGCCGCTCCGGGGCTGTTCGATGGCCGGCTCCCAGCGGCGGCCCCGTCAGGTGCTGCAGGGACAAGCTCCAACTCCGGGTGCGATTCGATCACACCGCTCGTGGTCTGGGAGGGATCGCGGGGCGATCCGGCGACCCATTCCGGTATCGGACCTGACCTCAATCTCCCGCGGCTGGCTGGGAACATAATCCTTCCCACATCTATAGACAGATGTTGACTGGAGCACAGAGCATGGGAGGAGGAGGCCCTTCGGCCCATAACGTCTGTGCTGGATTGATTACGTTAATGAAACTTTGTTGAAATCCAAGTCAAGTTTATTGTCTACTACACAGGCACAGAGCACAACATAAGAAGCAACATACACCTCTCTTACCGTATCTCCTTACCTGCCCATCACCTCCCTCCATGCTCCTCCCCTTTCTGTCCTCTCCAATCAGATTCCCCCTTCTCCAGCCCTTTATCTCTTCCACCAATCAGCTTCCCAGCGCCTCACTTCATCCCTCCCCCTCTCCCGGTTCCACCTATCACCTGCCACCTTGTACTTCTTCCTCCCCTCCCCCCACCTTATTACTCTGACTACTTCCCCCTTCCTTTTCCAGTCCCGATGAAGGGTCTCGGCCCCGAAGCGTCAACTGTTCACCCTTTTCCTCAGATGCTGTCCGGCCCGCTGAGCTTATGTGTGTGTGTGTAGCTGTTCCTGAACCCGGTGGTGTGGCACTTCTGGCTTCTGTTCCTCCTGCCCGATGGGTCTATAGGCATCCGTTAGTCTTGTGAGACCATGGATTTGCGCCTTGGAAGGTTTCCAGGGCGCAGGCCTGGGCAAGGTTGTATGGAAGACCGGCAGTTTTCCATGCTGCTAGTCTCCCCTCTCCATGCCACCAATGTTGTCCAAGGGAAGGGCATTAGGACCCATACAGCTTGGCACCGGTGTCGTCGCAGAGCAATGTGTGGTTAAGTGCCTTGCTCAAGGACACAACACACTGCCTCAGCCAAGGCTCGAACTAGCGACCTTCAAATCATTAGAGGAACGCCTTAACCACTTGGCCACGCGCCAACACCCGATGGGTCTATACCCCAACACGAAGTGGTCCTGATGCAGGGGTCTGGGCCCGGAACGTCAACTGTTTACTGGGCCAGGTGAAAGTCAATGGGAACTAGGCAGAGTCAAGGTTCAGCAGGGACTAGATGGGCCGAAGGACCTGTTTCTGTGCTGTGGTGCTCTATGACTCTGGGCCGCTATCATATTTGGCCCCGGCACCACCCCCCGGAAACCATTCCAGGGACCCAGCACCCTGTGTATGATAAAACATCTCCCCAAACTACCCCTCCTCGCCTGAAGTGCATACCCTCCAGCTTGTCGTCGACCCTGGGGAGAATGGTGCCCTAGTTATGACTCTCATAAACTTCTATCGGGTGTTCTCTTCACCTCTGCTGCTCCAGAGAAGCCAGCCCATGTTCGGTAACCTGGGCAGCATCCTGGTGCATCGGTCCTGACCCCCTCCAAAGCTCCCACATCCTTCCAGTATTCTCCTCCCTCCTCCCCCTACTCTCATCTTACCACTCTTCTCCCTTCTCTCACCCTCCCCTCTTCTCCCTCCTCTCACCCTCCCCCTCTTCTACCTCCTCTCACCCTTCCCTCTTCTCCCTCCCCCTCCTCTTACCTCCTCCCCTCCCCCTCCTCTCAGCCTCCCCCTCTCCCCTCCTCTCACCCTCCCCTCTTCTCCCTCCTCTCCCCTCCCCCTCTTCTCCCCTTCCCCTCTTCTCCCTCATCTCCCCTCCCACCTCTCCCCTCTCCTCCCCCCTCCCCCTTACCTCCTCACCGTCTCCCCTCCCCCTCTTCTCCCTCCTCTCCCCTTCCCCTCTTCTCCCTCATCTCCCCTCCCACCTCTCCCCTCTCCTCCCCCATCCCCCTTACCTCCTCACCGTCTCCCCTCCCCCTCCTCAGCCTCCCCCATTCCCCTCTTCCCCCTCCCCTCAGTCTCCCCCTTCCTCCCTCCTCTCAGTCTCCCCCTCTTACCCCCTCCCCTCCTCCTCTCCCCCTCTCCAACTCCTCACGGGTCTCCGTGTTAATTCCATACCTCCCCCCGTCCCCGACGTTAGAATGATGTGCCGCATTGTTAACCGCCTCGTCCCCTCACGCCCCATCTGTTTCCGGGACCTCTCCCCCACCCCCTCCCCAGTCAAAAGCTCCCTCCGTTACCAACCTCCCAGTAAACTTCGCCCTGAGCTGCCCCCCACCCTCACCACCCCCGTTCCTCGGAGAGAGGGTCCCTTTCTAGTCCGGAGCCTCACGGCCGTGAATGGTTCAAACAATGTATTGTCCGCCAGGGTCAGCGGTCCGAGTGGTATCTGTCCCACCCCCCGCCGGCCGCCGATTTGTTCTCGCTGACCACACACACCGGTCCCCGGGCGAACCTGCGAGAGGGTTGCCGCAACCCCGGGGAGGGAGGGAAGGATAGGTGGCGATTGGAAGGAGTCTGGGCAGCCATCTGTCCTTGAGCTGGCTCGCACCGCTCCCGGAGGAGGGAGAGCTGGAGACGGGCTGGGATTTGATCTGCCGTGGGAGGCGGTCTGACTGCCCTGCGCTCGCTCGTCCCGGGAGTCCGGGAGATGTGGAGCCGAGCCGGACGGGGCCCCCTCACCCCCTCACCCGGATATCCCGACAGCATCGCCCCCCTCCCCCCGATTTTCCCTTAGACTCCCCCTCCCAGAGGGATCGGAGGTTAATGGGGCAGAGGTCCTTGGCGCATCTCAGAATCACCCCTCCCCAGCCGGTGTGTGTCTCTCTCCGTTCGCCCCTCCTCTCCATCTGAGTCCCCCCACCTCCTGTTTTCTCACCCTCTTTCGTCCTCTCGTTTTCCTTTGTTTTTTTTCCCTCTCCATCTGCTTCTTTTCCCTCGCGGTAAGATTCCCCGCTTCCACTTATCCGTCTCTCTCTCTCTCTCCACTACGTCTGTCCGCCAGTCTGTCTCCCTCCCTTACGTGCGCCCTTCTCTCCCTCCTTTCCGTGTGCACTCTCCCTCTCCCTCCTCCTCCTCCTCCTCCTCCTCCGTACACTCTCCCTATCTGCTTGTCTGAGTGTTCTCTCCTCTCTGTCACGTCTATCTCTCTCCTTGCCATATGTCCTCTCTCTCCCCCCATACACACTCCCTTTCACATTATCTCTCCCCTCCTCCCTCTTCCCTCTCCCTCAATCTACCTTCCTCTCCCCCTCCTCTCTCTCCCCCTCTCTCCCCCTCCCCCTCTCCCTCCCTCCCCCTCTCTCCCCCTCTCCCCCTCTATCCCTCTCCCCCTCTTCCCCCTCTCCTCCTCTCCTCCTCCTCTCCTCCTCCTCTCCTCCCCCTCTCCCCCCTCTCCCCCCTCTCCTCCCCCTCTCTCCCTCTCCCCTTCCCCCTCTCCTCTCCTCCTCCTCTCCCCCCTCTCCCCCCTCTCCCCCCTCTCCCCTCTCCCCCTCTCCTCCCCCTCTCCCCCTCTCCCCTTCCCTCACTCACCTGTCTCCTGCTTTCGTCCTCTTCACCCGTCCCTCTCCCTCTCCCTCTCATACTCACTCTCTTTCATATCTCTCCCCACCCTCCATCCCCCTCTCACCCTGTCCAGGCCATGAGATCATCAGAGACCCCTCACCACCCAGGCCGTGCTCTCTTCTCGCTGCTGCCATCAGGTAGAAGGTACGGGAGCCTCAGGACTCGCACCACCAGGTTCAGGAACAGTTACTACCCCTCAACCATCAGAACAAAAGGGGATAACCACACTCACTTGCTCATCCATTGAGATGTTCCCACAACCAGTGATCTCACTTTCAGAACTCTTTATCTGTTATTTCATATTCTCGTTATTTAATGCAATTTAATCAAATCGAGTTTAATTGTCATTCAAACCACACATTGATACAGCTGAATGAGACACTGTTCCTCTGGGGTCAAGATGCAAAACATTCGAAATAGTAAGCAAAGATTAAAAAATAGTGAATCACATAATTCAAACTAGTGAGCAACCTTCCAAAAATAGTGAGTAACATAATTCAAGATAGCGAGGAAAGAAGCCTATTCACTCCGGGGGAAGGGGGGTGAACTTATAGTCCAAGACCCTGAGCGATAATGTCTGGCAATCGATGGTATGGTTTCCTGGCAGTGCGCAGACGCACGCAGTCCATGTAATATAGACTACACTCAAATCAGCGCGAGTTCATCAGTCTGATGGTCTGGTGGAAGAAGCTGTCCCGGAGCCTGTCGGTCCTGGCTTTTATGCTGCGGTACCATTTCCCGGATGGAAGCAGCTGGAATAGATTGTGGTTGGGTTCCCAATGATCCTTCGGGCCCTTTCTACACACCTGTCTCTGTAAATGTCCTGAACAGTGGGAAGTTCACATCTACAGATGCGCTGGGCTGTCCGCACCACTCTCTGCAGAGTCCTGCGATTGAGGGAGGTACAGTTCCCATACCAGGCAGTGATGCAGCCAGTCAGGATGCTCTCAATTGTGCCCCTGTAGAAAGTTCTTAGGATTTGGGGGCCCATACCAAACTTCTTCAACCGTCTGAGGCGAAAGAGGCGCTGTTGTGTCTTTTTCACCACACAGCCGCTATGTAGAGACCATGTGAGATCCTCAGTGATGTGGATGCCGAGGAACTTGAAGCCGTCTCCCTTGTAACGAGGAAGGATTTCTCGAGGAAAGGGCAGCACGGCGGCGTGGTGGTAAGCACGACGCTTCACAGCGTCAGCGTTTACCGATCGGGGGTTCGGTTCCCGCTGCGGCCTGTGGCCACTTGAGGTTTCTCCTTGTGCTTCACTTTCCTCCCACAGTCCAAAGATGTTCAGAATCAGAATCAGGTTTAACATCACCGGCATGTGCTGTGAAATCCGTTAACTTAGCAGCAGTACAATGCAATACATGATAATATAGAAAAAAAAACTGAATTTAAGTAATTATACTTGCATATGTAATATACTGTGTGTTGGCGCCCGGCCAAGTGGTTAAGGCGTCGGTCTAGTGATCTGAAGGTCGCTAGTTCGAGCCTGGGCTGAGGCAGCGTGTTGTGTCCTTGAGCAAGGCACTTAACCACACATTGCTCTGCGACGACACCGGTGCCAAGCTGTATGGGTCCTAATGCCCTTCCCTTGGACAACATCGGTGGCGTGGAGAGGGGAGACTTGCAGCATGGGCAACTGCCGGTCTCCCATACAACCTTGCCCAGGCCTGTGCCCTGGAAACCTTCCAAGGCGCAAATCCATGGTCTCACGAGACTAACGGATGCCTATATATACTGTGTATTAATTTAATATATAATCACTACAGAAAACTGAAGTAAATTTTATATATATGTGTGATTAATGTAATACAGTTTTTGCAGTAATTATACATGTAAATAAAATTAATGTAATTCAGTTTTTTCTATATTTTGAGCAGCTGCTGCGAAGTTATTTAAATATTAAATATAATATAAAATTAAATATTAAGTAGTTAAGTTACAAGGAAGTAGTGCAAAACCAGAGATAAACAAAATATTGTCGGGTCAGGTTGGGTTAACGAGTTGCCAGTGTGCTACGTTGGCGCCGGAAGCGTGGCGAGACTTGCGGGCTGCCCCGCGTGATCCTCGCTGATTTAATTTGACGCAGGTGACGCCTCACAGCATACGCAGCTAACTTTAAATAAAGCTCATTTGATACAAGGGCCGTTTCATCCGCACGGTGATTATTGTCTGGTAGAATTTCGCAGGCTCAGGGATCCGATGAGACGCAATGCGACTGTTTTTGAGAGCGGCCGAACACACATAAACCGAGCTTGTATACGTGGACGTTGGCTCTAAAGTGACGGTAGGCACAGGAGTGTCTGAGCATAAGGCAGCTCTGACGGGGGGTGATGAGTGACAATGCAACTGTTGGAAAGGGGAACTCCTCTCGGTAGCAGCTGGGCAAACACGGAAAGAAACATGTGTGACCCAGTGTTTGAAAAACATGGGACTACAGCCTACTGGTCAGGAGATTCACAGGCAGGAAACAGCCGGGCTTTGTTATTAAGGAAATGGTGTTCAGGATTCTGAATTTATGGAATTACATGAATACATCGCCATGGGTATTACACACCACCAGGTTCAGGAACAGTTATTATCCTTCAACCATCAGGCTCCTGAACCAGTGTGGATACCTTCACCCACCTCCGCACTGAACTGATTCCACAGCCCATAGGCTCACTTTCAAAGACTCTACAATTTGTATTTTCTCTCTTCCCTTCCCTTCCCTTCCCTTCCCTTCCCTTCCCTTCCCTTCAATTCTCTTCTCTTCTCTTCTCTTCCCTTCTTTTCCCTTCCCTTCCGTTCTCTTCCCTTCTCTTCCCTTCCCTTCCCTTCAATTCTCTTCTCTTCCCTTCTCTTCTCTTCCCTTCCCTTCCCTTCCCTTCAATTCTCTTCTCTTCCCTTCTCTTCTCTTCCCTTCCCTTCCCTTCCCTTCCCTTCAATTCTCTTCTCTTCCCCTCCCTTCCCTTCAATTCTCTTCTCTTCTCTTCTCTTCTATTCTCTTCTCTTCTCTTCTCTTCCCTTCTTTTCCCTTCCCTTCCCTTCTCTTCCCTTCTCTTCCCTTCCCTTCCCTTCAATTCTCTTCTCTTCCCTTCTCTTCCCTTCTCTTCTCTTCCCTTCCCTTCCCTTCCCTTCCCTTCTCTTCCCTTCCCTTCCCTTCCCTTCAATTCTCTTCTCTTCTCTTCTCTTCCCTTCTTTTCCCTTCCCTTCAATTCTCTTCTCTTCCCTTCCCTTCCCTTCAATTCTCTTCTCTTCCCTTCTCTTCTCTTCCCTTCCCTTCCCTTCAATTCTCTTCTCTTCCCTTCTCTTCTCTTCCCTTCCCTTCCCTTCAATTCTCTTCTCTTCCCTTCCCTTCCCTTCAATTCTCTTCTCTTCTCATCTCGTCTCTTCTCTTCAATTCTCTTCTCTTCTCATCTCGTCTCTTCTCTTCAATTCTCGTCTCGTCTCGTCTCTTCTCTTCTCATCTCTCTGTTCTCTGCATGTCTCTCTCTCTCTCTCTCTGTCTCTGTCTCTCTGTGGATGTCTCTGTGTCTCTGTCTCTCTCTCTGTCTGTCTGTCTCTTTCCCTATCTATTAGTTTGTTTATCTGTTTATTTGTCTGTCTATTTGTTTTGTATTTGCACAGTTTGCCTTCTTTTGTACACTGGTTGTTCTTAGTGTTTAGTTTTTCATTGACTCTATTGTATTTCATTGTTCTACTGCAAATGCTGGCAAGAAAATGTATCTCAGGGTAGTGCAGTGGGCTTCGGTTAATTGGGCCGTCAGTTAATCGGGGCAGCCACTTATTTGGGACAACTCTCAAAGAACAAACACAAATTGAGAAAGTAGCCGGGATTTCCTTCGTTTATTTGGGACATGATGCCTCTTAATTGGGACAGGAGACTGTTGCTGAATGGTTCCTATCTAGTGTCAGTTGCATGGCTGTTAGGCACTGCACCGTGCTTGGAGCGAACTGTTTTTCAATAATGTCACTTGCGTGTGTTTGCGTTCAAAAAGCAGTGATTTTTGTCTCTGGTAGTTGGGGAGAAACAGTAAGACAGTTCAGAACAGTTTTGCTCACTGCGGTTTTGAGGCTCAGAGATGCTAGGAACAGCCAGGAGTGAAAATGAAATGATTCCCGTACTTCAACAAGTTAGGAACTACGAAGAATTTTAAGGTGTCGACAATCATCTTGAATGTTACGATGAAAATGAAGATTTGGAGAACGCAATCATTGAAAGCATTGTATGAAGTAAACACAAAATACTCTGCAGATGCTGGGGTCAAAGCAACACTCACAACATGCTGGAGGAACTGAGCAGGTCTGGCAGCATCTGTAGCATCTACACTAGGCGTCTGCACTGATTTTGTTCATTTACAGCGTACACTTGATTAATTCCTCGGTCGATAACTATTAGGAACTAATACACAGTTTTATAGAATTGTAGTGGTGTTGGTATTGTTCTGATCTGTTCCGTATTTCAATTAAATACATAATTTGTTGCTCAGTTAAATAGCAGTTTGCTAATCACAAACAAGAGAAAATCTGCAGATGCTGGAAATCCAGAGCAACACAGACAAAATGCTGGGGGAGCTCAGCAGGCCAAGCAGCATCTGTGGCAAGGAGTAAACAGTCGGCGTTTTGGGCCGAGACCCTTAGACAAGACTGGAGAGAGAAAGGAGGGGAAGGGATGAAGTGAAGAGCTGGGAAGTTGATCGGTGAAAGAGATACAGGGCTGGAGAAGGGGGAATCTGATAGGAGAGGACAGAAGGCCGTGGAAGAAAGAAAAGGGAGGAATGGTACCAGGTGGAGGTGATGGGCAGGTGAGGAGGTAAGGTGGGAGAGGGGAGATAAGTGAATAGTGAAGGGGGAGAGAGGGGCATTAACGGAAGTTAGAGAAGTCGATGTTCATGCCATCAGGTTGGAGGCTACCCAGATGGAATATAAGGTGTTGTTCCTGCAATCTGAGTGTGGCCTCATCGCGAAGGAAAGGGAGGCCATGGACGGACATATCAAAATGGGAGGTGGAATTAAAATGGGCGGCCCACTTTTTCGGGCGGACGGACAACTTTAAATATTTCCGCGAAACTTCAGCTAATTGGGGCAGCCTCTTAATTGTACCAGCGGTGTGGCAGCTCAGCACTCGATTAGCGTGGCTGTTGCCGGGCGAGGCGTCATGGAGGTAGATTGGCGCAAAAAATATCACCAGTGCGATGCCTCTGTGTTTGATTCGTATGGCTGTTGCCGGGTGCAGTAACTTGGTGTTTGATTGGTGCAGAATATCACCAGTGGGGTGAATTAGTGTGGCTGTTGCCGGGTGAGGCCACTCAGCGTTTGATTGGGGATTATCAGCAGTTTGGTGAATCGGAGTTTGACTGGTGTGGCTGTTGCCAGGTGGTAACTTGGTAAGTGATTGGTGAGAATTATCAGCGGATTGGTGAGTCGGTGTCTGATTGGTCTGGCTGTGACTGGGAGGGAAACTCAGCGTTTGATTGGTGGGAATTATCAGTGGCATAGAGAATCAGTGTTTGATTGGTATGCCTGTTGCCAGGCGCTGTAACACAACGTCTGATTGGTGGGGATTCTCGTCGGTGTGGGGAACCGGTGTTTGATTGATGAGGCTGTTGCCGGGTTGGGTAATGCGATGTATGATTGGTGGGGATTGTTGGCGGTGTGGAGAGTCAGGGTTTGATTGGTGTGGCTGTTGCTGGGCAGGGTAACACGATATATGATTGGTGGGGATTGTTGGCGGTGTGGGGAATCAGTGTTTGATTGGTGAGGCTGTTGCTGGGCAGGGTAGCACAATGTATGATTGGTGGGGATTGGTGGCGGTGTGGGGAATCGGTGATTGATTGGTGAGGCTGTTGCTGGGCAGGGTAACACAATATATGATTGGTGGGGATTGGTGGCGGTGTGGGGAATTGATGTTTGATTGGTGAAGCTGTTGCTGGGCAGGGTCAAGCGAAGTCTCATTGGTGGGTGGTGGGGAGTGTCGGCGGTGTGGGGGTTGGAGAAGGTGTTGCCGGGCAGGGTAACTCGATGTCTGATTGGTGGTGAGTGTCAGCAGTTTGGAGAATTGGTGTTCGATTAGTGAGGCTATTTCCAGGCTGGGTAACGTGATGTCTGATTGGGGGAGGTGAATGGCGGTGTGGGTAATTGGTGTTTGATTGGTGTGGCTGTTGCCGGGTTGGGTAACGTGATGGCTGATTGGCAGGGATTGTTGGCGGTGTGGGGAATCGATGTTTGATTGGCGTGGCTGTTGCTGGCAGGGTAACGTGATGTCTGATTGGTGGGGATTATCGTGGTGTGGAGAATCGGTGTTTGATTGGTGGGAGTGTTGCCGGGCAGGGTCAAGCTAAGTCTGATTGGTGAGGATGGTTGACGTTGTGGAGAATCGGTGTTTGATTGGTGGGAGTGTTGCCGGGCTGAGTAATCCAATGTCTGATTGGTGGAGATTTCCATGATGTGGTCAATCAGTATCTGATTGGTAAGTACATTTGACTGGGGAGTCTGCCAGTGCCCCCGATTGGCAGTCCAACTGGTTTGGTGCCAGTGGCTGAGCTGGTGATGCCAGGAGCCGTGACAAAGCCCAGTTGACTGGCTGGGTGCTGCCTTGAAGGGTTCGAAGGGGAGACAGGTATGGGGAGGCATCTGCAGGAGATGATATAGGCCAAAGGACTTAAAGATACAGGCAGCATTGATGGGCTCCAGCCAAAACCCGGGGTGGGGGAGGTAGGGCAGGATATTTGACTGAAGCAGCAGCCTAAAGTAGTCCTTGTCCAAACCTTCATCCATCAGGGCAGTTAAAATATCCCAGGATCACTTTACAGCGGGTGACTGTTCCATTCATAAGACCATAAGACATAGGAGCAGAATTAGGCCATCTGTCCCATCGAGTCTGCTCCACCATTCAATCGTGGCTGATCCTTTTTTCTATCTCCTCCTCAATCCCAGTTCCTGGCCTTCTCCCCGTAACCTTTGATCCATGTCCAATCAAGAACCTGTCAATCTCTGATTTAATTACACCCACTGACCTGTCCTCCACAGCTGCCTGTGGTAACAATTTCCACAAATTCACCGCCCATTGGCAAAAGAAATTTCTCCGCATCTGTTTTAAATGGATACCCCTCTATCCTGAGGCTGTGCCCTCTTGTCCTAGACTCCCCCACCATGGGAAACATCCTTTCCACATCTACTCTGTCTAGGACTTTCAACATTCAAAAGGTTTCAATGAGATCCCCCCTCATCCGTCTGAATTCCAGTGAGTACAGACCCAGAGCCATCAAACGTTCCTTGTATGATAATCCTTTCATTCCTGGAATCATCCTTGTGAACCTCCTCTGGACTCTCTCCAATGCCAGCACATCCCTTCTGAGATGAAGAGACCAAAACTGCTCACAATACTCAAGGTGAGGCCTCACCAGTGCCTTATAAAGCCTCAACATCACATCCCTGCTCTTGTATTCTAGACCTCTTGAAATGAATATTAACATTGCATTTGCCTTCCTCACCCCCAACTCCACCTGCAAGTTAACCTTTAGGATGTTCTACACAAGGACTTCCAAGTCCCTCTGCATCTCAGATTTTTGGATTTTCTTCCCATTTAGAAAATAGTCTGCATATTTATTTCTAATACCAAAGTGCATGACCATGCATTTTCCAACACTGTATTTCATTTGCCACTTTCTTGCCCATTCTCCGAATCTGTCTAAGTCCTTCTGCATCCTACCTGTTTCCTCAACACTACCTGCCCCTCCACCAATCTTTGTATCATCTGCAAACTTGGCAACAAAGTCATCTATTTCATCATCCAAATCATTTATGTACAGCATAAAAAGAAGCGATCCCAACACGGACCCCTGCAGAACATCATTAGTCACTGGCAGCCAACCAGAAAAGGATCCTTTTATTCCCACTTGCTGCCTCCTACCAATCAGCCAATGCTCTAACCATGTTAGTAACTTTCCTGTAATACCATGGGCTCTTAACTTGGTAAGCAGCCTCATGTGTGGCACCTTGTCAAAGGCCTTCTGAAAGTCCAAATATACCACATCCACTGCGTCCCCTTTATCTATCCTACTTGTAATCTCCTCAAAGAATTCCAACAGGTTCGTCGGGCAGGATTTTCCCTAAAGGAAACCATGCTGACTTTGTCCTATCTTGTCCTGTGTCACCAAGCACTCCATCACCTTGTCCATAACAATTGACTCCAACATCTTCCCAACCACTGAGATCAGGCTAACTGGTCTATAATTTCCTTTCTGCTGCCTCCCTCTTTTCTTAAAGAGTGGAGTGACATTTGCAATTTTCCAGTCCTCTGGCGCCATGCCAGAGTCCAATGATTTTTGAAAGATCATTTCTAATGCCACCACAATCTCTAAAGCTACCTCTTTCAGAACCCTAGGGTGCAGTTTGTCTGTCTCGGGTGACTTATGTACCTTTAGGTCTTTCAGCTTTTTGAGCACCTTCTCTCTTGTAACAGTAATTGCACCCACTTCTCTTAGATTATGAGAACACTCAGTCCTCTTTTATTGTCATTTAGAAATGCATACATGCATTAAGAAATGATACAATGTTTCTCTGGAGTGATATCACAGAAAACAGGACAGATCAAAGACTAACACTGACAGAAGCAAATAATTATAACATATAGTTACAGCAGTGCAAAGCAATACCATAATTTGATAAAGAACAGACCATGGGCACAGTAAAAAATAGTCTCAAAGTCCCTGAGTCGATCGACTCCCCAGTCCCCGATAGCAGGCGGCAAAAGGGAGAAACTCCCTGCCATAAACCTCCAGGCACCGTCAACTTGCCGATGCCTTGGAAGCAGCCGACCACAGCCGACATTGAGTCCATCCGTCCAAAAACGTCGAGCTTCCGACCAGCCTCTCCAATACAGCCTCCTGAGTACCATCCTCTGCCGAGCGCCATTCGACCTCGCCCCGGCCGCTGAAACAAGCAAAGCCGAGGATTTGGAGCCTTCTGCTCCGGAGATTCCGGTTACCACACAGTAGCAGTGGCAGCGAAGCTGGCATTTCGGAAGTTTTCCAGATGTTCCTCCGTACTCTCGGGTCTGTCTCCATCAAATCAGAATTGTGCACGGTCCCCTACTTGACAGAGTACAGATATCATTCACTGGAGAGGCCGCGTGCACTGCTGTCGCGTCGCCACCTTCTCCTCCTTCCGGAAGGATTCTCTTCCTTCACACATTAGAACATCAGGCACACTGCTAGTGTCTTCCACTGTGAAGACCGATGCAAAATACTCATTTAGTTCATCTGCCATCTCCTTGCTCCTCTTACTATTCCTCCTGCCTCATTTTCTAGCGGTTCCAGATCCACTCTCATCTCTCTTTTCCATCTTACATACTTGAAAAAGCTTTTACTATCCACTTTGATTTTATTTGCTAGCTTGCTTTCATATTTCACCTTTTCTCTTCTAATGATTCTTTTAGTTGCTCTTTGTAGGGTTTTAAAAACTTCCCAAACCTCTATCTTCCCACTAATTTTCGCTTTGTTGCTTGCCCTCGCTTTTGTTTTCACAATAGCTTTGACTTCCCTTGTCAGCCATGGTTGTGCTATTTTGCCATTTGAGTATTTCTTCATTTTTGGAATACACATGTCCTGCACCTTCCTCATTTTCCCCCAGAAACTCACACCATTGCTGCTGTGCTGACATCCCTGCTAGCAGATCTCACTTCCCCTATGTGGGCTAGTAACACTCTGAAGGGTCGAATAGCCTCCTCCTCCTCCCCAAGTTGCTGACAACTTGTATTTCATCAGTAACCCTCCGAATATAAGCCTCAACTTCCTTGCCTGAGCCCCATTTACCTGCAGCAAGTGGGTAGCTTAGGGAGTCTCTCTGAAATGTGGCCTTCAGAATTCTCCTTCATCGTCCAATCGCCTGGCTCGCTCTTCACTCAATCTGGCCAACTGGCCTCAACAACACACTCAACCCGGTCTGGCCCCACCACCCCCTCCTCCACTGTTCACCACCTGCTCTGTCCACTCCTTGACAAGAATGTGTAGAGAGAGCTTCACTCTGTGTCTGACGCCGGGAGCGTGTGATGGGACGGTGTAGAGGGAGCTTCACTCTGTGTCTGACCCCGGGAGTGTGTGATGGGACGGTGTAGAGGGAGATTCACTCTGTGTCTGACCCCGGGAGTGTGTGATGGGACGGTGTGGAGGGAGCTTCACTCTGTGTCTGACCCCGGGAGTGTGTGATGGGACGGTGTAGAGGGAGCTTCACTCTGTGTCTGACCCTGGGAGTGTGAGATGGGACGGTGTGGAGGGAGCTTCACTCTGTGTCTGACCCCGGGAGTTTGTGATGGGACGGTGTGGAGGGAGCTTCACTCTGTGTCTGACCCTGGGAGTGCGAGATGGGACGGTGTGGAGGGAGCTTCAATCTTGTGCCTGACCCTGGAAGTGTGTGATGGTTCGGTGTAGATAGAAGGGGATTCACCCTGTCTGCCCTAGTTTTAGTTCACGATTGTGTCCACTATTTCTGATAGAGTGAGATGTCGGAAACGTCCCGATAAACTCCTTGATCTCTGGCTAAGAGGTCAATTGGGCTATCAATGTGGACATCTTGCAAACACCTCGAAGGTGTGACAGGGCAGTACAGCTGAGGTCTAGACAATATGGCTGACCGTCTCTTGGAACTAGATGTTGAAATTCCTGCCAGAGTCCTCCTTCCAGTCAGACTACCAGTTTCCTATCACTGTTGTATGACCCTCCCGCTCCCTCACCTTCTTATTCTGCCTTCTGCTCCCCACAATTCCTTTCCAGTCCTGTTGTCGGGTCTGGGACCGAAACGTCAACTGTTTATTCTACCTCCATGGACGCCGCCTGGCCTGCTGAGTTCCTCCGGCATTTTGTGTGCGTTGCTCCGGATTTCCAGCATCCGCCCAACCCCTTGCGATCGGATTCTGCCTTCTGCCCCCCTTCCTTTCCAGATCCCGATGAAGGACCTCAGCCCGAAACTTGGCTGCCGTTAATGCCAAGTTCGAATGCTGAAAGGCAAGGAAAGGACGGTTCCCATATTGGGAGAATCCAGGACCAGAGGACACAGCCTCAGAATAGAAGGATGTCCATTTAGAATAGAGGTGAAGAGGAAATTCTTTAGTCAGAGGGTGGTGATTCTGAGCAATTCTTTGCCGCAGGCATTGGCCATATTTAAAGCGGAGGTTAATAAGTTCTTGGTTAGTGATGGCGTCAAAGGTTACAGGGAGAAGGCAGGAGAATGGGGTTGAGAGGGATAATAAATCAGCCATGATGGAATGGTGGAGCAGACTCGATGGGCTGAATGGCCTAATTCTGCTCCTGTGTCTTACGGTCTTCCTCTCGTATTTTGTGTCTGGCCTTCCTCACCAACCCCCCCCACAGACACACACACACACACACACACACACACACACACACACACACACACACACACACACACACACACAGACCTTTGACCTTTTCCTAGGACCAGGAACACCTTCATTGCCAAAAAAACCAACTCTGCTCTCGTGATTGCTGTCATCTTTTGCGACTGGATCCCTGTCAGCAATGATGTCCCACAAGGTTCTGGGACCCTTGCTGTCTGCAATAAACAAGAAGACGTCCATAAGACCATAAAACATAGGAGCAGAATTAGGCCATTCAACCCATCGAGTCTGCTCCACCATTCCATCACGGCTGATCCCAGATCCCACTCAACCCCGTACCCCCTGCCCTCTCACCCTATCTCTTGATGCCCCGACCAGTCAAGAATACGTCTACCTCCACCTTAAGTGTACCCACGGACCTGGCCTCCACTGCGGCAGAGCATCCCACAGATTCACCGCTCTCTGGCTAAAAAAAAATTCCTCCTCACCTCTGAACTAAAAGCTCACCCCTCAACTCTGAGGCTGTGCCCTCGAGGTCTGGATACTGCCACCATAGGAAACATCATCTCTGCATCTACCCTATCTAGTCCTTTCAACGTTCGGTAGGTTTCAATGAGATCCGCCCCGGCATTCTTCTAAATTCCGGCAAGTACAGGCCCAAAGCTGCCAAACGCTCCTCGTATGTTAACCCCTTCATTCCCACAATCATCCTCGCGAACCTCCTCTCCAACGACAACACACCCTTTCTGAGATAAGGGGCCCAAAATTGTTGACAATACTCCAAGTGTCTTACAAAGGCTCAGCGCCATCTCCTTGCGTTTATATTCTATTCCTCTTGAAATCAATGCCAACATTGCAATTTGCCTTCTTTTCCACAGACTCAGTCTGTGAATTAACCCTCTGGGAGTCTGGTGCGAGGACTCCCAAGGCCACCTTGCGTCGAGTGTGAAAGGCATTTGTAGGGTGCAGCAGGTTGTCGAGGATTTAGTGAGAAGACCACAGAGATTCGGCATGTCCCCGGTGACCCTCACAGTTGGCATTCGACGTGGCGGTACTGTGGTTTGGCTTGACCGCAGCTCTGAACAGGGTGACAGGAAGTAGTGGAAAGTTTTGAACGTCACACCAAAAAAAAAACAACAACCCAGCTTCTACACGTCCGAAACGCAGAAAATCTGCAGACGCTGGAAATCCAAAGCAACACACGCACAAAAATGCCGGCGGAACACAGCCGGTCGGGCAGCACCTTACGGAAATGACCAAGCAGTCGACGTTTCGGGCCAAGACCCTTCTTCGGGACTGAAATGGAAAGGGGAAGATTCCAGAATGAACAGATGGGGGAGGGAGCGAGCGGGAAGGTGAGAATTGAAGCCAAGCCGGTGGGAAAGGTAGAGGGATGGAGAAGAAGCGGACCATAGGAGGAAGGGAAGGAGGAGGGGACGCAGGAAGAAGGCGAGAAGAGGCAAGAGGCCAGAGTGTGGAATGGAAGAAGAGGGGAGGGAGAAAGAAAAGAAATCATCGGAAGGAGAGATCATTGTCCGTGCCATCAGGTTGGAGGCCAGTTGTACAATGAAGACTCTTGAATGGGTCTCGTCCAATGAAGATGAATTCCTCATCTCTCAGCCTACCTTGGCGTGGTCCTTTCACGCTGTCTTCCTGCACTCGGTGGACGCTTTATCGAAGTTGTACCCGGGGCGGTCTCCTGCTGCTGTAGCCCGTCCACTCCGAGGTTCAAAGCGTCGTGCGTTCAGAGATGCTCGTCTGCACACACCGCTGTCGTAACGTGTGGTTGTTAGAGTTACTGTCGCCTTCCTGTCAGCCTGAACCAGTCCGGCCGTTCTCCTCTGACCTCTCTCATCAACAAGGCGTTTTCGCCCACAGGAGTAACCCTCGCCGGATGCTTTTTGTTCTGTTTCCGCACCAATCTCTAGGGACTGTTGTGCGTGAAAATCCCAGGAGATCAGCACCTTCTGAGATCCTCGGGCCACCCTGTCTGGCACCAGCAAAGTCACTTGGATCGCATTTCTTCCCCCATTCCGATGTGTCTGGTTCTGAACAACAACTGAACCTCTTGACCGTGTCTGCGTGCTCTAACACACTGAGTCGCCGCCGCCTGATCGGCCGATGAGATATTTGCGTTAATGAAGCCTCATAAAGTGGCCACTGAGTGAATATTCCGTGTTTCAGTTTTCCTTCTGGCTGCCTCGATGGTCTTGCGTTTGGTGCGATCTGTCTGGATGGTGCACAGCAGCCAAAAGCTTTTCACTGTATCTCGGAAAAATGTGACAATAATTAACAACTTGCCAAAAGCCGACAGATGGAGTTCAATACAGCTTAATGCATTTCCGATGCACTGGTGAGGTTTGAACACACCCCCTGAATGGCGGGGTCTTGTGATTACTGCGGGACCTGGAGGTACCGTGCACCGAAATAGGCATCAACTGCGTCCCAACTTTAGTAAACCGTGCCCAGACCTCATCTGGAGGACCACGTGCAATTCTGGTCACCGGGCTCGGGGGGGGGGGGGGGGGAAGAGATGGAGAGGCTGTAGAGGAGACTGACTACCATTGCCAGGGATGCATTAATTCATTTAGGACTAAACACTGGAAAACCCGTGCCTGCTTTCCTGAGAGCGGCAGAAATAATGGGACGTGATTGAGAAATGAGAGATATTGAGAGGTATGGATAGGGTAGACTGGAGGGAATCTTTGTCCACACCGGAGGTAGATAAACGTAAAGAATATAGAGTGAAGCTCCCTCTACACCATCCCATCACACTCCCGGGGTCAGACACAGAGTGAAGCTCCCTCTACACTGTCCCATCACACACACCCGGGGTCAGACACAGAGTGAAGCTCCCTCCCCACTGTCCCATCACACACTCCCGGGATCAGACACAGGGTGAAGATCCCTCTACACCGTCCCATCACACACTCCCGGGGTCAGACACAGAGTGAAGCTCCCTCTACACTGTCCCATCACACACGCCCGGGGTCAGACACAGAGTGAAGCTCCCTCCCCACTGTCCCATCACACACTGCCAGGATCAGACACAGAGTGAAGCCCCCTCTATACTGTCCCATCACACACTCCCGGGGTCAGACACAGAGTGAAGCTCCCTCCACACTGTCCCATCACACACTCCCGGGGTCAGACACAGAGTGAAGCTCCCTCTACACTGTCCCATCACGCACTCCCGGGGTCAGACACAGAGTGAAGCTCCCTCCACACCGTCCCATCACACACTCCCGGGGTCAGACACAGAGTGAAGCTCCCTCCACACTGTCCCATCACACACGCCCGGGGTCAGACACAGAGTGAAGCTCCCTCCACACCGTTCCATTCACACCCTCCCAGGGACAGACCAGAGGGAACATTTATAAAGCATTTGGTGTGAAAGAGGAGGGGAGGAGCTCATCACGGCTTGAGAAGGGAAGCCTTTGAACATCTGAGAGGTTGTTGAGCGTCTGCAGAGGACTGTTTGGGGAGGCTGGAATACTCCGCGGCGTTCACCCCCGTGGATTCACCTTACGAGCAGATATACTCTCTTCCCACCATGACTGCTTGTCTTGGGGAAGAAAGGGTTATCTCTGTACCAGTTGGTAAGGGCTGGGCCATTTGAAGGCGGGGGATTGGGGGCCAAGAGGGAAAGTGGATCAGCCACGATGAAATGGCGGAGCAGACCCAATGTGGCAAATCGCCTAATTCTGCTCCGAAGTCTTATGGTCTTACCAGTGAAGACGTGTCCCCTGGGTTCCGCAGCTGAAGATTTACCGCTGGGATGTATAGTTCTTCCAAATATCACCCCTGGCCTTCCTCTCCCCTTCCCACTCTCGCTCTTGGCCGCCCTCTCGAATCTTTTACTTACGTAACACACTTTCTCCCTTCAATAATGTTTTGGCTGGGGGCACGTACACTCCATCCTCTCCTCGGGACACAGCCGCGGTCGCTCCTGTCCCCCTTGGAACCATTCCCGCCAGTTGTCTGCTCTGTTGGATATAGCTGGGCTAAGCCATTGTCAGCCAAGTGCTGGAAGGCCCTCTTCGAGTCGTGGACCGCGCGGCGAGGAAGGAGGTCCTTCGGGCACACTTCTGCACAAATCCCATTGCTCAATCCTTCAGCTTCTGTGCCTTGCTGATTCGCCAAGCTCTTCTGAAACTCGCCTGAAGCAGCCCCTCTCAGACGAAGCCCTCCCGGTGTTTGCCCTCTTCTGGATGAGGACGATTTGTCTCTGACCCCCTCTGCCACCACGCCTGTGCCGTAGTTTTATCTAACTGTGCCCTAGTGTCCTGCGGTCTGAATACACGCCAGGTGGCCTCTTTATCTGGTACGCCTGCTCGTTAATGCAAATATCGCATTAGCCAATCACGTGGCAGCAACTCAGAGCAGAAAAGCACGCCGACACGGTCAAGAGGTTCAGCTGTTGTTCAGACCAAACATCAGAATGGGGGAAGAAATGTGATCTTAGAGACTTTGTCTGTGGAATGAGTGTTGGCGCCAGATGGGGTGGTTTGAGTATCTCAGAAACCGCTGACCTCCTGGGATTTTCACGCACAACAGCCTCTAGAGTTTACAGAGGATGGGTGCGAGAAGCAAAAGAAGATGCTCAGCGAGTGGTGGCTCTGTGGGCGAAAGCACTTTGTCAACGAGAGGCGAAGTGAGGCGGTAGGGTCCAGACCCAAGGCAACATCGAAGCGATGGGACCCGCACCCCAGTGTGGGGGAGCGACCCAACGTTTGTGCGGTTTAAGCGCCGGGCCGGACGGTTTGAAAAGGCAGGGTGTCGGGACCGGAGCCGAGGGCCGGGCCGGTCCTACTCCCTGCCCCCTGGGCGCTGAGCTGTGGGCCTTCTTCAGGCTTTGTGACGTTTTGCTCCGCTGTGTTATGAACTGAGGCTCTGGGCCTTCTCCGGCTGCGTATCTGTGCACTCACTTTCATTCCAAATGCTGTTGTTTGCTTTTATCGTTCGCATGATTGGTGTTTTTTCCCCCTCTTTCTCTCTCTCTGCACATTGGGTGCTTGTAGGATTTTTTAATTGGGTTCTTTTGGGTTTCTTGTTTTCTGGCTGCCTGTAAGGAGACGAATCTCACAGTGGTGTAATGGATAACTTGATAATAAATGCACTTTGAACTTTTGAGGTCAGAGGGGAGTGGCCAGACTGGTTCGTGTCGGCAGGAAGGCAACGGTAACTCAAAAGATCAAAGTGCATTTTTTAATCAAAGTACCTACACATTATACAACCTTGAGCTTTCCCTCCTTACAGGCAGCCACAGAACAAGAAACCATTATATTAAAAAAAAGCCCAACAGACACCCGATGTGCTGAGAGAAAAAAAACTCACATCGTGCAAATAGTAAAAATAAGCAAATAACCACACGTTATAACGGCGATGTGGAGAAGAGCATCTCTGAACGCACAACACATCGAACCTTGAAGTGGATGAGCTGCAGCAGCAGAAGATCACAGATATACACTCAGTAGCTACTTTTCTAGGTGCAGAAAGAATCTAATAATGTGGCCACAGCCTGCGCAGTTTTATACATCTCAACCATGTGTCTGTGCTTTATCTCCTCCAGCCCCTGTATCTCAAGTCGCTCCTTATAACTGAACTACTCTGGGGAAATCTACTCATAGAGAGTCCCTTCGGCCCTTCCAGCCCCTGCTGAACCATTTGAACTGGCTAGTTGCCTGAGGCTTCCTCCTCCCTCTCTCGGCTGCCGTCACATCCCCCTGAGGGTGTGGCGACCAGGAGTGGTTTGTTTGCCCACCTAAAATGCCTGAAAACCTCTTCAGATGTGCCCCGCGGAGCACTCTGACTGGTTGCATCACCGTCTGGTACGAGGAGTGGGGGGCTCCTGCACAGGATCGAAGTAGTTTGCAGAGAGTTACAAAGTCAGTCAGCTCCATCATGGGCACCAGCCTCCATAGTATCCAGGTCATCTTCAAGGAGCGATGCCTCAGAAAGACGGCGTCGATCATTAAGGACCCCCATCACCCAGGACATGCCCTCTTCTCATTGCTACTGTCAGGAAGGAGGTACAGAAGCCTGAAGGCACACACTCAACGATTCAGGAACAGCTTCTTCCCCTCTGCTGTCTGATTTCTGAATTGAACCCATGAACACTATCTCACTGCTTTTTAAAAATTTATTTCTGTTTTTTGTGCTACTTATTTTAACTTAACTATTTAATATACATATAATAACTGTAATTCAGTTTTTTCTCTGTTATTATGAATTGCATTGCACTGCAGTCGCAAAGCGAACAAACTTCACAACATATCCTGGTGATATTAAACGGATTCTAATGCCACAGTGTGTGGAAGTTTTCTGAAGTTGGAGCCTAAGCTCCCTGCTTCTGTACTCGGTGCTCTGATTGTTGAAGGACAGAATCCCGTACGCCTTCCTCTTCTCTCCTGTGCTGCCGCCTTCCAAGGATCTTTGGAGTTGTACTCTGAGTACTCTGAGTACTCTGAGTACTCCGAGTACTCCAAGTATTCTAAGTACTCTGAGTACTCCGAGTACTCCAAGTATTCTAAGTACTCTGAGTACTCCGAGTACTCCAAGTATTCTAAGTACTCTGAGTACTCCGAGTACTCCAAGTATTCTAAGTACTCTGAGTACTCCGAGTACTCCAAGTATCCAAAGTACTCTGAGTACTCCGAGTACTCCAAGTATTCTAAATACTCCGAGTACTCCAAGTATTCTAAGTACTCTGAGTACTCCAAGTATTCTAAGTACTCTGTGTACTCCGAGTACTCCAAGTATTCTAAGTACTCTGAGTACTCCAAGTATTCTAAGTACTCTGAGTACTCTGAGTACTCCAAGTATTCTAAGTACTCTGAGTACTCTGAGTACTCCGTATTCTAAGAACTCTGAGTACTGAGAGTACTCTAAGTACTCCAAGTACTCTGAGTACTGCAAGTACACTTGTACTCCGAGTCCTCTCTGTTCCTCTAGCATTCCCTGGATCTGGACCAGCTGGCGGCGGGGGGTGGGGGAGGAAAAAGCATGGGCTGAAAAATAGCAGATGGAATTTAATGCAGACAGATGAGTTGTTTGTCATCTATATCAACAATCTGGGTGATAGTGAGGGAGAATGGATCGGCAAAGTCGCAGATGACACCAAGATCGGGGGTGCAGGGCGACCATCGAAACTTGCAGAGGGATCTGTGCCAGCTGGTGAAACGGGCTGGAAAATGACAGATGGAATTTAACGCCGAGAAGAGTGAAGTGTTGCAGTTCCGGAGGGCGGACCAGAGTAGGACTTGCACGGTGAGCGGCCAGGCATTGCAGAGTGAGGGGTCTGGGATTACAGATCCATCATTCCTTCAAGGCGGCGTCACAGGTAGATAGGGTCGCAAGGAGAACTTCTGGCATATTGCCCTTCATAAATCAAAGGATTAAGTACAAAAGTTCAAAGTAAAGTTTATTATCAGAGTACATACATGTCACCCTGCCTTACACGAGTCCTGGGCTCAGCTGGCTCCGGCTGACCGTACCCGGTATGGGCCCCTATCCAGGGTTATGGATCCCACTGCCTTGTGGGTATCTTCGGGAGAAGAGAAGGCTGAGGAGTAAACCCTACACAAATCCGGAGTGGAGCCCCTGAGGTGATTGGATGACGTATCACGTCGCCTCCCGGCAGCTCCTGCAGCCGAGCTGATGCCAAATGTACTGCTTTGCTTTCCTTTGGACCACACCCGCGAGGCCGGGAGGGGGACCTTGATGTCGGGGCAGCCCAGGATCTCCAAATTCATCGCCCAGGTCTGCACCCGGACTGCTGCTCCAGAATCGGCCTATTCAGCCACAGCCGATGCTGTTCCACACCCAATTGAGTCCTAAACCGGGCGCGTCCATTGTCTACTTAGACAGACGGGGCCATTAACATTATATTATACATGTCACTACATAAAACCCTGAGATTCTTTTTCCTGGGGGAAAATACCAAACAAATCTATAGAATAGTAACTGTAAACAGGATCAATGAGCGACAAACTGTGCAAATGCAGATATAAATAAATAGTAATAAATAACGAGCATGAAAAACCAAGATAAAGAGTCCTTACAGTGAGATCATTACTTGCGGGAACACTGGAACTAGAATGAGTGTAGTTATCCCCTTTTGTTCAGGAGCCTGATGATTGAGGGGTAGTAACTGTTCTTGAACCTGGTGGTGAGAGTCCTGAGGCTCCTGTACCTTCAACCTGATGGCAGCTGCGAGAAGAGAGCACGGCCTGGGTGATGGTGAATAATGCTTTCCTACAACGTTTCATGTAGATGTGCTGAACGGTTGGGAGGGCTTTTCCCGTGATGTACTGGGCCGAACCCACTACCTTTTGTATTCAAAGGCATTGGTGTTCCCATACCAGGTGAATAGACTTTCCAACACACATCTGTGGAAGTCTGTCTAAGGTTTTGATGACAGGAGATGGGATGTTAGTTGAAGTTGTATAAGACGTCAGTGAGGCCAGATTTGGAGCATTGTGTGCAGTTTTGGGCACCTAGCTACAGGAAAGGAGTAGAAGATAGCAGCACGACGCAGCGCGCGCGGCCTCTCCAGTGATGAATATCTGTAATTTGTCAAGTAGGGTGCCGTGCACAATCCTGATTTGATGGAGACGGACGTGAGAGCACGGAGGAACATCTGGTGAAACTTCTGAAATGCCTGTTTCGCTGCCACTGCTACTGTGCGATCCAGAATCTCGGGAGGGGAAGGCCCCGAGTCC
The DNA here is from genome assembly GCF_963921235.1 of Mobula hypostoma. Taxonomy (NCBI): domain Eukaryota; kingdom Metazoa; phylum Chordata; class Chondrichthyes; order Myliobatiformes; family Myliobatidae; genus Mobula; species Mobula hypostoma. The sequence goes on along the minus strand of NC_086126.1, from coordinate 11,451,051 downwards.
TCGGCTTTGCCCTGTTGCTTGGCGGCCGGGGCGGGGTCGAAGCAGTCGGTGCTCGGTGTCGGAGGGCTGGTCGGAGGCTCGAAGTTTTCGGACGGACTCAAGAGTCGGACTGTGGTCGGGTGCTTCCAGGGTGCTGCATCGGCAAGTTTGCGGCGCTGGAAGCTCATGGCAGGGAGAGAGTTTCTTCTTTCTACCGTCTCAGTGAGATGATGAGGCTATCGTGACTTTGAGACTTTTTTTTTACCGTGCCCATTGTCGCTCTTTATCAAATTACGGTATTGCTTTGCACTGTTGTAACTATATGTTATAATTATGTGGTTTTTTGTCAGTTTTAGTCTTGGTCTGAATTGTGTTTCTGTGATATCATACCGGAGTAACATTGTATCATTTTCTTAATCCCTGCATTACTAAATGACAATAAACGAGGACTGAGTGTCCTCATAATCTAATCTAGTCTAATAAAATTGAAAGAGTGAAGAAAAAGTTTACAAGGATTTTGACAGGACTTGATGACCTGAGTTAGAGGGAAAGGTTGAATCAATTAGAACTTCATTCCTTGGAGCGTGGGAGAACAAGGGGAGATTTGACAGAGGTGTACAGAATTATGAGGGTTAATGCAAACAGGCTTTTTCCACTGAGGGTGGGTGAGACCAGAATTAGAGGTCATAGGTTAAGGGTGAAAGGTGCAATAATTAAGGGGAACCTGAGGGGAAAGCCCTTCACTCGGGGTTGGTGCAAGAATGGAACGAGCTGCCAGTGGAAGTGGTGGATAAGATAAGATAGATACCTCATTGATCCGAAAGGAAATTACAGCGTCACAGCAGCATTACAAGTGCACAGATATACAAATATTAGAAGGGAAGTAAGAAAGAATTAAAAATAAATTACCTCAAGCTGTCTAACAGGAGGGAATCATCACTTCCCCAGCTGTAGGTTGACTCATTATAGAGCCTAACGGCCGAGGGTAAGAATGACCTCATATCGCGCTCTTTGGAGCAGGGCAGTTGTCTCAGTCTGTTACTAAAAGTGCCCCTCTGTTCAGCCAAGGTGGCATGCAGGGGGTGGGAAACGTTGTCCGGAATTGCCAGGATTTTCCGTAGGGTCCTTTGTTCTATCACAGCCTCCAGTGTGTCCAGTTTGACTCCAATAACAGAGCCAGCCTGTATAATCAGTTTATCGAGCCTGTTGGCATCACCCGTGTTGATGCCATTGCCCCAGCACACCACCGCATAGAAGATTGTACTGGCAACAACAGACTGGTGGAACATGTGAAGGAGAGGCCTGCATACTCCAGAGGACCTCAGTCTCCTCAGGAAGTAGAGGTGACTCTGACCCCTCCTGTACACAGCCTCTGTGTTGGTGGTGCCCCCCTCAAGTCCGTCATCCAGGTGCACCCCCTGGTTCTTGTAGGTCCTCACCACATCCACGTCCTCACCATCCATAGTAACAGGGAGCAGTGCAGGTTTAGTCTTCCTAAAGTCCATCACCGTCTCCTTTGTCTTATTGATGTTGAGCTGCAGATGATTCAGCTTGCACCATTTGACAAAGTCCTCCCGTATTCATCCTCCCGTCCTCCCTTTACACACCCAACTATGGCTGAGGCATCAGAGAATTTCTGCAGATGAAATGACTCAGTGTGGCGGGTTCAGTAGCAGAATTTAAGAGGACTTTGGATAAGTACATGGATGGTAGGGGTGTTGGGGGGCTACGCGTGCAGGTGGGGATCGGTGGGATGAGGCAGACTACCCGTTCAGCACGGACTAGATGGGCCGAAGGGATCTATGACGCTGCCGCTCACGGTGCACGTCTGAATAAACTTACGAAGGGCGCCTCTTGATCGCGTCCTAACGTCTGCAGGTGCGCAACGGAGACTTCCTTAACTGGTTGCGTCACAGTCTGGTGCGGAGGTGCCAGTACCCCGGAACGCAGAAGCCTACAGAGAGTAGCCGAAACAGTCCCATCCACCACTGACCACACGGTGACCACGCTGTTACAGGAAAGCAGCGTCCATCAGCAAGGACCCCCCCCACCGCCCTGGCCATGCTCTCTTCTCGCTACTGCCAATCAGGAAGGAGGTGCAGGAGCCCAGGGTCCCGCACCACCAGGTTCTGGAACAGTTAAGAGCCATTAAGGACCCCCACCCCCCAGGCCGTGCCCTCTTCATGCTGTTACCGTCGGGAAGCAGATACAGAAGCCTGAAGGCACACACTCAACCATTCAGGAACAGCTTCTTCCCCTCTGCCGTCCGATTTCTGAATGGACACTGAATCCATGAACACTACCTCACTACTTTTTATTAATTCCTGTTTTATTTTGTGCTACTTATTTTAACAATTTATTAGACCTACTTAATGTTACCCATTTTTTCCCTCTCTACTTCTCATTGTACTGCTGCTGTAAAGTTGGCACATTTCATGACTGGTGATGTTAAACCTGATTCTGATTGTGAGTTATAATCCTACTACACGCAGGCTCCTGAACCAGCGTGGATAACTTCACTCACCTCAACCTGCACGCTCACTTTCAAGGGCTCTACAACTCATGTTCTCGGTTTATTGCTATTTGCTCATTGTGTCTTCTTTTGCACATTGGTTGTTTGCTAGTCTTTGTTTAGGTAAATTTTTTCAAAATTCTATTGCGTTTCTTCATTTTCCCGTGATTGCCCACAAGAAAATGAATCTCAGGGTTGTGTGGCAGGGTTGGGGGTGTTGTGGATAGCCTGGAGGACCGTCAGAGGTTACAGCGGGGCATTGATAGGATACAGAACTGGGCTGAGAAGTGGCAGATGCAGTTCAACCCAGATAAGTGTGTGAGGCAGTTCATTTCGGTAGGTCAAATTTGAAAACAGGATATAATGTTAATGGTAAGACTCTTGGCAGCGTGGAGGATCAGCGAGATCTTGGGGTCCGTGTCCATAAGACACTCAAAGCTGCTGCGCAGGTTGACAGTGTTGTTAAGAAGTCATACGGTGCATTGGCCTTCATCGACCTTGAAATTGGGTTCAAGAGCCGTGAGGTAATGTTACAGCTATGTAAGACCTCGGTCAGGCCCCACTTGGAGTACTGTGCTCAGTTCTGGTCACCTCACTACAGGAAGGATGTGGATGCTAGAGAGAGATTGCAGAGGAGATTTACAAGGCCGTTTCCTGGATTGGAGAGCGTACCTTATGGGAATTGGTTGAGTAAACTTGCCCTTTTCTCCTTGGAGCAACGGAGGATGAGAGGTGACTTGACAGAGATGTATAAGATGGTGAGAGGCATTGATCATGTGGATAGTCAGAGGCTTTTCCCCAGGGCTGAAATGGCCAACACGAGGGGGCACAGTTTTAAGGTGCTTGGAAGTAGGTACAGAGGGGATGTCAGGGGTAAGTTTTTCACTCAGAGAGTAGTGAGTGTGTGGAATGGGCTGCCAGCGATGGTGGTGGAGGTGGATACAATAGGGACGCTCACAACACGCTGGAGGAACTCAGCAGGTCGGGCAGCATCCGTGGAAAAGATTGGTCGACGTTTCGGGCCAGAAACCTTCATCAGGACTGAAGAGGGAGAGGGCAGAGGCCCTATAAAGAAGGTGGGGGGGAGGGTGGGAAGGAGAAGGCTGGTAGGTTCCAGGTGAAAAACCAGTAAGGGGAAAGATAAAGGGGTTGGGGAGGGTGGGAGGTGATAGGCAGGAAAGGCGAAGAAGGAATAGGGGAAAACACAATAGGTAGTAGAAGGAGGCGGAACCATGAGGGAGGTGATAGGCAGCTGGGGGAGGGGGCAGAGTGAAATAGGGATAGGGGAAGGGAGGAGGAGGAAATTACCGGAAGTTGGAGAATTCTATGTACATACCAAGGGGCTGGAGACTACCTAGACCATATATGAGGTGTTGCTCCTCCAACCTGAGTTTAGCCTCATCATGGCAGTAGAGGAGGCCACGTATGGACATATCTGAATGGGTGTGGGAGTATTGTTATTTTTCGTCACTACCTCCCCGAGTCGGGAGTGGGTAATCTGCGCTTCTGCTGCCTTCGTTGGATGTTGCTTGAGTGTTGCTTTGACCCCAGCATCTGCAGATTATTTTGTGGATACAGTAGGGTCTTTTGAGAGCTTAGAAAAATAGAGGGCTATGCGGTAGGGAAATTCTCAGCAGTTTCTAGAGTCGGTTACATGGTCGGCACAACTTTGTGGGCCGAAGGGCCTGTAATGTGCTGTCGATTTCTATGTTCTGTATGGTGACATATCTGATGATAAATTTACCTTGCAAAATCCTGAGGATTTCTCCAGGCAATGAGAGCTCCAGTTCCTGAAATCTTTCCGGTTGAGTTTATCATCTTGTGTACACGGATTGTTTGCCAGTCTTCCTTCATGTGTAGGTTTTGTTTTGGTACCTTGGACTGTACTTCTTCATTTTCACGTCAGTGCCCGCGAGAAAGTGAATCTCCGGGTGGTACTTTGATAATGCATTCGACTCTGACTTTGACAGTGAGAGTTACGGGACGGGGAGTCTGTCGCAAGCTGAGATGCGCCGGGGTCGAGCAGGATCTTGGCAGGTGCGGGGGAGGAAGGAGCTCGCTCTGTGTGTGTGTGTGTGTGTGTGTGCCTGATACAGCGAAGGAAGTGGTCGAGTGAAGCACGCACACAGCCATACGGGCCGGCGAAAGAGGAAGCCTCTCTTCCGCTGTGGTCGCTGTGACCTGTTCGCGCCAGTTCCCAGACTCCCCTGCCTGCCCCTGAGCCCACTACAGGACCCCTCCCCGCCCCCTCCTTCCGATGCCTGCCCCCTGACCTGCACCCACCTCTGAAAGCCTGTCCCGTCACACACAGGGGTCCCAGGCTCCGGAACTCCCTCCCTGCGCCTCTTTCTCCTTAAGAATCCCCCTCAAACAAGCCTCTCTGTGATAGTTCGTGTTGTCCCTATAATGTGCTGTCTGATAAACTTTCCCCTCAACTAGAGGAACAATACCTCATCCGCCTACAACCTGACGGAATGAATTTTGAAATCTCCAACCTGCTCTGTCTCTCCTCCTGATCTTCCTGTTCTACCCTACACCAACCCAATATCTCCCTCCTCCACACACTTCATCTGCCTGTCATTCAGACACTCTTCCCCCTGGGTCCCATAAAACAATGGAACAGAATTAGGCCATTCGGCCCATCAGGTCTTCTCCGCCATTCCATCATGACTGATTTACTATCCCTCCCATCCCCATTCTCCTGCCTTCTCCCCGTAACCTCTGGTCTAAATACACCCAATGACTTGGCCTTCACTGCTGTCTGTGGCAATTAATTCCAGATTTGCCAGCCTCTGGCATTCCCCCCCCCCAGCGCACTGTTTCCACCCCCATCGTTTGTTCTTGTGTCTCACCATCCTCTCCCGTCGGGTTCCCATCATCTGTAGCACTTTGTGGTCTCCGCCTGTCGCCTTACAGCCTCTTGATGTCATTTCCATCCCCCTCTTCTCCGTTTGTCTACCATCCCTCCTCACCTGGGTCCACCCACCACCTCCCAGTCTCTGTCACTATTCCCACTTTTCCCTCCATCTGTCCATCACCTCACCTCACCCAGACCAACCCATCACCTCCCAGCCCCAGTTACTATCCCCACTCTCCCTCCTCCATCTGTCCATCATTCCCCCTCACCTGGATCCACCCATCACCTCCCAGTGTCGGTATCTGCCCATCACCCCTCCTCACCTGGATCCACCCATCACCTCCCACCCCTGTCACTATTCCCACTCTCCCCTCCTCCGTCTGTCCATCACCTCACCTCAACCAGATCCACCCATCACTTCCCAGCCTCTGTCACTATTCCCACTCTCCCCTCCATCTGTCCATCACCACACCTCACCCAGATCCACCCATCACCTCCCAGTCTCTGTCACTATTCCCACTCTCCCTTCCTCCATCTGCCCATCACCCCTCCTCACCCAGATCCACCCATCACCTCCCAGCCTCTGTCACTATCCCCACTCTCCCCTCCTCCATCTGCCCATCACCTCCCAGCCTCTGTCACTATCCCCACTCTCCCCTCCTCCATCTGCCTATCATCCCCCTCGCCATCACCTCCCACTCGTCAGTCTGCCTTCCATCCCCGCTCGCCTTGCCAGAGTTAGTCTTGCCCCTGACCCGCGCCGTCTGACACCAGCTACCTCCCCTCGATTTATTCTTTTATTTTTCCGTTCCAGTGGAAGGGCCTCGACCCGGAACGCCGACTGTCCATTCCTGCTCCGCGCACGCTGCCTGGCCTGCAGAGTCCTCCCAACATCTCGCTCGCCACCCTGGCCCCTGCCACAGCGAAAGCGACCCGGGTTGAATTCCCACCGCCGTCCGCGAAGCGCTCAGCCGCCCTCCCCGCGGCCGCGCGCAGTTTCCCTCCGGGTGCCCCGAGTTCCTCCCACGTTCCAAAGACGTTGGTCAACTGCTCGCAAGGGTGTAGTGGGGCAGCACGGTCTCGTTGGGCCGAAGGGCCTGTTGCGGTGTCGTATCTCTGAGGACAGTCCCAAAATCCCGGAGGAAATCAGCAGGAGCTCGCTGTGCAGGCATCAGCCCGAAACGTCGACTACAGACGCTGCCTGACCTGCTGAGTTCCTCCGGCATTTTGGCTGTGTTCCTCTGAATTTCCAGCATCTGCAGAATCCCAGCATGTTGACAGTAAGCAAGATACTTGACCCCCATTAAGATATTGAACCAGCTTTGTCACCTCTTGCCCCACAGTTCCCTCCCCCCTCCCACTTTTTTTTTGATGCTTTTCCAGCACTCTGATCTCCCTGCGAGTTGCCACCTCCACCGGCAGACGTCGCGGAAGAAAACTATTTCCTCTTTGCCTTTCCGCTCCCTTGGGAACGTCCCAGCATCCTCAGAGCTGGTCCTTGCACAGCAAGATCCCATTCCCAGTGCTCGTGTTGACTGGGGGGGTGTGGGAGGATTTTTTTTTTCAGAGCAGTACAGGCCCTTCGGCCCACACTGTTGTGCCGACCCTTTAACCTACTCCAAGGTCAATCTGACCCTTCCCTCCTCCGTAGCCCTCCGTTTTTCTATCATCCGTGTGCCGATCTTAAGCGTCCCTGATGTGTCTGCCTCTGCCAGCACCCCACGGCAGGGCGTTCCGCACACCCACCACTCTTCTGTGCGTTTAAAAAAAAACTACCTCTGACGCGCTCCCAAACCTTCCTTCCAACATTTGGAAGATATGACCCCCCCTCCACCCCCGTACCAGCCATGCACACCGTTTAAGCCTCTCCTCGACTTGCATACCCCTGTTAAGTTACCTCTCATCCGCCTTCGCCCCAGAGAGAAAAGCCTCAGCTCGCTCAACCTATCCTTAAAAGAGATGCTCTCTAGTCCAGGCAGCATCCTGGTGAATCTCTCTGCACCCTCTCCATCTATGATAAAATCTATCTATCTATGATACAATCATTATCAGGGACGCATCTCACCCTAAACATGGACTTTTTACTCTCCTCCCATCCGGTAGGCGCTACAGGAGCCTCCGCTCCCGCACCAGCAGGCACAGGACGAGCTTCGTCCCTGAGGCTGTGACCCTGCTGAACCTCACATCACAGCGCTAAGCAGTATTGCACCCGTATTGTACTGTCTCAGTACTTTTATATTTGTGTGCTGTAGCACTTTATTTTATTCGCAGTTATTTTGTAAATAACACTATTCTTTGCATTTCTGGTCAGATGCTAAATGCATTTCATTGGCTTTGTATCTGTACTCGGCACAATGACAATAAAGTTGAATCTAATTTAATCGAAAGCTTCCACATCTTCCCTGTAATGAGATGACCAGAGCTGAACGCAGAACTCCCAGCGTGGTCTAACCGGCTTTTTATAGACCTGCAATGTTGCCTCGTGGCTCTTGAACTCAATACCCCGACCAATGACGGCCAACACACCGTTCGCCCTCTTAACCTCCCTATCGACTTGAGGGGATCTGTGGAGGTGAACGGCAGGGTTGGTTGGCGCCTGGGGAGAACTCCGCCAACTCTTCTTTCAGCACTCGCTGTCCTCCCGCCAGTCAGGTAGCTCGTGCAGAGGGCTGCTGGCAGGGCATACTCCCCCCGGCACCGTCGGACTGAATACGGGCTCCAGATGGGATCCGAACAGACACACTGTCTGGAGTGCACGTAGCAGGGTTCCCGGCTGCTAATTTACTGGGAAACAGCATGGAATAGGCCCCTTCCGGCCCTATGAGCCACGCTGCCCCGCAATCCCCCGATTTAATCCGAGCCTAATCGCGGGGCTATTTCCACTGGCCAATTAACCGGCACGTCTTTGGACAGTGGGAGGAAACCAGAGCACCCGGAGGAAACCCACGTGGTCACGGGAAGAACGTACAAACTCCTCACAGGGCAGCGGCAGAAATCAAACCCGGGTCGCCGGCACTGTAAACCATCATATGCCTGGTTCCCACTACAATGACTGCCCAGTGACCCTCTGGGTCAGACCGAGGGGCAATCGGCACTGGTTCCTGCTCACCCCCCTTCACCGACCGGGACCCCTGGGTCAGAGATAGAGGGAATCAGCCAGGGTTCCTATTTGCCTTTATGCAGAAGTGTTACACAAACAGAAGGAGGAACAGGAAATAAAATCAAAGTTGGACATCACACACGCAAACACCACAAACTCAGAACTTAAATATCACAGTGAGGGGTGTATCGGAGTGTCACTGTCACAGTATGGGGTGTATCAGAGTGTCAGTGTCACAGTGAGGGGTGTATCAGAGTGTCAGTGTCACTGTGAGTGGTGTATTGGAGTGTCAGAGTCACAATGACGGGTGTATCGGGGTGTCAGTGTCACAGTGAGGGGTCTATCGGAGTGTCAGTGTCACAGTGAGGGGTGTATTGTGTCTCAGTGTCACTGTGATGGGTGTATCAGAGGGTCATTGGCACAGTGAGGGGTGTATCGGAGTGTGAGTTTCACAGTGTGGGGGGTATTGGTGTGTCACTGTCACAGTGAGGGCTTTATCGGAGCGATAGTGTCACAGTAAGGGGTGTATCGGAGTGTCACTGTCACAGTGACGGGTGTATTAGTGTGTCATTGTCACAGTGAGGGGTTTATCGGAGTGACAGTGTCACAGTGATGGGTGTATCGGGGTGGAAGTGTCACAGTCTGGGGTGTATTGGAGTGTCAGTGTCATTGATATGGGTCATTCGGTGCGTGAGTGACACAGTGACGGGTGTATCAGACTGTCAGTGTCACAGTAAGGAGTGTATCGGTGTGTCAGTGTCACAGAGAGATGCGTCACTGGGTGTGATTGTCACAGTGAGGGGTTTATCGGAATGTGAGTGTCACTGTGAGGGGTGTATTGGGGTGTCAATGTCACTATGAGGGGTTTATCGGAGTATCAGTGTCACAGTGAGGTGTGTTACTGGGTGACAGTGTCACAGTGAGGGGTGTATCGGAGTACCATTATCACAGAAAGGTGTGTATCGCAGTGTCAGTGTCACAGTGAGGGGTGTATCGGTGTATCAGTGTCACAGTCAGGTGTGTTACTGTGTGTCAGTGTCACTGTGAGTGGTGTAACGGAGTGACATTGTCAAAGTGAGGGGAGTATGGGAGTATCAGTGTCACAGTGAGGGGTGTACCCGTGTGTCAGTGTCACAGTGAGGTGTGTTACTCAGTGTCAAAGTCAGAGTCAGGGGTTTATCGGAGTGTGAGTGTCACTGTGAGGGATGTATCGGGGTGTCAATGTCACTATGAGGGGTTTATCGGAGTATCAGTGTCACAGTGAGGTGTATTATTGGGTGATAGTGTCACAGTATGGGGTGTATCGGAGTATGATTATCACAGTGAGGTTTGTATGAGAGTGTCAGGGTCACAGTGTGGGGTGTATCGGTGTATCAGTGTCACAGTGAGGTGTGGTACTGGGTGTCAGTGTCACAGTGAGGGGTGTATCAGAGTGCCATTATCACAAAAAGGTGTGTATCGGTGTGTCAGTGTCACAGTGAGGGGTGTATCGTATTGTCAGTGTCACAGTGAGGGGTGTATCAGAGTGTCAGTGTCACTGTGAGTGGTGTATCGGAGTGTCAGAGTCACAGTGAGGGGTGTATCGGTGTGTCAGTGTCACAGTGAGGGGTGTATCGTATTGTCAGTGTCACAGTGAGGGGTGTATCGGAGTGTCAGTGTCACAGTGAGGGGTCTATCGGAGTGTCAGTGTCACAGTGAGGGGTGTATTGAGTCTGTGTCACTGTGATGGGTGTATCAGAGTGTCACTGTCACAGTGAGGGGTGTATCAGAGTGTCAGTGTCACAGTGACCGGTCTATCGGAGTGTCACTGTCACAGTGAGGGGTCTATCGGAGTGTCAGTGTCACAGTGAGGGGTGTATTGAGTCTCAGTGTCACTGTGATGGGTGTATCAGAGGGTCATTGGCACAGTGAGGGGTGTATTGAGTCTCAGTGTCACTGTGATGGGTGTATCGGAGTGTCAGTGTCACAGTGAGGGGTCTATCGTAGTGTCAGAGTCACAGTGAGGGGTGTATCAGCGTGTCAGTGTCACTGTGAGTGGTGTATCGGAGTGTCAGAGTCACAGTGACGGGTGTATCGGAGTGTGAGTGTCACAGTGTGGGGGGTATTGTGTCACTGTCACAGTGAGGGCTTTATCGGAGTGATAGTGTCACAGCGAGGGGTGTATCGGAGTGTCACTGTCACAGTGACGGGCATATTGGTGTGTCATTGTCACAGTGAGGGGTGTATCGGTGTGTCAGTGTCACAGTGAGGGGTGTATCGGTGTGTCAGTGTCACAGTGAGGGGTGTATCGCATTGTCAGTGTTACAGTGAGGGGTGTATCAGAGTGTCAGTGTCACTGTGAGGGGATGTATCAGAGTGTCAGAGTCAAAGTGAGGGGTGTATCGGTGTGTCAGTGTCAAAGTGAGGGGTGTATTGAGTCTCAGTGTCACTGTGATGGGTGTATCGGAGTGTCATTGGCACAGTGAGGGGTGTATCAGAGTGTGAGTGTCACAGTGTGGGGGGTATTGGTGTGTCACTGTCACAGTGAGGGGTTTATCGGAGTGACAGTGTCACACTGATGGGTGTATTGGGGTGGAAGTGTCACAGTCTGGGGTGTATCGGAGTGTCAGTGTCATTGATATGGGTCATTCAGTGCGTGAGTGACACAGTGACGGGTGTATCGGTGTGTCACAGAGAGGTGCATCACTGGGTGTGATTGTCACAGTGAGGGGTTTATCGGAGTGTGAGTGTCACTGTGAGGGGTGTATCGGGGTGTCAATGTCACTATGAGGGGTTTATCGGAGTATCAGTGTCACAGTGAGGTGTGTTACTGGGTGACAGTGTCACAGTGAGGGGTGTATCGGAGTACCATTATCACAGAAAGGTGTGTATCGCAGTGTCAGTGTCACAGTGAGGGGTGTATCGGTGTATCAGTGTCACAGTCAGGTGTGTTACTGGGTCTCAGTGTCACAGTGAGGGGTGTATCGGAGTGACATTGTCAAAGTGAGGGGGGTATGGGAGTGTCAGTGTCACAGTGAGGGGATGTATCAGAGTGTCAGTGTCACACTGAGGGGTGTATCGCATTGTCAGTGTCACAGTGAGGGGTGTATCAGAGTGTCAGTGTCAATGTCAGTGGTGTATCGGAGTGTCAGAGTCAAAGTGAGGGGTTTATCGGAGTGTCAGTGTCACAGTGAGGGGTGTATCGGAGTGTCAGTGTCATAGTGACGGGTGTATCAGAGTCTGTGTCACAGTGAGGTGTGTTACTCGGTGTCAAAGTCAGAGTGAGGGGTTTATCGGAGTGTGAGTGTCACTGTGAGGGATGTATCGGGGTGTCAATGTCACTATGAGGGGTTTATCGGAGTATCAGTGTCACAGTGAGGTATGTTACTGGGTGACAAGTGTTACAGTGAGGGGTGTATCAGAGTACCATTGTCACAGAAAGGTGTGTATCGGAGTGTCAGTGTCACAGTGAGGGGTGTATCGGTGTGTCAGTGTCACAGTGAAGGGTGTATCGGAGTGTCAGTGTCACAGTGAGGGGTGTATCGGTGTGTCAGTGTCACAGTGAGGTGTGTATCGGAGTGTCAGTGTCACAGTGAGGGGTGTATCGGAGTGTCAGTGTCACAGTGTGGGGTGTATCGGTGTATCAGTGTCACAGTGAGGTGTGTATCGGAGTGTTAGTGTCACAGTGAGGGGTGTATTGGTGTATCAGTGTCACTGTGAGGTGTGGTATTGGGTGACAGTGTCACAGTGAGGGGTGTATTGGTGTGTCACTGTCACAGTGAGGTCTTTATCGGAGCGATAGTGTCACAGTAAGGGGTGTATCGGAGTGTCAGTGTCATAGTGACGGGTGTATCAGAGTCTCAGTGTCACAGTGAGGGGTGTTATTCGGTGTTAAAGTCACAGTGAGGGGTTTATCGGAGTGTGAGTGTCACTGTGAGGGATGTATCGGGGTGTCAATGTCACTATGAGGGGTTTATCGGAGTATCAGTGTCACAGTGAGGTGTGTTACTGGGTGACAGTGTCACAGTATGGGGTGTATCGGAGTATGATTATCACAGTGAGGTTTGTATGGGAGTGTCAGTGTCACAGTGAAGTGTGTTACTGGGTGTCAGTGTCACAGTGAGGGGTGTATCAGTGTGTCAGTGTCACAGTGAGGTGTGGTACTGGGTGACAGTTTCACAGTGAGGTGTGTTACTGGGTGTCAGTGTCACAGTGAGGGGTGTATCAGTGTGTCAGTGTCACAGTGAGGGCTGTAACTGGGTGTCAGTGTCACAGTGTGGTGTGTATCGGAGTGTCAGTGTCAGAGTGAGGGGTGTATCGGAGTGTCAGTGTCTCAGTGAGGTGTGTATTGGAGTGTCAGTGTCTCAGTGAGGTGTGTATTGGAGTGTCAGTGTCACAGTGAGGGCTGTAACTGGGTGACAGTGTCATAGTGAGGGATTTATCGGAGTGTGAGTGTCACTGTGAGGGATGTATCGGGGTGTGTATTTCACCATGAGGGGAGTATTGGTGTTTCAGTGACACAGTGAGGTGTGGTACTGGGTGACAGTTTCACAGTGAGGTGTGTTACTGGGTGTCAGTGTCACTGTGAGGGGTGTATCGGAGTGACATTGTCACAGTGAGGGGGGTATGGGAGTGTCAGTGTCACAGTGAGTGGTGTATCAGAGTGTCACTGTCACAGTGAGGGGTGTATCAGTGTGTCAGTGTCACAGTGAGGGGTGTATTCGCGTGTCAATGTCACAGTGAGGGGTATATCGATGTGTCAGTGTCACAGTGAGGGGTGTATCAGAGTGTCAGTGTCACAGTGACGGGTGTATCAGAATGTCAGTGTCACAGTGAGAGGTGTACCGGAGTGTCAGTGTTACAGTGAGATGCGTCACTGTGTGTCAGTGTCACAGTGAGGTGTGTTACTGGGTGTCAGTGTCACAGTGAGGGGTGTATCGGAGTGTCAGTGTCACAGTGAGGAGTGTATCGGAGCCTCAGTGACACAGTGAGGGGTGTATCAGAGTGTCAGTGTCACAGTAAGGAGTGTATCGGTGTGTCAGTGTCACAGTGAGGTGCATCACTGGGTGTCTCTGTAACAGTGAGTTGTGTTACTGGGTGACAGTGTCATACTGAGGGATGTATTGGAGTATCATAATCACAGTGAGGGGTGTATCGGAGTGACATTGCCACAGTGAGGGGGGTATGGGAGTGTCAGTGTCACAGCGAGGGGATGAATCAGAGTGTCATTGTCACAGTGAGGGGTGTATCGGTGTGTCAGTGTCACAGTGAAGGATGTATCAGAGTGTCAGTGTCACAGTGAGTGGTGTATCGCAGTGACAGTGTCACAATGATGGGTGTATTGAGTCTCAGTGTCACTGTGATGGGTGTATCGGAGTGTCATTGGCACAGTGAGGGGTGTATCAGAGTGTGAGTGTCACAGTGTGGGCTGTATTGGTGTGTCACTGTCACAGTGAGGGGTTTATCAGAGCGATAGTGTCACAGTAAGGAGTGTATCGGTGTGTCAGTGTCACAGTGAGGTGTGTTACTGGTTGAGAATGTCACAGTGAGGTGTGTATCGGAATACCATTATCACAGTGAAGTGTGTATCGGAGAGTCAGTGTCACAGTGAGGGGCGTATGGGAGTGTCAGTGTCATAGTGGGGGCGTATCAGAGTGTCACTGTCACTGTGATGGGTGTATCGGAGTGTCATCGGCACAGTGAGGGGTGTATCGGAGTGACATTGTCAAAGTGAGGGGGGTATGGGAATGTCAGTGTCACAGTGAGGGGATGTATCAGAGTGTCATTGTCACAGTGAGGGGTGTATTGGTGTGTCAGTGTCACACTGAGGGGTGTATCGCATTGTCAGTGTCACAGTGAGGGGTGTATTAAAGTGTCAGTGTCACTGCCAGTGGTGTATCGGAGTGTCAGAGTCAAAGTGAGGGGTTTATCGGAGTGTGAGTGTCACTGTGAGGGGTGTATCGGGGTGTCAATGTCACCATAAGAGGTTTAACTGAGTATCAGTGTAACAGTGAGATGTGTTACTGGGTGTCAGTGTCACTGTGAGGGGTGTATCAGAGTGGCGGTGTCACTGTGATGGGTGTATCGGAGTTTCAGTGTAACAGTGAGATGTGTTACTGGGTGTCAGTGTCACAGTGAGGTGTGTTACTGGGTGTCAGTGTCATAGTGAGGGGTGTATTGGAGTATCATTATCACAGTGAGGGGTGTATCGGAGTGACATTGTCACAGTGTGGGGGGTATGGGAGTGTCAGTGTCACAGCGAGGGGTGTATCGGTGTGTCAATGTCACAGTGAGGGGTGTATCAGCGTGTCAGTGTCACAGTGAGGGGTGTATCGGAGTGTCAGTGTCACAGTGAGGAGTCTATCGGATTGTCAGTGTCACAGTGAGGGGTGTATTGAGTCTCAGTGTCACTGTGATAGGTGTATCAGAGGGTCATCGGCACAGTGAGGGCTGTATCGGAGTGTGAGTGTCACAGTGTGTGGTGTATTGGTGCGTCACTGTCAAAGTGAGGAGGTGTATCGGAGCAACTATGTCACAGTAACTGGTGTATTGGATTGTCAGTATCACAGTGAGGGGTGTATCGGTGTGTCATTGTCACACTGAGGGGTGTATCTGACTGCCAGTGTCACAGTTTGGGGTGTATCGGAGTGTCAGTGTCACAGTGAGGGGTGTATCGATGTGTCATGTCACAGAGAGTGGTGTATCGGAGTGACAGTGTCACATTGATGGGTGTATTGGAGTGCCAGTTTCACAGTCTGGGGTGTATCGGACTGTCAGTGTCACTGTGATGGGTGTATCGGACTGTCAGTGTCACTGTGACGGGAGTATTGGAGTGTCAGTGTCACAGTAAGGAGTGTATCGGTGTGTCAGTGTCACAGTGAGGTGCGTCACTGGGTGTCAGTGTCACAGTGAGGGGTGTATCAGAGTGGCGGTGTCACTGTGATGGGTGTATCGGAGTTTCAGTGTAACAGTGAGATGTGTTACTGGGTGTCAGTGTCACTGTGAGGGGTGTATCAGAGTGGCGGTGTCACTGTGATGGGTGTATCGGAGTTTCAGTGTAACAGTGAGATGTGTTACTGGGTGGCAGTGTCACAGTGAGTTGTGTTACTGGGTGTCAGTGTCACAGTGAGGGGTGTATCGGTGTGTCATTGTCACAGTGAGGGGTGTATCTGAGTGCCAGTGTCACAGTATGGGGTGTATCGGAGTGTCAGTTTCACAGTGAGGGGTGTATCGATGTGTCATGTCACAGAGAGTGGTGTATCGGAGTGACAGTGTCACATTGATGGGTGTATTGGAGTGCCAGTTTCACAGTCTGGGGTGTATCGGACTGTCAGTGTCACTGTGATGGGTGTATCGGACTGTCAGTGTCACTGTGATGGGTGTATCGGAGTGTCAGTGTCACAGTAAGGAGTGTATCGGTGTGTCAGTGTCACAGTGAGGTGCGTCACTGGGTGTCAGTGTCACAGTGAGGTGTGTTACTGGGTGTCAGTGTCACAGTGAGGGGTGTATCAGTGTGTCAGTGTCACAGTGAGGGCTGTTACTGGGTGTCAGTGTCACAGTGTGGTGTGTATCGGAGTGTCAGTGTCAGAGTGAGGGGTGTATCGGAGTGTCAGTGTCTCAGTGAGGTGTGTATTGGAGTGTCAGTGTCACAGTGAGGGGTGTATCGGTGTGTCATTGTCACAGTGAGGGGTGTATCTGAGTGCCAGTGTCACAGTATGGGGTGTATTGGAGTGTCAGTGTCTCAGTGAGGTGTGTATTGGAGTGTCAGTGTCACAGTGAGGGGTGTATCGGTGTATCAGTGTCACAGTGAGGTGTGTTACTGGGTGTCAGTGTCACAGTGTGGTGTGTTACTGGGTGTCAGTGTCACAGTGAGGGGTGTATCAGTGTGTCAGTGTCACAGTGAGGGGTGTTACTGGGTGTCATTATCACAGTGAGGTGTGTATCGGAGTGTCAGTGACACAGGAGGTGTGTTACTGGGTGTCTGTGTCACAGTGAGGTGTGTATCGGAGTGTCAGTGTCACAATGAGGGGTGTATCGGAGTGTCAGTGTCACAGTGAGGGGTGTATCGGTGTGTCAGTGTCAAAGTGACAGGTGTATTGGAGCGACAGTGTCACAGTAAGGGGTGTATCAGAGTGTCAGTGTCTCAGTGACGGGTCTATCGGAGTGTGAGTGTCACAGTGTGGGGTGTATTGGTGTGTCACTGTCCCACTGAGGGGTGTATTGGAGTGACATTGTCACAGTAAGGGGTGTATCGGAGTGTCAGAGTCACAGTGACGGGTGTATTGGAGTGCCAGTGTCACAGTCTGAGGTGTATCAGAGTGTCAGTGTCACTGTGATGGGTGTATTGGAGTACCAGTGTCACAGTCTGAGGTGTATCAGAGTGTCAGTGTCACAGTAAGGAGTGTATCGGTGTGTCAGTGTCACAGTGAGGGGTTTATCGGAGTGTTAGTGTCTCTCTGAGGGGCGTATCGGAGTGTCAATGTCACTATGAGGGGTTTATCGGAGTATCAGTGTCACAGTGAGATGTGTTACTGGGTGTCAGTGTCATAGTGAGGGGTGTATTGGAGTATCATTATCACAGTGAGGGGTGTATCGGAGTGACATTGTCACAGTGTGGGGGGTATGGGAGTGTCAGTGTCACAGCGAGGGGATGTATCAGAGTGTCATTGTCACAGTGAGGGGTGTATCGGTGTGTCAGTGTCACAGTGAGGGGTGTATCGGAGTGTCAGTGTCACAGTGAGGAGTCTATCGGATTGTCAGTGTCACAGTGAGGGGTGTATTGAGTCTCAGTGTCACTGTGATAGGTGTATCAGAGGGTCATCGGCACAGTGAGGGCTGTATCGGAGTGTGAGTGTCACTGTGTGTGGTGTATTGGTGTGTCACTGTCACAGTGAGGAGGTGTATCGGAGCGACTATGTCACAGTAACTGGTGTATTGGATTGTCAGTGTCACAGTGAGGGGTGTATCTGAGTGCCAGTGTCACAGTCTGGGGTGTATCGGAGTGTCAGTGTCACAGTGAGGGGTGTATCGATGTGTCATGTCACAGAGAATGGTGTATCGGAGTGACAGTGTCACATTGATGGGTGTATTGGAGTGCCAGTTTCACAGTCTGGGGTGTATCGGACTGTCAGTGTCACTGTGATGGGTGTATCGGACTGTCAGTGTCACTGTGATGGGTGTATTGGAGTGTCAGTGTCACAGTAAGGAGTGAATCGGTGTGTCAGTGTCACAGTGAGGTGCGTCACTGGGTGTCAGTGTCACAGTGAGGTGTGTTACTGGGTGTCAGTGTCACAGTGAGGGGTGTATCAGAGTGTCAGTGTCACAGTGAGGGGTGTATCGGAGTGTCAGTGTCTCAGTGAGGTGTGTATTGGAGTGTCAGTGTCACAGTGAGGGGTGTATCGGTGTATCAGTGTCACAGTGAGGTGTGTTACTGGGTGTCAGTGTCACAGTGTGGTGTGTTACTGGGTGTCAGTGTCACAGTGAGGGGTGTATCAGTGTGTCAGTGTCACAGTGAGGAGTGTTACTGGGTGTCAGTGTCACAGTAAGGGGTGTATTGAGTCTCAGTGTCGCTGTGATAGGTGTATCAGAGGGTCATCGGCACAGTGAGGGCTGCATCGGAGTGTGAGTGTCACAGTGTGTGGTGTATTGGTGCGTCACTGTCAAAGTGAGGAGGTGTATCGGAGCGACTATGTCACAGTAACTGGTGTATTGGATTGTCAGTATCACAGTGAGGGGTGTATCGGTGTGTCATTGTCACAGTGAGGGGTGTATCTGAGTGCCAGTGTCACAGTATGGGGTGTATCGGAGTGTCAGTGTCACAGTGAGGGGTGTATCGATGTGTCATGTCACAGAGAGTGGTGTATCGGAGTGACAGTGTCACATTGATGGGTGTATTGGAGTGCCAGTTTCACAGTCTGGGGTGTATCGGACTGTCAGTGTCACTGTGATGGGTGTATCGGACTGTCAGTGTCACTGTGACGGGAGTATCGGAGTGTCAGTGTCACAGTAAGGAGTGTATAGGTGTGTCAGTGTCACAGTGAGGTGCGTCACTGGGTGTCAGTGTCACAGTGAGGGGTGTATCAGAGTGGCGGTGTCACTGTGATGGGTGTATCGGAGTTTCAGTGTCACAGTGAGATGTGTTACTAGGTGTCAGTGTCACTGTGAGGGGTGTATCAGAGTGGCGGTGTCACTGTGATGGGTGTATCGGAGTTTCAGTGTAACAGTGAGATGTGTTACTGGGTGTCAGTGTCACAGTGAGTTGTGTTACTGGGTGTCAGTGTCATAGTGAGGGGTGTATTGGAGTATCATTATCACAGTGAGGGGTGTATCGGAGTGACATTGTCACAGTGTGGGGTGTATGGGAGTGTCAGTGTCACAGCGAGGGGTGTATCGGTGTGTCAATGTCACAGTGAGGGGTAATCAGCGTGTCAGTGTCACAGTGAGGGGTGTATCAGAGTGTCAGTGTCACAGTGAGGAGTCTATCGGATTGTCAGTGTCACAGTGAGGGGTGTATTGAGTCTCAGTGTCACTGTGATAGGTGTATCAGAGGGTCATCGGCACAGTGAGGGCTGTATCGGAGTGTGAGTGTCACAGTGTGTGGTGTATTGGTGCGTCACTGTCAAAGTGAGGAGGTGTATCGGAGCAACTAGGTCACAGTAACTGGTGTATTGGATTGTCAGTGTCACAGTGAGGGGTGTATCGGTGTGTCATTGTCACAGTGAGGGGTGTATCTGAGTGCCAGTGTCACAGTATGGGGTGTATCGGAGTGTCAGTGTCACAGTGAGGGGTGTATCGATGTGTCATGTCACAGAGAGTGGTGTATCGGAGTGACAGTGTCACATTGATGGGTGTATTGGAGTGCCAGTTTCACAGTCTGGGGTGTATCGGACTGTCAGTGTCACTGTGATGGGTGTATCGGACTGTCAGTGTCACTGTGACGGGAGTATTGGAGTGTCAGTGTCACAGTAAGGTGTGTATCGGTGTGTCAGTGTCACAGTGAGGGGTGTATCTGAGTGCCAGTTTCACAGTCTGGGGTGTATCGGACTGTCAGTGTCACTGTGATGGGTGTATCGGACTGTCAGTGTCACTGTGACGGGAGTATCGGAGTGTCAGTGTCACAGTAAGGAGTGTATCGGTGTGTCAGTGTCACAGTGAGGTGCGTCACTGGGTGTCAGTGTCACAGTGAGGGGTGTATCAGAGTGGCGGTGTCACTGTGATGGGTGTATTGGAGTTTCAGTGTAACAGTGAGATGTGTTACTGGGTGTCAGTGTCACTGTGAGGGGTGTATCAGAGTGGCGGTGTCACTGTGATGGGTGTATCGGAGTTTCAGTGTAACAGTGAGATGTGTTACTGGGTGTCAGTGTCACTGTGAGGGGTGTATCAGAGTGGCGGTGTCACTGTGATGGGTGTATCGGAGTTTCAGTGTAACAGTGAGAGGTGTTACTGGGTGTCAGTGTCACAGTGAGTTGTGTTACTGGGTGTCAGTGTCATAGTGAGGGGTGTATTGGAGTATCATTATCACAGTGAGGGGTGTATCGGAGTGACATTGTCACAGTGTGGGGGGTATGTGAGTGTCAGTGTCACAGAGAGATGTGTATCGGTGTGTCAATGTCACAGTGAGGGGTGTATCAGCGTGTCAGTGTCACAGTGAGGGGTGTATCGGAGTGTCAGTGTCACAGTGAGGAGTCTATCGGATTGTCAGTGTCACAGTGAGGGGTGTATTGAGTCTCTGTCACTGTGATAGGTGTATCAGAGGGTCATCGGCACAGTGAGAGCTGCATCGGAGTGTGAGTGTCACAGTGTGTGGTGTATTGGTGCGTCACTGTCAAAGTGAGGAGGTGTATCGGAGCGACTATGTCACAGTAACTGGTGTATTGGATTGTCAGTGTCACAGTGAGGGGTGTATCGGTGTGTCATTGTCACAGTGAGGGGTGTATCTGAGTGCCAGTGTCACAGTATGGGGTGTATCGGAGTGTCAGTGTCACAGTGAGGGGTGTATCGATGTGTCATGTCACAGAGAGTGGTGTATTGGAGTGACAGTGTCACATTGATTGGTGTATTGGAGTGCCAGTTTCACAGTCTGGGGTGTATCGGACTGTCAGTGTCACTGTGATGGGTGTATCGGACTGTCAGTGTCACTGTGATGGGTGTATCGGAGTATCAGTGTCACAGTGAGGTGCGTCACTGGGTGTCAGTGTCACAGTGAGGGGTGTATCAGTGTGTCAGTGTCACAGTGAGGGCTGTTACTGGGTGTCAGTGTCACAGTGTGGTGTGTATCGGAGTGTCAGTGTCAGAGTGAGGGGTGTATCGGAGTGTCAGTGTCTCAGTGAGGTGTGTATTGGAGTGTCAGTGTCACAGTGAGGGGTGTATCGGTGTATCAGTGTCACAGTGAGGTGTGTTACTGGGTGTCAGTGTCACAGTGAGGGGTGTATCGGTGTATCAGTGTCACAGTGAGGTGTGTTACTGGGTGTCAGTGTCACAGTGTGGTGTGTTACTGGGTGTCAGTGTCACAGTAAGGGGTGTATCGGAGTGTCAGTGTCACAGTGACGGGTCTATCAGAGTGTGAGTGTCACAGTGTGGGGTGTATTGGTGTGTCACTGTCCCATTGAGTGGTGTATTGGAGCGACATTGTCACAGTAAGGGGTGTATCGGAGTGTCAGAGTCACAGTGACGGGTGTATTGGAGTGCCAGTGTCACAGTCTGAGGTGTATCAGAGTGTCAGTGTCACAGTAAGGAGTGTATCGGTGTGTCAGTGTCACAGTGAGGGGTTTATCGGAGTGTTAGTGTCTCTCTGAGGGGCGTATCAGAGTGTCAATGTCACTATGAGGGGTTTATCGGAGTATCAGTGTCACAGTGAGATGTGTTACTGGGTGTCAGTGTCATAGTGAGGGGTGTATTGGAGTATCATTATCACAGTGAGGGGTGTATCGGAGTGACATTGTCACAGTGTGGGGGGTATGGGAGTGTCAGTGTCACAGCGAGGGGATGTATCAGAGTGTCATTGTCACAGTGAGGGGTGTATAGGTGTGTCAATGTCACAGTGAGGGGTGTATCAGCATGTCAGTGTCACAGTGAGGGGTGTATCGGAGTGTCAGTGTCACAGTGAGGAGTCTATCGGGTTGTCAGTGTCACAGTGAGGGGTGTATCAGAGGGTCATCGGCACAGTGAGGGCTGTATCGGAGTGTGAGTGTCACTGTGTGTGGTGTATTGGTGTGTCACTGTCACAGTGAGGAGGTGTATCGGAGCGACTATGTCACAGTAACTGGTGTATTGGATTGTCAGTGTCACAGTGAGGGGTGTATCTGAGTGCCAGTGTCACAGTCTGGGGTGTATCGGAGTGTCAGTGTCACAGTGAGGGGTGTATCGATGTGTCATGTCACAGAGAGTGGTGTATCGGAGTGACAGTGTCACATTGATGGGTGTATTGGAGTGCCAGTTTCACAGTCTGGGGTGTATCGGACTGTCAGTGTCACTGTGATTAGGTGTATCGGACTGTCAGTGTCACTGTGATGGGTGTATTGGAGTGTCAGTGTCACAGTAAGGAGTGAATCGGTGTGTCAGTGTCACAGTGAGGTGCGTCACTGGGTGTCAGTGTCACAGTGAGGTGTGTTACTGGGTGTCAGTGTCACAGTGAGGGGTGTATCAGAGTGTCAGTGTCACAGTGAGGGGTGTATCGGAGTGTCAGTGTCTCAGTGAGGTGTGTATTGGAGTGTCAGTGTCACAGTGAGGGGTGTATCGGTGTATCAGTGTCACAGTGAGGTGTGTTACTGGGTGTCAGTGTCACAGTGTGGTGTGTTACTGGGTGTCAGTGTCACAGTGAGGGGTGTATCAGTGTGTCAGTGTCACAGTGAGGAGTGTTACTGGGTGTCAGTGTCACAGTAAGGGGTGTATTGAGTCTCAGTGTCACTGTGATAGGTGTATCAGAGGGTCATCGGCACAGTGAGGGCTGCATCGGAGTGTGAGTGTCACAGTGTGTGGTGTATTGGTGCGTCACTGTCAAAGTGAGGAGGTGTATCGGAGCGACTATGTCACAGTAACTGGTGTATTGGATTGTCAGTATCACAGTGAGGGGTGTATCGGTGTGTCATTGTCACAGTGAGGGGTGTATCTGAGTGCCAGTGTCACAGTATGGGGTGTATCGGAGTGTCAGTGTCACAGTGAGGGGTGTATCGATGTGTCATGTCACAGAGAGTGGTGTATCGGAGTGACAGTGTCACATTGATGGGTGTATTGGAGTGCCAGTTTCACAGTCTGGGGTGTATCGGACTGTCAGTGTCACTGTGATGGGTGTATCGGACTGTCAGTGTCACTGTGACGGGAGTATCGGAGTGTCAGTGTCACAGTAAGGAGTGTATAGGTGTGTCAGTGTCACAGTGAGGTGCGTCACTGGGTGTCAGTGTCACAGTGAGGGGTGTATCAGAGTGGCGGTGTCACTGTGATGGGTGTATCGGAGTTTCAGTGTCACAGTGAGATGTGTTACTGGGTGTCAGTGTCACTGTGAGGGGTGTATCAGAGTGGCGGTGTCACTGTGATGGGTGTATCGGAGTTTCAGTGTAACAGTGAGATGTGTTACTGGGTGTCAGTGTCACAGTGAGTTGTGTTACTGGGTGTCAGTGTCATAGTGAGGGGTGTATTGGAGTATCATTATCACAGTGAGGGGTGTATCGGAGTGACATTGTCACAGTGTGGGGTGTATGGGAGTGTCAGTGTCACAGCGAGGGGTGTATCGGTGTGTCAATGTCACAGTGAGGGGTAATCAGCGTGTCAGTGTCACAGTGAGGGGTGTATCAGAGTGTCAGTGTCACAGTGAGGAGTCTATCGGATTGTCAGTGTCACAGTGAGGGGTGTATTGAGTCTCAGTGTCACTGTGATAGGTGTATCAGAGGGTCATCGGCACAGTGAGGGCTGTATCGGAGTGTGAGTGTCACAGTGTGTGGTGTATTGGTGCGTCACTGTCAAAGTGAGGAGGTGTATCGGAGCGACTAGGTCACAGTAACTGGTGTATTGGATTGTCAGTGTCACAGTGAGGGGTGTATCGGTGTGTCATTGTCACAGTGAGGGGTGTATCTGAGTGCCAGTGTCACAGTATGGGGTGTATCGGAGTGTCAGTGTCACAGTGAGGGGTGTATCGATGTGTCATGTCACAGAGAGTGGTGTATCGGAGTGACAGTGTCACATTGATGGGTGTATTGGAGTGCCAGTTTCACAGTCTGGGGTGTATCGGACTGTCAGTGTCACTGTGATGGGTGTATCGGACTGTCAGTGTCACTGTGACGGGAGTATTGGAGTGTCAGTGTCACAGTAAGGTGTGTATCGGTGTGTCAGTGTCACAGTGAGGGGTGTATCTGATTGCCAGTTTCACAGTCTGGGGTGTATCGGACTGTCAGTGTCACTGTGATGGGTGTATCGGACTGTCAGTGTCACTGTGACGGGAGTATCGGAGTGTCAGTGTCACAGTAAGGAGTGTATCGGTGTGTCAGTGTCACAGTGAGGTGCGTCACTGGGTGTCAGTGTCACAGTGAGGGGTGTATCAGAGTGGCGGTGTCACTGTGATGGGTGTATTGGAGTTTCAGTGTAACAGTGAGATGTGTTACTGGGTGTCAGTGTCACTGTGAGGGGTGTATCAGAGTGGCGGTGTCACTGTGATGGGTGTATCGGAGTTTCAGTGTAACAGTGAGATGTGTTACTGGGTGTCAGTGTCACTGTGAGGGGTGTATCAGAGTGGCGGTGTCACTGTGATGGGTGTATCGGAGTTTCAGTGTAACAGTGAGAGGTGTTACTGGGTGTCAGTGTCACAGTGAGTTGTGTTACTGGGTGTCAGTGTCATAGTGAGGGGTGTATTGGAGTATCATTATCACAGTGAGGGGTGTATCGGAGTGACATTGTCACAGTGTGGGGGGTATGTGAGTGTCAGTGTCACAGAGAGATGTGTATCGGTGTGTCAATGTCACAGTGAGGGGTGTATCAGCGTGTCAGTGTCACAGTGAGGGGTGTATCGGAGTGTCAGTGTCACAGTGAGGAGTCTATCGGATTGTCAGTGTCACAGTGAGGGGTGTATTGAGTCTCTGTCACTGTGATAGGTGTATCAGAGGGTCATCGGCACAGTGAGGGCTGCATCGGAGTGTGAGTGTCACAGTGTGTGGTGTATTGGTGCGTCACTGTCAAAGTGAGGAGGTGTATCGGAGCGACTATGTCACAGTAACTGGTGTATTGGATTGTCAGTGTCACAGTGAGGGGTGTATCGGTGTGTCATTGTCACAGTGAGGGGTGTATCTGAGTGCCAGTGTCACAGTATGGGGTGTATCGGAGTGTCAGTGTCACAGTGAGGGGTGTATCGATGTGTCATGTCACAGAGAGTGGTGTATTGGAGTGACAGTGTCACATTGATTGGTGTATTGGAGTGCCAGTGTCACAGTCTGAGGTGTATCAGAGTGTCAGTGTCACTGTGATGGGTGTATTGGAGTACCAGTGTCACAGTCTGAGGTGTATCAGAGTGTCAGTGTCACAGTAAGGAGTGTATCGGTGTGTCAGTGTCACAGTGAGGGGTTTATCGGAGTGTTAGTGTCTCTCTGAGGGGCGTATCGGAGTGTCAATGTCACTATGAGGGGTTTATCGGAGTATCAGTGTCACAGTGAGATGTGTTACTGGGTGTCAGTGTCATAGTGAGGGGTGTATTGGAGTATCATTATCACAGTGAGGGGTGTACCGGAGTGACATTGTCACAGTGTGGGGGGTATGGGAGTGTCAGTGTCACAGCGAGGGGATGTATCAGAGTGTCATTGTCACAGTGAGGGGTGTATCGGTGTGTCAGTGTCACAGTGAGGGGTGTATCGGAGTGTCAGTGTCACAGTGAGGAGTCTATCGGATTGTCAGTGTCACAGTGAGGGGTGTATTGAGTCTCAGTGTCACTGTGATAGGTGTATCAGAGGGTCATCGGCACAGTGAGGGCTGTATCGGAGTGTGAGTGTCACTGTGTGTGGTGTATTGGTGTGTCACTGTCACAGTGAGGAGGTGTATCGGAGCGACTATGTCACAGTAACTGGTGTATTGGATTGTCAGTGTCACAGTGAGGGGTGTATCTGAGTGCCAGTGTCACAGTCTGGGGTGTATCGGAGTGTCAGTGTCACAGTGAGGGGTGTATCGATGTGTCATGTCACAGAGAATGGTGTATCGGAGTGACAGTGTCACATTGATGGGTGTATTGGAGTGCCAGTTTCACAGTCTGGGGTGTATCGGACTGTCAGTGTCACTGTGATGGGTGTATCGGACTGTCAGTGTCACTGTGATGGGTGTATTGGAGTGTCAGTGTCACAGTAAGGAGTGAATCGGTGTGTCAGTGTCACAGTGAGGTGCGTCACTGGGTGTCAGTGTCACAGTGAGGTGTGTTACTGGGTGTCAGTGTCACAGTGAGGGGTGTATCAGAGTGTCAGTGTCACAGTGAGGGGTGTATCGGAGTGTCAGTGTCTCAGTGAGGTGTGTATTGGAGTGTCAGTGTCACAGTGAGGGGTGTATCGGTGTATCAGTGTCACAGTGAGGTGTGTTACTGGGTGTCAGTGTCACAGTGTGGTGTGTTACTGGGTGTCAGTGTCACAGTGAGGGGTGTATCAGTGTGTCAGTGTCACAGTGAGGGGTGTTACTGGGTGTCAGTGTCACAGTAAGGGGTGTATTGAGTCTCAGTGTCGCTGTGATAGGTGTATCAGAGGGTCATCGGCACAGTGAGGGCTGCATCGGAGTGTGAGTGTCACAGTGTGTGGTGTATTGGTGCGTCACTGTCAAAGTGAGGAGGTGTATCGGAGCGACTATGTCACAGTAACTGGTGTATTGGATTGTCAGTATCACAGTGAGGGGTGTATCGGTGTGTCATTGTCACAGTGAGGGGTGTATCTGAGTGCCAGTGTCACAGTATGGGGTGTATCGGAGTGTCAGTGTCACAGTGAGGGGTGTATCGATGTGTCATGTCACAGAGAGTGGTGTATCGGAGTGACAGTGTCACATTGATGGGTGTATTGGAGTGCCAGTTTCACAGTCTGGGGTGTATCGGACTGTCAGTGTCACTGTGATGGGTGTATCGGACTGTCAGTGTCACTGTGACGGGAGTATCGGAGTGTCAGTGTCACAGTAAGGAGTGTATAGGTGTGTCAGTGTCACAGTGAGGTGCGTCACTGGGTGTCAGTGTCACAGTGAGGGGTGTATCAGAGTGGCGGTGTCACTGTGATGGGTGTATCGGAGTTTCAGTGTCACAGTGAGATGTGTTACTGGGTGTCAGTGTCACTGTGAGGGGTGTATCAGAGTGGCGGTGTCACTGTGATGGGTGTATCGGAGTTTCAGTGTAACAGTGAGATGTGTTACTGGGTGTCAGTGTCACAGTGAGTTGTGTTACTGGGTGTCAGTGTCATAGTGAGGGGTGTATTGGAGTATCATTATCACAGTGAGGGGTGTATCGGAGTGACATTGTCACAGTGTGGGGTGTATGGGAGTGTCAGTGTCACAGCGAGGGGTGTATCGGTGTGTCAATGTCACAGTGAGGGGTGTATCAGCGTGTCAGTGTCACAGTGAGGGGTGTATCAGAGTGTCAGTGTCACAGTGAGGAGTCTATCGGATTGTCAGTGTCACAGTGAGGGGTGTATTGAGTCTCAGTGTCACTGTGATAGGTGTATCAGAGGGTCATCGGCACAGTGAGGGCTGTATCGGAGTGTGAGTGTCACAGTGTGTGGTGTATTGGTGCGTCACTGTCAAAGTGAGGAGGTGTATCGGAGCGACTAGGTCACAGTAACTGGTGTATTGGATTGTCAGTGTCACAGTGAGGGGTGTATCGGTGTGTCATTGTCACAGTGAGGGGTGTATCTGAGTGCCAGTGTCACAGTATGGGGTGTATCGGAGTGTCAGTGTCACAGTGAGGGGTGTATCGATGTGTCATGTCACAGAGAGTGGTGTATCGGAGTGCCAGTTTCACAGTCTGGGGTGTATCGGACTGTCAGTGTCACTGTGATGGGTGTATCGGACTGTCAGTGTCACTGTGACGGGAGTATTGGAGTGTCAGTGTCACAGTAAGGTGTGTATCGGTGTGTCAGTGTCACAGTGAGGGGTGTATCTGAGTGCCAGTTTCACAGTCTGGGGTGTATCGGACTGTCAGTGTCACTGTGATGGGTGTATCGGACTGTCAGTGTCACTGTGACGGGAGTATCGGAGTGTCAGTGTCACAGTAAGGAGTGTATCGGTGTGTCAGTGTCACAGTGAGGTGCGTCACTGGGTGTCAGTGTCACAGTGAGGGGTGTATCAGAGTGGCGGTGTCACTGTGATGGGTGTATTGGAGTTTCAGTGTAACAGTGAGATGTGTTACTGGGTGTCAGTGTCACTGTGAGGGGTGTATCAGAGTGGCGGTGTCACTGTGATGGGTGTATCGGAGTTTCAGTGTAACAGTGAGATGTGTTACTGGGTGTCAGTGTCACTGTGAGGGGTGTATCAGAGTGGCGGTGTCACTGTGATGGGTGTATCGGAGTTTCAGTGTAACAGTGAGAGGTGTTACTGGGTGTCAGTGTCACAGTGAGTTGTGTTACTGGGTGTCAGTGTCATAGTGAGGGGTGTATTGGAGTATCATTATCACAGTGAGGGGTGTATCGGAGTGACATTGTCACAGTGTGGGGGGTATGTGAGTGTCAGTGTCACAGAGAGATGTGTATCGGTGTGTCAATGTCACAGTGAGGGGTGTATCAGCGTGTCAGTGTCACAGTGAGGGGTGTATCGGAGTGTCAGTGTCACAGTGAGGAGTCTATCGGATTGTCAGTGTCACAGTGAGGGGTGTATTGAGTCTCTGTCACTGTGATAGGTGTATCAGAGGGTCATCGGCACAGTGAGAGCTGCATCGGAGTGTGAGTGTCACAGTGTGTGGTGTATTGGTGCGTCACTGTCAAAGTGAGGAGGTGTATCGGAGCGACTATGTCACAGTAACTGGTGTATTGGATTGTCAGTGTCACAGTGAGGGGTGTATCGGTGTGTCATTGTCACAGTGAGGGGTGTATCTGAGTGCCAGTGTCACAGTATGGGGTGTATCGGAGTGTCAGTGTCACAGTGAGGGGTGTATCGATGTGTCATGTCACAGAGAGTGGTGTATTGGAGTGACAGTGTCACATTGATTGGTGTATTGGAGTGCCAGTTTCACAGTCTGGGGTGTATCGGACTGTCAGTGTCACTGTGATGGGTGTATCGGAATATCAGTGTCACAGTGAGGTGCGTCACTGGGTGTCAGTGTCACAGTGAGGGGTGTATCAGTGTGTCAGTGTCACAGTGAGGGCTGTTACTGGGTGTCAGTGTCACAGTGTGGTGTGTATCGGAGTGTCAGTGTCAGAGTGAGGGGTGTATCGGAGTGTCAGTGTCTCAGTGAGGTGTGTATTGGAGTGTCAGTGTCACAGTGAGGGGTGTATCGGTGTATCAGTGTCACAGTGAGGTGTGTTACTGGGTGTCAGTGTCACAGTGTGGTGTGCTACTGGGTGTCAGTGTCACAGTGAGGGGTGTATCGGTGTATCAGTGTCACAGTGAGGTGTGTTACTGGGTGTCAGTGTCACAGTGTGGTGTGTTACTGGGTGTCAGTGTCACAGTAAGGGGTGTATCGGAGTGTCAGTGTCACAGTGACGGGTCTATCAGAGTGTGAGTGTCACAGTGTGGGGTGTATTGGTGTGTCACTGTCCCATTGAGTGGTGTATTGGAGCGACATTGTCACAGTAAGGGGTGTATCGGAGTGTCAGAGTCACAGTGACGGGTGTATTGGAGTGCCAGTGTCACAGTCTGAGGTGTATCAGAGTGTCAGTGTCACAGTAAGGAGTGTATCGGTGTGTCAGTGTCACAGTGAGGGGTTTATCGGAGTGTTAGTGTCTCTCTGAGGGGCGTATCGGAGTGTCAATGTCACTATGAGGGGTTTATCGGAGTATCAGTGTCACAGTGAGATGTGTTACTGGGTGTCAGTGTCATAGTGAGGGGTGTATTGGAGTATCATTATCACAGTGAGGGGTGTATCGGAGTGACATTGTCACAGTGTGGGGGGTATGGGAGTGTCAGTGTCACAGCGAGGGGATGTATCAGAGTGTCATTGTCACAGTGAGGGGTGTATCGGTGTGTCAATGTCACAGTGAGGGGTGTATCAGCATGTCAGTGTCACAGTGAGGGGTGTATCGGAGTGTCAGTGTCACAGTGAGGAGTCTATCGGGTTGTCAGTGTCACAGTGAGGGGTGTATCAGAGGGTCATCGGCACAGTGAGGGCTGTATCGGAGTGTGAGTGTCACTGTGTGTGGTGTATTGGTGTGTCACTGTCACAGTGAGGAGGTGTATCGGAGCGACTATGTCACAGTAACTGGTGTATTGGATTGTCAGTGTCACAGTGAGGGGTGTATCTGAGTGCCAGTGTCACAGTCTGGGGTGTATCGGAGTGTCAGTGTCACAGTGAGGGGTGTATCGATGTGTCATGTCACAGAGAGTGGTGTATCGGAGTGACAGTGTCACATTGATGGGTGTATTGGAGTGCCAGTTTCACAGTCTGGGGTGTATCGGACTGTCAGTGTCACTGTGATGGGTGTATCGGACTGTCAGTGTCACTGTGATGGGTGTATTGGAGTGTCAGTGTCACAGTAAGGAGTGTATCGGTGTGTTAGTGTCACAGTGAGGTGCGTCACTGGGTGTCAGTGTCACAGTGAGGTGTGTTACTGGGTGTCAGTGTCACAGTGTGGTGTGTTACTGGGTATCAGTGTCACAGTGAGGGGTGTATCAGTGTGTCAGTGTCACAGTGAGGGGTGTTACTGGGTGTCAGTGTCACAGTGAGGGGTGTATCGGAGTGTCAGTGTCTCAGTGAGGTGTGTATTGGAGTGTCAGTGTCACAGTGAGGGGTGTATCGGTGTATCACTGTCACAGTGAGGTGTGTTACTGGGTGTCAGTGTCACAGTGTGGTGTGTTACTGGGTGTCAGTGTCACAGTGAGGGGTGTATCAGTGTGTCAGTGTCACAGTGAGGGGTGTTACTGGGTGTCAGTGTCACAGTAAGGGGTGTATCGGAGTGTCAGTGTCACAATGAGGGGTGTATCGGAGTGTCAGTGTCACAGTGAGGGGTGTATCGGTGTGTCAGTGTCAATGTGAGGGGTGTATTGGAGCGACAGTGTCACAGTAAGGGGTGTATCAGAGTGTCAGTGTCACAGTGACGGGTCTATCAGAGTGTGAGTGTCACAGTGTGGGGTGTATTGGTGTGTCACTGTCCCATTGAGGGGTGTATTGGAGCGACATTGTCACAGTAAGGGGTGTATCGGAGTCTCAGAGTCACAGTGACGGGTGTATTGGAGTGCCAGTGTCACAGTCTGAGGTGTATCAGAGTGTCAGTGTCACTGTGATGGGTGTATTGGAGTGCCAGTGTCACAGTGAGGAGTCTATCGGATTGTCAGTGTCACAGTGAGGGGTGTATTGAGTCTCAGTGTCACTGTGATAGGTGTATCAGAGGGTCATCGGCACAGTGAGGGCTGTATCGGAGTGTGAGTGTCACTGTGTGTGGTGTATTGGTGTGTCACTGTCACAGTGAGGAGGTGTATCGGAGCGACTATGTCACAGTAACTGGTGTATTGGATTGTCAGTGTCACAGTGAGGGGTGTATCTGAGTGCCAGTGTCACAGTCTGGGGTGTATCGGAGTGTCAGTGTCACAGTGAGGGGTGTATCGATGTGTCATGTCACAGAGAGTGGTGTATCGGAGTGACAGTGTCACATTGATGGGTGTATTGGAGTGCCAGTTTCACAGTCTGGGGTGTATCGGACTGTCAGTGTCACTGTGAGGGGTGTATCGAAATGTCAATGTCACTATGATGGGTTTATCTGAGTATCATTATCACAGTGAGGTGTGTATCGAGATGTCAATGTCACTATGATGGGTTTATCGGAGTATCATTATCACAGTGAGGTGTGTATCGGAGTGTCAGTGACACAGGAGCTGTGTTACTGGGTGTCAGTGTCACAGTGAGGTGTGTTACTTGGTGTCTGTGTCACAGTGAGGGGTGTATCGGAGTGACATTTTCACAGTGAGGGGTATATCGGTGTGTCAGTGCCACAGTGAGGGGTGTATCAGAGTGTCAGTGTCACTGTGAGGGGTGTATCGAGATGTCAATGTCACTATGATGGGTTTATCGGAGTATCAGTGTCACAGTGAGGGGTTTATCGGAATGTGAGTGTCACTGTGAGGGGTGTATCGAGATGTCAATGTCACTATGATGGGTTTATCGGAGTATCATTATCACAGTGAGGTGTGTATCGGAGTGTCAGTGACACAGGAGGTGTGTTACGGGGTGTCTGTGTCACAGTGAGGTGTGTTACTTGGTGTCTGTGTCACGGTGAGGGGTGTATCGGAGTGACATTTTCACAGTGAGGTGTGTATCGGAGTGTCAGTGTCACAGTGAGGGGTGTATCGGTGTGTCAGTGTCACAGTGAGGTGTGTATCGGAGTGTCAGTGTCACAGTGAGGGGTGTATCGGAGTGTCAGTGTCACAGTGAGGTGTGTTACTGTGTGTCAGTGTCACAGTGTGGTGTGTTACTGGGTGTCAGTGTCACAGTGAGGGGTGTATCAGTGTGTCAGTGTCACAGTGAGGTGTGTATCGGAGTGTCAGTGTCACAGTGAGGTGTGTATCGGAGTGTCAGTGTCACAGTGAGGGGTGTATCGGAGTGTCAGTGTCACAGTGAGGGGTGTATCGGAGTGTCAGTGTCACAGTGAGGTGTGTTACTGGGTGTCAGTGTCACAGTGAGGGGTGTATCAGTGTGTCAGTGTCACAGTGAGGGGTGTTACTGGGTGTCAGTGTCACAGTAAGGGGTGTATCGGAGAGTCAGTGTCACAGTGACGTGTGTATCGGAGTGTGAGTGTCACTGTGAGGGGTGTATCGAGATGTCAATGTCACTATGATGGGTTTATCTGAGTATCATTTTCACAGTGAGGTGTGTATCGGAGTGTCAGTGACACAGGAGCTGAGTTACTGGGTGTCAGTGTCATAGTGAGGTGTGTTACTTTGTGTCTGTGTCACGGTGAGGGGTGTATCGGAGTGACATTTTCACAGTGAGGGGTATATCGGTGTGTCAGTGTCACAGTTAGGGCTGTATCGGAGTGTCAGTGTCACAGTGAGGGGTGTATCGGAGTGTCAGTGTCACTGTGAGGGGTGTATCGAGATGTCAATGTCACTATGATGGGTTTATCGGAGTATCAGTGTCACAGTGAGGGGTTTATCGGAATGTGAGTGTCACTGTGAGGGGTGTATCGAGATGTCAATGTCACTATGATGGGTTTGTCGGAGTATCATTATCACAGTGAGGTGTGTATCGGAGTGTCAGTGACACAGGAGCTGTGTTACTGGGTGTCTGTGTCACAGTGAGGTGTGTATCGGAGTGTCAGTGTCACAATGGGGGGTGTATCGGAGTGTCAGTGTCACAGTGAGGGGTATATCGGTGTGTCAGTGTCAAAGTGAGGGGCGTATCGGGGTGTCAGTGTCACAGTGAGGGCTGTATCGGAGTGTCAGCGTCACAGTGAGGGGTGTATCGGAGTGTCAGTGTCAAAGTGAAGGGTGTATCGGGGTGTCAGTGTCAAAGTGAGGGGTGTATCGGAGTGACATTTTCACAGTGAGGGGTATATCGGTGTGTCAGGGTCACAGTGAGGGCTGTATCGGAGTGTCAGTGTCACAGTGAGGGGTGTATCGGAGTGTCAGTGTCACAGTGAGGAGTCTATCGGATTGTCAGTGTCACAGTGAGGGGTGTATCGGAGTGTCAGTGTCACAGTGAGGAGTGTATCGGAGCCTCAGTGACACAGTGACGGGTGTATCAGAGTGTCAGTGTCACAGTAAGGAGTGTATCGGTGTGTCAGTGTCACAGTGAAGTGTGTGACTGGGTGTCTGTCACAGTGAGGTGCGTCACTGGGTGTCAGTTTCACAGTGAGGTGTGTTACTGGGTGTCAGTGTCACAGTGAGGGGTTTATCGGAATGTGAGTGTCACTGTGAGGGGTGTATCGAGATGTCAATGTCACTATGATGGGTTTATCGGAGTATCAGTGTCACAGTGAGGTGTGTATCGGATTGTTAGTGACACAGCAGGTGTGTTACTGGGTGTCTGTGTCACAGTGAGGTGTGTTACTTGGTGTCTGTGTCACGGTGAGGGGTGTATCGGAGTGACATTTTCACAGTGAGGGGTATATCGGTGTGTCAGTGTCACTGTGAGGGGTGTATCGAGATGTCAATGTCACTATGATGGGTTTGTCGGAGTATCATTATCACAGTGAGGTGTGTATCGGAGTGTCAGTGACACAGGAGGTGTGTTACTGGGTGTCTGTGTCACAGTGAGGGGTGTATCGGAGTGACATTTTCACAGTGAGGGGTATATCAGAGTGTCAGTGTCACAGTGAGGGGTGTATCAGAGTGTCAGTGTCACAGTGAGGGGTGTATCGGTGTGTCAGTGTCTCAGTGAGGTGTGTATCGGAGTGTCAGTGTCACAGTGAGGGGTGTATCGGTGTGTCAGTGTCACAGTGAGGTGTGTATCGGAGTGTCAGTGTCACAGTGAGGGGTGTATCCGTGTATCAGTGTCACAGTGAGGTGTGTTACTGTGTGTCAGTGTCACAGTGTGGTGTGTTACTGGGTGTCAGTGTCACAGTGAGGGGTGTATCAGTGTGTCAGTGTCACAGTGAGGGGTGTTACTGGGTGTCAGTGTCACAGTAAGGGGTGTATCGGAGTGTCAGTGTCACAGTGACGGGTGTATCGGAGTGTGAGTGTCACTGTGAGGGGTGTATCGAGATGTCAATATCACTATGATGGGTTCATCTGACTATCATTATCACAGTGAGGTGTGTATCGGAGTGTCAGTGACACAGGAGCTGTGTTACTGGGTGTTAGTGTCACAGTGAGGTGTGTTACTTGGTGTCTGTGTCACGGTGAGGGGTGTATTGGAGTGACATTTTCACAGTGAGGGGTATATCGGTGTGTCAGTGTCAAAGTGAGGGGTGTATCGGGGTGTCAGTGTCACAGTGAGGGCTGTATCGGAGTGTCACTGTCACAGTGAGGGGTGTATCTGAGTGTCAGTGTCAAAGTGAGGGGTGTATCGGGGTGTCAGTGTCACAGTCAGGAGTGTATCGGGGTGTCAGTGTCACAGTGAGGCGTCTATCGGAGTGTCAGTGTCACAGTGAGGGGTCTATCGGAGTGTCAGTGTCATAGTGAGGGGTGTATCGGAGTGTGAGTGTCACAGTGTGTGGTATATTGGTGTGTCTCTGTCACAGTGAGGAGGTTTATCGGAGCGACTGTGTCACAGTAACTGGTGAATTGGAGAGTCAGTGTCACAGTGAGGGGTGTATCGGTGTGTCATTGTCACAGTGAGGGGTGTATCGGAGTGCCAGTGTCACAGTGAGGGGTGTATCGGAGTGTCCGTGTCACAGTGAGGGGTGTATCGCAGTGTCGGTGTAACAGTGAGTGGTGAATCGGAGTGTCAGTGTCACAGTGAGGGGTGTATCGGTGTATCAGTGTCACAGTCTGAGGTGTATCGGACTGTCAGTGTCACTGTGATGGGTGTATCGGAGTGTCAGTGTCACAGTAAGGAGTGTATTGGAGCCTCAGTGACACAGTGACGGGTGTATCAGAGTGTCAGTGTCACAGTAAGGAGTGTATTGGTGTGTCAGTGTCACAGTGAAGTGTCACACTGGGTGTCTGTCACAGTGAGGTGCGTCACTGGGTATCAGTGTCACAGTGTGGGGTTTATCGGAATGTGAATGTCACTGTGAGGGGTGTATCGAGATGTCAATGTCACTATGATGGGTTTATCGGAGTATCAGTGTCACAGTGAGGTGTGTATCGGAGTGTCAGTGACACAGCGAGGGGAATATCGGTGTATCAGTGTCACAGTGAGGGGTGTATCGGAGTGTCATTTTCACAGTGAGGGGTGTATCAGAGTGTCAGTGTCACAGTGATGGGTGTATCGGAGTGTCACTGTCACAGTGAGGGGTGTATAGGAGTGTCAGTGTCACAATGAGGGGTTTATCGTGGTGTCAGTGTCACAGTGAGGGGTGTATCAGTGTGTCATTTTCACAGTGAGGGGTGTATCGGTGTGTCAGTGTCAGTGGAGGGCTGTATCGGAGTGTCAATGTCACAGTGAGGGGTATATTGGAGTGTCAGTGTCACAGTGAGGGGTGTATTGGTGTGTCATTTTCACAGTGAGGGGTGTATCGGTGTGTCAGTGTCAGTGGAGGGCTGTATCGGAGTGTCAATGTCACAGTGAGGGGTGTATCGGAGTGTCAGTGTCACAGTGAGTGGTGTATCGGAGTGTCAATGTCACAGTGAGGGGTGTATCGGTGTGTCAGTGTCAGTGGAGGGCTGTATCGGAGTGTCAATGTCACAGTGAGGGGTGTATCGGAGTGT